>NC_040077.1:73714926-74017957 GCF_003369695.1 Bos indicus x Bos taurus
TGGCAGCTCCCATCTCACCCTGTGCCTTCATGAGAGGGTGGAGGCGGTGGTGGGGGGGTGTCTCTTTGATGTTTCTTCTCATGAGGACACTAATCCTACCAGCTCAGGGCCCCACTTCATGACTTTACTTAATTTTCTTTGGAAGCCTGGTTTCCAAATGCAGCCACAATAGGGGCTGAGGTTTCAACATAAAAATTTTGAGGGTGTTACAAACATTAATCTCATAACAGCGCATGTGAGTGGTGGGTTATCAACAACTCCCCATGGAAATTGACCCCTGAATATCAGGGTCTTTTATAAAGTTGACTAAATTCACAAAAGCTGGGGGAAATTGGATTTCCCATGGACATCAGTGAGGGAGCTCACTGGAAGTTTTCTTGAGACTTGGTGAAAATTAGAGACAGGGCTTTGAAATTATATAAACCATAGAATCAGGGATTTGGAACAAATTGAATTAGTTTTGTGAGAAGTATAAAATGAATCTGGGCATTATAAAGCATATATATGCATACATGTATATGTATATCTACTATTAACCTGTCTATTTATACCTATCCTCATCAATAGACTTGATGAGACTTACAGAAAAATAAGAGAAAGTAAATGGGTGAGAAAATCAGGCAAGAATGACAATCAAGATAGGAAAGTGAATTAATATTTATAAGTTCAGCATATAGAAACACAGAGGGCAATAAAAATTTCAAGTTTTATAGACTTTACATTGGTGCTAAGCTTCCTGGTAGCCAAGGAAAAGAGGGAACAATAGCTGATAAAACATTTTATAAGCCTCTAAGATATATATTATGTACAAATGGCCAGTGATCTTTATATGTGTACACAATATTTTAATAATCATTTTCCAGCATGAAGTCTCAATGCAGTTTGATGAGATCTAAAAATACATTTTTTTTTTTGCATACAGTGAATTAGTTGTAACATGAGAAAATTTAAAATAGGGCTGGTAATAAAATGAAAGCATACTTTGATTCTGCTCCCACAGACATTGTTTTCTGTGCTATTAATTAAAGCACAGCCGACCAGTGATCTTAATTTGTTTCGTATTCTCCACAGTATTTGATGAGAGTAGACAGAGGAGCCTGTCTATGGGGTTACATAGAGTCAGACATGACTGAAGCGACTTAGCAGCAGCAGCCAAATTTGGGTTTCCCTGATATCTCAGTGGTTAAGAATCTGCCTGCCAATGTGCCAATGCAGGAGACATGGGTTCAATCCCTGGGTCAGGAAGACCCGTTGGAAAAGAAAATGACAACTCACTCCAGTATTCTTGCCTGGGAAATCCCATGCACAAAGGAGCCTGGTGGGCAATACTCCATGAGGTTGCAAAGGGTCAGACACGACTTAGGGACTAAATAAAAACAACAGCCAACTGTAGCAGCAAAGGGGACGTTTTAAACCTGACATATACACACTAAAATTTTAACAATACTTCTATACTTTAAGTAGAGTTCCAAGATACAGACTTCAGCCACTGAGGAAATTCTAGAAATGGACACCTCCCAGTGGAATCCTCATTAATTTGGATTAATTCACCAAGCATGTGTTGATGCCTGCTTTGCATTAGACCAAGTCCTGGTGACACTGTAGCTTGTGCCACTGTGTTTTCTGACATAAACACACATAGGTAATGATGACAGACATCTTTGTTTATTTTTCCCTTGTTCATCTTTTCAATAAACATTTGCTGGGCCTGCTCTGTGTCGAGTTGATCTGGATGGTAGGGGCTGAGAAGAACCAGGTCCATGGTCTCTTAGATCACAGCAGGCAGACAGATGAGCAGATTGAGATGTTGGCAGTGGGCAATGATCTGAGAAGGGTTAAATCCTGGTTAGATCCTGTTAGATGTCTAGGGGCTGAGCATGCACTCTACCTTGACTGGTGGCTGTGGGCCACACTGAACTTCCCCTGTTTGGATGACATTGGCTTCCTCCTCCAGACCTTACTCTTGAGGGATGCAAAAGTCCATCCAGGTATAGCTATGAGGGGTAAGCCCTGGCCTTGTGTCATGCTTACACTTTAAGCTATGTTGGGGGATCTATCCATTCCAGGAAATCCTGGGATTTTTCTGCTCAAACCTGTTTTCCTGATGTGGGCTCAGGGACTCCTCCTGGGTTTGGCCACAGAAGGAATGACCCAGCCCTGGTATGGCTTTTGAGACAAAGAAATTACCAAAGGAGGGGCTTTTCTGATGGTCCAGTGGCTAAGACTCTGTGCTCCCAATACCCAAAGCAGGGGGCCTGGGTCTGATCCCTGGTTAGGGGACTAGATCCCACATGTCACAAATAAGACCTGGTGCAACCAAATATATAAATTAAAAAATATTAAAAAAAGAAATTACCAAAGGAGGAATTTTCTGGTGGCCCAGTGGCTAAGACTCCATGCTGTCAATGCAGGGGGCCAGAGTTCCATCCCACGTCCTGCAATTGAGACCCAGTGAAGCCAAATATATAAATAAATAAAAATAACTATTAAAAAAAGAAACCACCAAAGGACAACTGGGGGTTCCAGGAGGCCCTGGTCAGGTATGGTCAAAGGGATTAGGTCCCACCTCTGGTATCTACTTCATCTCCAACCCCACCCACTCATAACTTTCTATACCTTGGACACCAACAGCCAAATGAACAGCCCGTTTTCTTCTCTGAAGATTAAGTGGGAAGCCAAGAACCCAATCCACTAAGTCAATCATTTTCTCCTGATCAAATGCCTTTTTTCTTCCCTTACATCTATGTAATGACTGGGCCCCTCTCTGTTCATTCCTGGGTCCACAGATAAAGGTAGTGCTTATGTAACACTCACTATTTACTCTATGCCATGCTCACAAACATCTCACACATCTCAGGGCATCTCATAATGTACGTATGAGGAGGTGCTGAAGGCTCTCCATGCCAGGTCGGGGAAGCTGAGCTATGGGGAAGGGGTGGGATGGGATTTGCAGTCTGCCTGCCGAGTTAGGGCTCCTCCACACTCACTCTGCTGCCTTTCAGGTAGCCAGAGCTTGAGAGATGTTCTGAAAGATTTATGGTCTGTTGAAAGACTTACTTTTGGTTTCAGGTTTGGAGGATTTTCTGGCAAAATAATCACTCTACACTTTGGTAAGAAATAAAGAAGTTTATTATGTTTATAGTAAGTTACATAAGAAGGTAAGTAATATAATAGAATAATTACATATATGTGTGTATATATAATTATAGTCACTAAATTGGGGAAACAGTTCCCAATACACCAGTAGTATAGTAAGAAACAAGTGTATGCATCTCCAAACTGGGGAAACATGTCTAGATCCAAACAGGAGTCCCCGGTCCCAGTTGATGGAATTCTCCAGGCTAGAATACTGGAGTGGGTAGTCTTTCCCTTCTCCAGGGGAATCTTCCCAATCCAGGGATCGAACTCAGGTCTCCTGCGATGCAGGAGAATTCTTTACCAGCTGAGCCACAACGGAAGCCCCCAAATAGTGGGCAGTCTATCCCTTCTGGACTGGGTAGTCTAGCCCTTCTTCAGAGGAGTTTCCTGACCCAGGAATCAAACCGGCGTCTCCTGCATTGCAGGTGGATTCTTTACCAACCGAGTTATTGGGGAAGCCCAAAAGATATGCAAACAATATATTAACAAAATGAAGTCAAATATACATCAGCAAATTTGGGGAAGCACTTAAATCCAGATTCAAGCAAAGTAGGAGGTCCTTCAAACAGCAAACTGGAGTCCTCAGTTGATAGTGTGTCCATCTCACGGGCGAGACCTCAGAGCACCATCTGAAGGAGTCCCCAAAAGCTTACAGCTTGGCGATAAAAGTGAGATTCCTTACAGCTTAGCTGGTAATCATCAGCTTACATGCAAAGATGCAGCTCTGGCTATTACATTAAATGCTTATATTTCTAGTCATAAGTCTCAGAATGTTTGCTGATTGCTGGGAACTGGCCAGATTCCCATGCCCAGAAAGCTTCATGACTTATTCCCTTCCTTATCTGTTGGTTCCCAAGACCTGTTTTCAGTTTGTGCAGCTGGGCATGTAACTCCTTTCAGGGCGTCTGTTCAGTCAAAGGTCTAGTGTTGCCTCTGCAGTCAGAACAAGACTACTTCTTTCCCCAACAGAGGGCCTTGGCTGTCAGTTGGTGGATAAACAGAGATCTTTGGCTGCGTGGTTTCTCAGGGACCTTAGGTGGCCCAGATAGTACAGTGTCTATCAGGGGCAGGTGGTCGAGACTGTCTGTTTTCAAACATCTAAGAGGGTTCTCTGGGCCACCATGCAGGTGGTGAGGTCACTATGGTTGGGTAGGACATTTTACAGATGGACCTGTTGGAAGCACTCACATCCTTGAGTGTATGACTGTGTGCATTTGTTGAAATTCATTGAACTCGATGAAAAAGAGATGCATTCAGTGTGTGTAAGTTATAACTCAATGAACCCAAAGCCGGTGCCTGGTGACAACCTAGAGGTATGGGGTGGGGAGGGAGGGGCGATCAAAAGGAGGAGACACGTGTCTCCTTTGGCCTATGGCCGATTCATGTTCATATATGGCAAAAATTATCACAATATTGTAATTATCCTCCAATTAAAAATAAATAAAGTAAATAAATAAGAAAATTGAAGTAAAAGCATATCCTAAACACTAAACATCCAGAGTCCCACTCCCTGGGTTGCTCAGGCTGGTCGTCTCCAACCAAGCTACCCTCTTGACCTCTGGACTGATGCCGTTCTTGATTACCTTCCCTGGTAATCGGGAGCTGGTGTATGATGGCTGAGGGAGAGTTATATGTGTTTAGTGATGACAGTGGAACTGGGAGTTCTTTGACAAGCTGGGCCCCTGTCTGTTTTATTACCTAAAGCTGCTACTGTGGTTGCCAGCTGAGCAGCCACAGAGCTGTCACTCAGGTGAGCTCAGATCCTGTGAGGGGAGGCAACCAGCTGAGCCTAACAGAAGCCACTGAGGCTGCCAGAGTTAGAGCTGCAGATTTTACAGAGGCCTGATGTTTTCAGAATTCCTCTCGTTTTACCTGCCATATGAAGCATGGAAAGATAATGCTTGAGACCTTGTTCTCTAAAATTTAGGTGCTGAGTGCTCATCTGAAGTGCAATGGCATCAGATTTTCATGAGCACTGGGTAGCTAAGACTTGGCACTATTCCTGACCAGCAGCAAACCTTGAGCAAGTCACTTCATTTCTCCAAGCCTCAGTCTCCCCATTGGTAAAATGGGTATGATAAGATCTGGCTCATGAAAGGGGCTGGATTTTGCTAACTCTCTCTGAATTACTTGTAGTTCAAGACTGGCTCCAGGACACTCTCCTCCTGGCTGCATCTCAAGTAATATCACTGTCCCTGTCTCCCATCCCTTCCTGTGAAGTTCACATCCCTGATGGCCTCAACCACACTAAAGTGTGTTGCTTTGGACTCACCGTTGTTGAGTCAGGGGCTCTCCTCCATTAGAATGTAACCCTCTGTGGGTGAGGACCAACTTTTATAGCATCTTATCAATCACACTCTCCTTGGTAACTGCACCATTACCTGGTTGAATTTTTTCCATAACACTCACCATTATCTGAAATAATCTCTTTATTTATCACCTGTCTCTCCCACTATACTGTAACCTTTTGTTTGCATTTACCTCCCTATCCCCTAGTATCTAGAAAGGTGGGTGCCATAGAAATCATGAGTTCTCAGTGACTATCTGGGAAAAGATGGATATACCACTCCAGCATCCCCCAACTCCCAGCGTAGAGCTGAGCATACCTTGGACTCAGCATGTACTTTCTGGTCTGTTGGCTGGTTGATTGAATTATACATAGAGCCAGCCCCTGTCAACAGATGGTCAGGCATGGAATTATGAAGGTCTCAGGTGTCTGGCCTGAATGAGGGACATGGCTGATTTTATGAGCTCATTTGTGGTTGCTGATTGTAGCAGTATCAACAGAAATGGCTTTGGTTACAAAGGACAGTGTCATCTATCACCAAGGTCTCTCTTGTCAATCTGCTTTCAAAACCAATTTTTATGAAAGAGGATTTTAATGGGAATGCCAGGCTTGTGAAGTGGGAGTCAAAGATAAAGATGGAAGGATGCTCTTGAGGCCTTTGTGTACCTATGAGTAATTTTTTTTTTTTAATTAAAGGCAAATTCTAAAGGGGGAATTGGCAGGTTTTATCCTCCCTTAGTTTTCAAGTAACATAAATCTTGTTTCCTCAATAAGATTCTAGGTTAGGCCATCAATTTCCTTTCTTTTTCTTTGTCATCATTGTTTATACCAGGATATTGAATATAGTTCCCTGTTCTATACTGTAGCCTTGTTTGTCCATTCTCTGTACAATAGTTTGCATCTACTAATCCCAAACTCCCAGTCTATTCCTCCGCCACCCACTCCCCATCTTGGCAACCAAGAGTTCTCTGTGAGTTTGTTCTGTTTCATAGATAAGTTCATTTGTATCCTCTTTTAGATGCCACATGTAAGTGATAATATTATTTGTCTTTCTCTGTCTGACTTATTTCATGTAGTATGATCATCTCTAGTTGCATCCATGTTGTTGCAAGTGGCTCAATTTTCTTTTAGGCAGAAATGCATTTTGTGGGAATGACCTTTGTCCCAGCCTATGTGATAAGACAGGACATTGCTGAAGTGCCACTGATGGTCAACAGGACCATGTCCAGTTCTTCCTTTAGGTCGCTGGGTCATTTTGCACCCCCCCCAATCCCCCCCTCCCCGCCCCTTCCCGCCAAGGGTAGAAGTTTCCAGAATCAGTGAGCCTGCCTCTGGATCATCTCCTTCTCTTGGTATGTAGAACTTCTACTGCCTGACCCTGAATGATGTCAGTTCATACTCCTGAGACCACACAGCTGGTAAGTGATGGGGTGAATTTGGCCACTGGGCAGCTAGACAATGGACCCCATGGTAACCATCTATTATGCCATCCTGCCTTTCAGGAGAAAGGGAGTAGTGAGAGAACAGCACAGTCTCTTGGACCCAGGCTGGGCCCTTTCAGCCCAGGAAGTCTCTTCCATAGAAGCTATTACTTATCTGCACATGGCCTCTAACAGAAACCAAGTGAAACCCAGCAGGAACCAGGAGCATCCTAGGACATAGCTCCTGACTCCACCTGAACATGCAGGCAGGGTGTCTACAGAGCCAAGTGAGCTTGTTGGACAGAGCCTGTCACCTAGAGACAGAGATCTGTGAGTTGCAGGGGGAGCTATAGACTTTCTAGAGGAGGCAGATGGATAGATTTCAAAAGATGGGTGGGGCTTCACTGTCTAGAGAGGCTGGTGTCCTCAGAAAGTGTCCCAGCTGTTAAATCTAAGTGCCCGGGGGGAGGCAGGTGTGAGCATGGGGTAGGGATGGGGAAGGAAAGAGGGAGATACATTTGAATTCTTGTCCAGCCTCTTAGGTGACTTGGTCTCTCACCTCCAGCTGGGTCCTGTGCTCTCTTGGCACTCCAGGACATCCAGCATCAAACTGTCTTCTGATCAGGGTCTGGAGCCAAAACCATGCATCCATCATCAGAAAAGTGTCTGTGGATGGAGGGTCCAGGGCAGAGACTATCAGGGAGGCATCAGCTGCATCTTTCTACTCCTGCCCAGATCCCATTTCTTTCACAGGGGGATGCTCTGAGCTTTCAGCATGGCTATGATCCCAGGACAAAACCAGGTACAGTCAGAGGACAACGTGCCTGCCACGGGGACTCTCTAGCTCTCTCCTACTGAACTTGTGATCCTGCCAAGATGGAGATGATCACATTCAGTTGTTTAAGATTTGAAATAAAATTAAACTTTGTTCCACTGGATTAGAGAATCTCCAAGAAAATTCACAGAAAGAAAGAGATTAAAATGAGAAGCATCCCCTCATTCTCAGCCAAGGCTGGTCCCTCCAGTCACAGTGTGTGAAGTGGAGACTGTCAGGGGTGGATTCTCCGGCTCTATTTCCTATTCCTCCACTCCTTTTAGCCATAAAAATACACTTTTAAGTGGTTTTGCTCTTGAATGCTTTCCTCTCTATTGTTGAAAATGACAATGCCAAAAAACAAGGGGAAAAATATATATACACCATATCCTGGAAAATTGCATGATCTGGTGTTGCAAAAACCTATATTTAGTGCTTCACTGGAACTCTCCTGGTCCAGAGCCACAGTAATCAGTATAATTTCCCATAGGAGACGTATTTAAGAGAGATCTAAGTGTTCTGTCTTTCTCTGGTGTTGCTGATGATGACAATAATACAAAAATGCTAACTTTCTAGGCATGGTGTAAACCCATTTAATCCTTCCAACAACTTATGAGCTGCTACTATCTTTTTCTCTTCCTCCACACTGTGCACATGTAAGATCCTAGTTCCCTGACCAGGGATTGAATCCACACCCCCTGCCTTGGAAACATAGAGTCCAAACCACTGCACCAGAAGGGAAGTCCTTTTTTCCCCCTGTTTTTGGCTCTGCCTAGTGGCATACGGGATCTTAGTTTCCCGATCAGGGATTAAACCTGAGCCCCCTGCATTGGGAGTGTGCAGTCTTACCTGCTGGATCACCAGGAAAAGTGAAAAGTGGACACAGTCATGTCCGACTCTTTGTGACCTCATGGACTGTAGCCTACCAGGCTCCTCCATCCTTGGAATTTTCCAGGCAAGAGTACTGGAGTGGGTTGCCATTTCCTTCTCCAGGGGATCTTCCTGAGCCAGGGATCAAACCCAGGTCTCCTGAATTGCAGGCAGATGCTTTACCTTCTGAGCTACCAGGGAAGCCCGGACCACCAGGGAAGTTCCTATCATTATTTTTCAAAAGAGATCACTCAGGTTCAGAGAGATTGGGTAGGCAGTTAAGGTTCCCCAAGTGGGAGATTTCACCTGACATTCACACCCAGGTTCACCTGATTCCAAGACCATGAATCTTTTGCCATTACACTGCCAGCCATTGTCAAGTAGAATGGCCACTGCTTTAGCAAAGAATTCCCCACCTCTCTCTAACCTGGTGATGTTTTCAGAACATGATATCAATAGCAATTAATTCATAAAGTCACCAATCTCTTTCAGAAAATCCACTGATCAAGAATTATTACCTTGTAAGTGACACATTTTTATTTAATTACGAACGCTCTGGAGATGGCATGTAATTTCATGCTATATCTCTTTGGCTTGCTTACTGCTTTAAAGCAACTATATCACTGAAAGGATTTAAAAGAGAAATGGCTCCAGGGGATATAAAAATCCTTAAATGCGTGCATCTAAATAAACTGGTCACACCATTAAAGGACAGAAAAAATATTATTAAGCAGTTTGTAATTAAAGTATTGATTCCTTCTGCATGAATTAAAAAGCAAAAAAGTATTAATTAACAGTGAATATGTGAGATTAGGCTAGGAAGATACTGAAGTGAAGCACTCAATTCAGTGCTGAGTAGTCTGTTGTTTTCCATTTAGAAGGTTTATACTTGAGGAAGAATTATAAAAAGACAAGTTAATGTTTCTACTCGAAGCTGGAATTGTTTTCCTTAAGAGTTGGGGGTCTTTTTTGGCATTTCTGTGAGTTTCTGGAGCTGCAGGGTTGGGGTGGAGGGGGAGCAGGAGAGCATGGTCGGTCACCACCCTTCTCTCTGCAGCAGACAGCCCGCATCCTACCCTTGTGAAGCACTGTGTTGCAGCCCTGCCAGTGCTGCAGCAAGTTCTGCCTGCAGACACCCTTCTCCCTGCTGCCGTGCTGCCATTGGGAATTCTTGTCTTCTTTGGGGCCCCTGGCTGATCTCTTTAGCTTGTTGTCTTTAAAAGTAGCTGTGTCTTCCTGCAAATTGGTGTGAGTGAATTCAGCAAGATAATCAAGTGGTCATAAAAACTACAACCAATTTAACTTTATAAAATCAGCTGTTCTCTTTTCCCTGTTATGGTGGTTGCCCACGGGGCTTCACTGAATTTGTCATATTCCTACTGGTCCTGCTGAGAAATAAAGGTTGTGCTTAAATGGAATTCACGTGGCAGAGATATTCAATTGTATGTGGAAGGACTTTATTGAAGTATTGTTCATTTATAATGTTTTGTTCATTTATGCTGTACAGTAAAGTGTTTCAGTGATACCTATGTATACATATTGCTTTTCATATTCTTTTCCATTAAGGTTTATTACAAGATATTGAATATAGCTCCTTGTGCTATTCAGTACGACTTTATTGTTTATTTATTTTACTATTATTTTATTTATTTATTTTAATTTTTATTCTAAGATTTATTACAAGATATTGAATATAGCTCCTTGTGCTATACAGTAGGACTTTGTTGTTTATCTATTTTATTATTATTTTATTTTATTTATTTTAATTTTTATTTTATATTGGAGTATACTTAATTTACAATGTGCTAATTTCAAGTGTATAGCAAAGTGTTGAGTTATACACATACATATATCTATTCTTTTTCCATTTAGTAATTATAGAATAGTGACTAGAGTTGCCTGCACTATACCATAGGTCCTTGGTTATCTATTTTAAGCATAGTAGTGTGTATACGTCAATCCCAAACTCTTAGTCTATCTCTCCTTCTGCTCTTCCCTGCTGGCAACCACACATTTGTTCTCCAAGTCTGTGAGTTTCTGTTTTGTAAATAAGTTCATTTGTAGCAACTTTTTTTGACTCTGCATGTAGATGGTACAGTCTGTCTTTGTCTGACTTACTTATCCTAGTATGGTGATCTCTAGGTCCATCCATGTTGCTGCAAAATGGCATTATTTCATTCTTTTTTGTGGCTGAATAGTATTCCACTGTATACATGTACCACATCTTTATTCATTCACCTGTGGATGAACATTTAGGTTGTTTCAATGCCTTGGCTCTTGTGAATAATGCTGCTATGAACATATGTGTGCATGTATCTTTTTGAATTACAGTTTTTTTTTTTTTTTTTTTGGTGCACAGTTTTTTTTTTTTGGCTGTGTCACACAGCTTGTGGGATCTTAGTTCCCCAGTCAGGGATCAAACCTGTGCTCACTGCAGTGGAAGTTTGAAATCTTAACTACTGGACTACCAGGGAATTTCCTCAAATTAAAGTTTTGTCTGGACATATGCCTAGGACTAGTGTTGCAGGATGATATGGTGCTCTGTTTTTTTTTTTTTTTTTAAGAAACCTCCATACTGTTCTCCACAGTGGCTGCACCAACTTACATGCCCACCAACAGTATTGGATGGTCCCTTATCCCCCTGATGTGGAAGGATTTAGTATCCTGCAGATTATGCAGTCCATTTACAAACTCTTAACTCAATGTTGTAGAAAGATGCCTATATAATCAGAAAGAAAACAATAAGAAACATTCTGCAGGTGGAGTAGAGTGAGGTGGCTGCTACGGGGGAGGCCTACACCCCAAAGGTGCTGGGGCAACCAGGAATAGTGTTTATTTATAGTGGAAAAGAGTCAGCCATGCACGCAAGAGAACTGGGAGAGTCATGCACGGTGGCTGCCAGGCGGAAATGGCCCCTTCAGCAGAATGATCCTGGGGCTGCTGCTGCTGCTGCTGGTAAGTCGTTTCAGTCGTGTCCAACTCTGTGAGATGCCATAGACGGCAGCCCACCAGGCTCCCCCGTCCCTGGGATTCTCCAGGCAGGAGTACTGGAGTGGGTTGCCATTTCCTTCTCCAATGCATGAAAGTGAAAAGTGAAAGTGAAGTCGCTCAGTCGAGTCCGACTCTTAGCAACCCCATGGATTGCAGCCTACCAGGCTCCTCCGTCCATGAGGTTTTCCAGGCAAGAGTACCGGAGTGGGGTGCCATCGTCTTCTCCAGATCCTGGGGCTACCTCTAAGTAAATAGGGGCTAAGGAGGTGCTGAAAAGAGATGCATTTTCTTGTCAAGGGAACTTCAGATACACAATTCCTCTGAGGGGCAGGGACCTCTGAAGAATTCATGCATGATCCCTATGAGAGAGTTGTCTTTAAATCCTGGCCAAGCCCAGAGAGCTCTGATGCAGGGCATCAGAAGATGATAAATGGGACAAGGACCTCCCTGCCTCCTCCCATCTCCTTCCTCCCCTGACTCTAGTGCCTGAATGGGTAGATACCTTAAGTAGCAAAGCAGATGGAGTCATAAAAGGGAAAGATGGAGACCCAGAGAAACCCACCTAACTCCTCACTTTCCTTTTCTGCCTCCAGCCCCTGGCCAGCAACGTGCATGAGCTGGGAGAAAAGGAGCTTCCATTTTCACTGAGAATGAAGTTTGTGACTATTACAGGGAATCCTGCATATTTCATATTGAACTGAGAGTATATTCATGGCTTGAAGCTATGGGGCCTCTGTCTTCCTGGGGGTGTCCAATGGGTTATGTGAGCACTGATTGGTTTGAACAAGCAGGGGGCTGGGGGGTGGGCAGTTTTATAAATTCATCCCAGAATCCTGTGTCTTCAGTAAACTGGTCTCACAAACAGGTTCTTTGGTCCCTGTTCTGTGCCAGGAGTTAAGCTAAGGGCCTCAAGCATCTCTTCCTACTTCATCCTTCTCACAGGAGGCCCATAAGGTGGATTCAGTCCATCAGTGAATACTCTGGCTCTCCAACATGCAGGGCCCTGGGCCTCAGCCAAACTGTATGGATCCCTTTGCTCCAAGCTTTAAACACAGTTGTACAATTGGATGCCATCACCCCACAAACAGAATGCATGAGCTTCCCTGGAAGAGTCTGAAATGTTCTTATTTTGTGTTTTTTTTTTTTTTTTCATAAAGTATGAGAGGATGGATGAGTCTTCCTGGGATGCCCAGCTGCTTCTGTGCCATGGGGCTCAGCTGGGTTCTGAGCCACTGGAGCAATTGGTTTGCATGGCAGGGATTGTACTCTCTGCCTCTTTCTATTAAGTCCAGATTTAACTGGCTAGACAAAGTGGCTGGAGACTCTCTCCCCTCCTACCAGGCAGGGTGCCATCCTGACAGGTGGGCACCATGGGGCAGATGCCAGGGAAATAGGTCTGAGGAACAGGGTCCAGACAGCTGCCACTGAGCATCAGCAGAGCCCTTGGGGTTGAGCCCCTCCCACGTGATGGCAGCTGAGCAGTGAAGTCTGCAGGCCCTGAGGCGTCACCCCGCATACCCTCCCCCTCTCCCCCACTGCATCTCCTTCTCAAGTAGCTGCTGCCTCTGGCTCCTGGTGACATTTTATGGTTGGATTGTCTTTGGATTGGACTTATTGCTCATTAAGAAGATAGATCCTCTTAGTCGGGGAGGGGTGCCAGGACCAGATGCTGGCAAGTCAGCTGTTGCTCCCTCCATGGCTGAGGAATCTCGAGCCTGTTTTTGTGTGATCCAGAAACCCATGTTCATTCACTTGCCATTGAGAAAACCCTCACAACCCACATACTCATCATGCTTGTCCTCAGATGCACATTCTAACATGAGTTCTCTCCCAACTGATGGATGAGGTAGACTCAGTTTGGACCAAAGCAGTTCTTTTCCTCCACAGCGGTGACTATCATTTTGGTTTGCATGCTCAAAACGATTACTATAATATCCTCAGTGCTGTCATAGTATCAGACCCCATTTTTGTGGCTTCTTACGAATTGCTCCCAATGAGATGAAGTTTGTGTTAATTGTAGAGATGTCATCACAGGTACTTTTTGTTCCTCACTTAGTTCCAGTATAAGAAAATTTGGAGGAAGCATGTCTTTTGACCCAAGAATCTTAAAAACAAAAATCTTTGCTATGTCTTCAAACAACTTTTAAGATTTTCTCTGTTAGAAATGTAAATGGAATAATTCATACCCTATCCCTTCTTGCTTTGACTGCCAGGAAGCTCAGCACCGTATTTGGAGACTAATTTTAATGACTGTATGGCAATAAAGTATCTTCCCTGGGTATTATATTCTGGTTATACCATTTTAACAATTTTTCTGATTCTGATTTTCAAATTGTATTTCTATGCTAGTTTACTGAATCTGTATATATAGCAAGTTGCTGCAAATCCTTTATGGAAGTGATGCAGGAAATATATAAATACACAGAGCAAGATAAAAAGATGGATCTCTCTTGATCTCAGTTTCTTTTTGAGTTTTTGTTCAGTCACCATCATATCCGATTCTTTGTGACCCCATGGGCTGTAGCATGCCAGGCTCCCCCTGTTCTTCACTGTCTACCTGAGATTGCTCAGATTCATGTCCATTGAGTCAGTGATGTTATCTAACCATCTCATCCTCTACTGTCCTCTTCTTTTACCTTCAACCTTTCCCAGCATCAGGGTCTTTTCCAATGAGTCAGCTCTTTGCATCAGGTGGCCAAAGTATTGGACCTTCAGCTTCAATATCAGTCCTTCCAACGAATATTTGGGGTTGATTTCCTTTAAGATTGACTGGTTTGATCTCCTTGCAATCCAAGGGACTCTCAAGAGTCTTCTCCAACATCACAGTTTAGAAGTATTAATTCTTCGATGCTCAGCCTTTTTTATGGTCCAACTCTCACATCTGTACATGACTACTTTACTGGAAAAACCATAGATTTGACTAGACAGACCTTTGTCGGCAAAGTGCTGTCTCTGCTTTTTAATATGCTGGCTTTTTGAGACACAATAGCAATAGATGACACATTTGACACAAAACACCTTGCACAATTTTAAAGTAGGTGGCCAAGAACTGGCTATCTAATTTTTTAAATAGTTAAAAAAATTTTTTTCATTTTTAAGTTTAATTTTAATATCAGGTTCATTTCTTATTTTTTACATTTTTTAATAGAAGTATAGTTGATTTAGGTGTACAGGAAAGTAAATTATATACATATATACAGATACATATTTTTTCTTTTTCAAATTCTTCATTGTAGATTATTATAAGACATTGAATATAGTTTCTTGTGCTATACAGTAAGACCTTGTTGTTTGTCTATTTTATATATAGTAGTTTGTGTATGTTAACCTTAAATTTCCAATTTATCTCTTCCCTTCTTTCCCCTTTGGTAACCATAAGTTTGTTTTCTATGTCTGTGACTGATTCTTGAACTCTGAAACCATATTAAGGATGTAAAAATGTCCTGAGAGGAGAGACAGAAATCTGGGGAGAGGGATGCGCTTGAGATGATTCCACTGCTCTTTGTCCCAGTTGACAAAGAACCTTAACTTCCCACTTCGTGTCAGATCTGCAGCAGGGGGCGCTGTGACTCCCTCCTCATCCCTGTAGACATGGCCATGGGTCCACTGTCCAGCTGCTGCGTGAGAGCTAAGTAGGGCGGTTGCAGTCAGGCAAGCTTGCCTTCCAGAATATTCAGCACACAGGCTGTGAGGTTGTTTCTTATGGGCTAGAAGGAAGTGAGCTCTCTGAAAGGAGGGTTGGCCCAGAGCCGTTTAATATTCTGCCCCAAAGACCACCTTGGGGAATGGTGGATCGCACCAGAGAGGGCCAATGTGGTAGGTCCATGGACATCCAGAAGTAGGAGTGGGCTTGGCCAGACGAAGGATGAGGCACTGGCAAGACCACAGCACCCGCCAGCAGAGAAGTCGTGAACTGCTGCTGCTGCTGCTAAGTTGCTTCAGTTGTGTCTGACTCTGCAACCCTATGGACAGTAGCCCACCAGGGTCTTCTGTCCATGAGATTCTCTAGGCAAGAATACTGGAGTGGATTGCAATTTCTTTCTCCAAGAGGTCGTGAGAGCACCCATCAAAGAGCAGACAGCTCTAGCCCTTTCCAGGCCAAAGAGGGAACCTCTACCCTTTGATCATACGGTGGTAGGAAGCCCTCCCTGTTCACCTTTTCTGTCTTTTCCACCACTCTGAGGATGGGGAGGGGGCTCCCCATCCCGGCTCCGATAGGAGGGCAGGATGGACTTTCAGGACAGATAAGAAAGAAGTCCCAGCCCCCTCTCACTCACCCTCCATTCTCCCCCCTCCTCCCTCATCCTCCGTCCCTCGGCAACCCTCTCCTTCATCCCCAGCACATCCTCGGTGAGACAGGGAAGACTTAACATTCACCTAGGTTCCACATTTCTCTTACTTTATGGGCCTGGGCATTCTGAGTTCTGCATTGTGACTGTGTGTGAGAATTTGCTGTCCTGGAACATTTTACTTCCTAAGAAGATTCGCTACTTTATACTTATGTCCAGGAGCAGGGAAAAAGCCCTTCAAATCCACTCCTATCCTCCGGCCTTGACCCAAGTTCATCAATTTGACAAGAGTCATCACAGGCAAAAATAACATATGCTTTCTGACGTATCCCATGGGTCCTGCGTGACCAGTGTGCTGGTTTTCACCATGCCCCACCCCCGTATTTGCTACAGAAAACCTGGATCAGGACCCAATCCATGCCTGTCCTCTTGTCTCGCATCAGAGCGTTTGCTTTTAGAGTTGTGATATCAAGGGCCAGCCTTAGGCAAAAAATGCTCTTTGAGTCCTTCCTCCCTCATCTCTTGTGACCTTTCTAATTTCTACTCTCCTCTCCTCCCCTCTCCTCATGTATCTCCCCTGTGGCTTGTCAAGATGCCCTTTGCACTATGGGGGCCACTCGAGTCCTGGTCTGAGAATCTTGTGACAGTGTGGTCTGACTCTGAGCCAGGCTGATACTCCTCGATCTCCCAGCAAATGCAGGGTGCTCGGCTGCCCATTTCCTCCACATTCACACATCCTAAGGACTCGGCTCCTCCACATTCCTTTGTTCTGTTAGCTGCAAGGTCTGAAGCATCTCCTTCTGATTCAGGTCAGAACGGCATCCCCAGGAACAGGCTTCATGCCAGGTCCTATAGGACCCTGCCATCAGAATTGTGTAGTGTTGAGTCAACTCCTAGGCAGATTGATAAGAAGTACAGAGGTCCCCAAGGAGAGAGGGGTCTGGAATTCTCAAGGAGGAAGAAAGGACAAACTTTTTTTCCCTCTACATTCCTTAGGATTATATAACAATAATGTATCCTGCTTGAGGACAGTATATGGAAAAAAAACCTTCTGGCTAATCCTATTATTTTAAAATGTAAAGTATGGGAGTAGATCTAGTGAGGTCTTTACAACCTCCAGACATTCTTTTGATTCACTGTAATAACTAATTAGAGAGTATATAACTCCATTGCTAACACTAGCAAGGGGGTACTCTTT
This sequence comes from Bos indicus x Bos taurus, assembly GCF_003369695.1. Classification (NCBI taxonomy): domain Eukaryota; kingdom Metazoa; phylum Chordata; class Mammalia; order Artiodactyla; family Bovidae; genus Bos; species Bos indicus x Bos taurus. Next base: position 73,731,935 of record NC_040077.1, read on the forward strand.
CTGCCGCCTTCTGACGCCTATGTCAGAAGCTTTCTCTATCTCCTTTATGCTTTAATAAAACTTTATTACACAAAAGCTCTGAGCGATCAAGCCTCTTCTCTGGCCCCGGATTGAATTCTTCTCTTCCAGAGGCCAAGAATCCCGGTGTCTTTTTGTGGTTCAGCAACAACATTTCAGTGTTCCAAGAGCTCACCAGACAGTGGGGGAGACTGAAGCTCTATGGTGATGCAGCATGTCCTGGGCCCCACAGTAACAAGGATGGGAGCCAGGACTGGAACCCACTGCCAGTCTGAGGCCAACACTTCACTCTTCACACCACATAACTGCTTCCTCCAGACTTAGATGAAAGGCAGCAAGGAAAGGAGGTGCTGGGGACACTGAGTTCTATTCTTCAGCTGGTCTTTGGGGGAGATGACTCCAAGGACGAGAGAGGATGGAGGCAGCCTGAAGGTGGAGAGAAAGGAAGGCTGATTTCTTCAACAGGAAGCCAGGAGAGAAAGGGTCCACAGGGCTGGCCAGGGTGCCAGAGGGGCTCTTTGTTGGCCATGCTACTCATTTCTGATGTTAGGACACTAGGAGGAGTGACGTGGGCCTCCTGCTGCCCGCGTGGTAGGATCTGTTTGTGCACATCAGCGTCTGCTTTCACACTTGGCTGGACCTCAAGCATGTCCTGGGCCAGGGCTCACAGATTTGGGAGAAGAAGCATAGGGAGCTGGGGAAGTGAGAACTGGATGTGCCAGAGCAGCGTCATCCAGTAGAAACTCAGTCTGGGAGGTATGTGCATAGTCTGAAAGTTGTTAGTAGCCAGAGGAAAATAGTGAAAAGGAATAGGCAGAACTAAATATAAAGTATATTTAATATTAATATACACTATATATTGTATATATATGCAATCTACATAACATATAAATATGTATATTTAATATACATGTATATTAGATGAATTATTAATACAATGCTGACATTCCCTGATTTATTGCACTTTGCTTTCTTGTGTTTCCCAGATAGCGTCTTTTTATAAATTGAGGATTTGTGGCCACCCTGCTTTGAGCAAGTCTATTGGCACCATTTTTCCAACAGCATCTGCTCATTTTGTGTCTCTGTCACATTTTGGTAATTGTCACAATATTTCAAATGTTTTTAATATGATTGTATTTGTGATGAAATCTTTGTTTTCACTACTATGGCTTGCAGGTGATAGCTTTTTTATGGAGTAAAATATGTGTGCTGTTTTAATTAAGGTATACACTTTTTTTAGACACAATGCTATTGAATGCCTAATAGACTACATACAGTGTATATATAGCTTTTATATGCAATGGGAAACAAAAAAATTCATGTGATTGGCTTTGTTGAAATATTTGCTTTATGGTGGTCAGCTGAACTGCTATATGGTGGTGGAACTGAACCTGAAATATCTCCAAGATATGTCTTTATATCAAAAATTTTTTCAATATGTAATGAGATTACATTATAGTGTATATTATGTTCATGAAATACTTTGCTATTTGTTTGGTACTAACTGTCAGAGTTGGTATGTATCTTATGCTTGCTTGGACCAGCCAGATTTCAAGTGCTCAAAGCCACATGTGGTCAGTGGTTATCATATTGAACATTGTATTATTGGATGTAGCCATTCTAGAGAAAACCCAAGGCTAAGGTTGGTATAGTGGAATAGCCTTTCCTCATTGAGGGTCTGGAGCCTCACAGGGGTCCCTGGGGTCAGGGATTTGTCCAGTGGGGAATGACCTTCAGTGGCCCAGGGATGAAGATGGGATACATTTCAGTGACACCAGAGGTCAACACTGATGAAGCCAAAGCAGCTGGAGACCCTGGGCATCCATCCCATCCCCAGCCCTGGCCTGTGATCCTGCACCCACCTTCTCTGGGTGATGGCTGGTCCAGCTCAACTCCAAGCCTCAGGACTGTGGCAGACACTCTGGAGGGGAAAAAACAAACTACCCATTTCAAATCTTATCACAGGCCCTGCCTTCCCAGAGGTCATATCTAACCCTTCATTTGCTCACTGTGCAGGTTTTGACATCCTTTGTCATACCAGCCTGGGAGACAGTATTTGTGTGATTTCTTCTGCTCCAGCTGCCTTCCAGTTGTGTTCACCCAGGGAGGTCCAGGTGGGCTGAGCCCACAGGGAGCTGCGGCCCTGGGGAGGGTGTCTTAGAGGCAAGGTTCAGCTTCCGCCTTGACTGCGTGGCCTTGGTGTGTCTAATACCTTGGCTAGGATGTGGGAGTCTGATGATGCTGGGAGAAGGTAGATTAAATTCCCTTCTGGCTCTGACTTTATTAAGCTTCTGTGATCTCTCCCTTCCTCTCTTCTTCTCTCTCTCTCTTATACACACATACACACACACACACACACACACACACACACACACACAAATGGCTCAGTTGTCCATGATGTTTGGGAGTCAGTGTGATATTTGTGAGCACCCCACCCCACCCTACCCCACACCTCTTTTTGGATTCTTTTCCATCTTTCAGCAGTTTCTCCACAACCCAGCACATCCTAGTGTTGCTATATCCCATGCAGGCAGAGGAAAAACAACTCAGGCAAACCCATGCCTATTTAAGACCCAGATGAAGTCTAATAAATCATGGTTCCTTAACACACTCTGGATTTTTCATATGCAAGCAGAATCCCCAAAGTTCTCTCTCTGGACAGCATCACTCACCTCATCTCCCATCCACTTCTGCCATCCTAAAAGTACCCTAGCTGGTCTTCATTCTACTTTGAAGTTTCTCCCTCCACAACTGGAAAAGCCAGTCATTGTCCACCCAGGGCTATTTCACACTAGGACTAGCCACGCAGGTCATGCAGTTGTGGGCCAACTGAGGGATGTGCCTGTCTCCTCACTGACCAGGAGCTTCTCCAGGAGAAGCACAGTTTGTATTAATTTCATCCCCTCAGACCCAGAACTGGGCAGACCAGTATGTGTTTCAACTAGATGTCGGTGTTAGGAAACTAATTTTATACCTCCTAAGATGATTTCATCTTAGGAAATGCAGGAGGAAACAATGCCTAATCCAAAGGCATGCCTTGCAGAAGACTGGACATGAGGCATCTCACAGGGAAAGCATATTTGAGAGACCTGGTGAATCCTGTGCTTTTCTAATTATAGATCATTAGGAGAATATATGTTTGATCCCTGGGTTGGAAAGAGCCCTGGAGGAGGGCATGGCAACCCACTCTGGTATGCTTGCCTGGAGAATCCCATGGACAGAGGAGACTGGTGGGCTACAGTCCGTAGGGTGGCAACGAATTGAATCGTACATGACTGAAGCGACATAGCATGCATGCACACGCACACATGGAGAGTATGTAAAGAACTCTCTGCTTATTTGATGATTAAAAATTAAAAGGATGGAGATTTGTTAAGAATCTGCCTTGCAATGCAAGGGACGTGAGTTCGATTCCTGGATGGGGAACTAAGATCCCACCTGCTGCATGGCAACTAAGCCTCTGCCCTGCAACTACTGAGCCCAGGCACGCTGGAGCCTGCATGTCACAACTAGAAAGAAGCTCACACACCACAACTAAGGCCTGATGTAGACAAGTAAATAACAAATGTTTTTAAAAAGGATACTCAGTTATATTTTTTCTAGGAAAAATATTCATGCAAGTTTGTATCATTGTAATAGGATTTAGAAGCAAACTACACTTTTTGTACAGGCAGGGAACCAAAGAGGGATTTGTTCCCTAAGTTTTTCACAAATATGCAGAGGTAAACTCATTTGGGAGATTTGAGAATGATAGTATTTTCAGGGGCAATGTCTCAGTACAATGGAGGTCTGGAGGAATTCTAGAAAGTGCAGGGTCAGACTTCAAGTCATTGTGAACTTGCTGAGTGAACATCACTGAATTAATTGAGAGGTTTTCATGATCATGTCCCCATCAGGAATTATACCTGCATCTCATATTCACAAGGATGCACTGTTCTTCCGTTTTAGAAAATGGTTTTTCATTTTGCATTGGAGTGTATATTGGTGAAAGCAAAATTTAGAATTCCTGGGCTGCTAGAAAGCGACTGATGGTTCTTATGACTCAAGAGTGGCTCATGATTGCTGCTGAATGTCAAGAAGGGAAGAAGCACATATTGATTTGTTCTCTTTCAGATGACTTCCTGAAGTTTGAAATCAGCCACCTCCTAGCAGGGTTACTGATGCTGTGATAGTTTTGTTCTTTAGATGGTGTTTTCATTGTATGAGTGCCCCAAGAAAAGGCAACAGAGAAAAAGGAGACTGGTGGCAAGAAATCCCTGTGGTATTAAGAGATGCAGTCTCAGCTTAGCACAACTGATGGGAGAGGGGAAGTCTGCTCCATCCCAACCTACTTGTGAATTTCCCATCATCCTCAGCACAGGGACCTGGACACCTGCCTCCCTGGATGCCAGCCTGCCAACAGGGTCTTGCCACAACAGGAAGAATAACTGGAAACACACAGTTCTTCTTCTGTGGACTCAAGTAAGACTCAGTGTAGCCACTTCAGAGATGAAGGAGAGAGTTAATCCTTGAATTACACCGAGGAGCGGTGTTCCTTCCCAAAGCCCAGAACGGATTCCACTCTGGCTGAATAAAGCTATTAGATGGGTGAATTCATTGTTTGAGCCAAGTAGATAATTCTCTAGCACTGAAGGAATGATCACTTTGGGTTTATGTTCTATTTCACACAATGTGCAAGGGTTTATAAGTTAGAGTGTTAATTAAATTTTTATTACTTGATATAAATCGATGTTTCTAAGTGCTTTCTGTAGGTGTAAGACAGCCTTTTAAAGAAAATAACTCCATACTAGAAGCTGCCCAGATCAGCATCCAGCAGCATCTTGACCATCAACAGGTTGAAATTTCTTTTGGGAGGATTGGATGAGTCACATGCTGGTATTTGATTGACAGGTTCTCTCTAGGAAAAGTTGCAGCAGGGAGTATAAGTGGGGCTGGGTGTTTGAGCCTGCATTTCCCCAGCCAAAATAGCTACATATTTCCAGGGAATAAGTAGTAAGAAAGGTTGCAACCCCCTGACCAGCACTAGTCTGGGAGGGTACCTCTCGGGCGGTGTGTGCCTGTCTCTTTTTTGGGGCAAGACTACTGTTTCCATCCTCAGGGACTCCTGGGCCAATTCCTCCATGTGATATATGTAGTTTCCTAGCCTGTAAACAGGCTGCAGGGTCTGCTTGGCTGATGTTTCTATATTCAGCTGCTTTTGTTGCAGCTGGAGGTAAAGACAATGAATATTCTGGCAAAGATTATATTTTAATCTTTAGGGTAAAAACTAGATCCCCTGGGCCTTTATGTTTATAAAAGTAAATGTTTCTGAAGTAGGAAAAGACCTACGACTAGCTCACCAGAAGCCAAACCAATCATCCACAGCTCCATTCAATTTGGCAACATTTATTTGTCATAATCCCCTTGAGACTGATCTTCTTAAGACTAAATATGTGTTTGTTCCTAATGTGTGGTTACTGTACTTTTTCCCAGGGCAAGGATCCCATTGTCAGCCTTTCTTTGGGGTCATAAGATAATTTAAAACAAGACAAAGTCTCACTTGGTTCACAAGTCCTAAGGGGTGTCATTCATATCTTGATGTCCATCTGGGCATCTTAGGTACAGAGCACCAATATCTCTTGTCTAGTTCCAAAGTGCAATTCTGGACATGGCTCAGGCCCAGTCCCACTCAGTTTCAGGCAACTTCTAACACCATCACTAACAGGGAGTCTGCCAATGTGTCTGAAGTCGGCCTGCCTGTGACTGGCACCTGTCACTTGTCACACATTTACCCTGGGGACTTCCCTCCCATCTCCTTGTGAGCTCCTGGCATCTTGGGACATTTGCTATGGCATCCTGGAACTGGAGTAACTGATGCTATCTCAGACAAATCATCTGAATGATATAGATGACACGTCAATTAAGTGTAAAGCAAAATATTCTGAGGCAAAGGGGCTTGTTATCATACATGGCTTATTTAATGATAAGAATTTGTAGAGAAAAATTTGGTAAACTTACCTAATCCTGGAGCAACTCTGACTCCACCTTTTCAGTTCTGGACTAGATGTCCAAGCGCCTGATGGAGCTCCACTCTGCACTGTTGCCGTATTGCAGCTGTGTAGTTGGTGAGTTCATTGGGAGTGATATGTACCCATATCTGGTGTGCGGTAATATCTGTTTTCCCTCCCTTTTGTAGCACATGGACATCATGCTTCCTTGCTCCTTGCAGTTAGATTGTGATTACTTGTGAACCAAGAAATGAAGGTGGACACAATGGGTATTGATCTGAGCAGAGGCAATAACAAGCCCATGTGATTCTCTGAATGTCTCTTGCCTGCTTCACTGAGCTTGGAGGACTCCTATGGGTTTATGGAGCTATACAAAGTAGCCCGAATCATCAAAGTCTTGGGTGCCACTCAGCCTTACACTGAGCAAGAAATTATCTTCTATTGTTAAAACCATTGAGATCTGGAGGATGTTTGTTACCACAGAGGATATGGGTCCTATCCTGATGACTGTCTTTAGAAGGTGCATTTGTACAGTGTGATGTGTGTGTGTGGGTATCAGCATGGAGGTGTATGCCAAGTAGGGACCAGTGAGAGTGAGTCCTCAAAGAACTTGTCATGGTTGGATGAAGATGCTGAACTATGCTAGAAAGGGTCTGGTTTTTCACTAGGACTAAGGGAAACCAGGATCTCCCCTAGTAGCTCAGCTGGTAAATAATCCGCCTTCTATGTAGGAGACGCTGGTTCAATTCCTGGGTCAGGAACTTCCCCTGGAGAAGGGGTAAGCTACCCAATCCAGTATTCTTGCCTGAAGAATCCCCATGGACAGAGGAGCCTGGCAGGCTATAGTCCATGGGGACCCAGAGTTGGACACAACTGAACGACTAAGTACAAGGGAAACCATCGCTGAGAAATGTGTGCCTTAGAGCAGAAATAGAAACAGGAGGAGGGCTGTATGGAGATGTTCAAACCAGAAAAATGTGACCCATATATGGATCTTTGGTTCATAAGAAATGGGACTAATTTTTATGTTTCAAAGTTATGTTAAATGCAGTTTGAGGAGCCACTTTCCAAGGATGGTTCTTCAGACACATGTTCACATCCTCTTGAGACTTATCGTTATAATGTATTTGGGCTTGTCTTCAAACTGCCAGCACCTTTGCCAGAGGGCTTTCTTGAGTGACCAGAGAGAGTTCTGCCCACTGTCAGTGTTAGAATAACAACTCTGAGAGCATCTCTTAGCCAACGTGTGAGGAGAGGTGGCATGTAAATATGCTAGGTTTCCTGTGGTTTGTGCTTCCTAGAGTTCTAGTCACCAACAGAGGTGGCTTGTTGGAGAAGGTACCTGTTAAGGGCTGTCCTCTTAACTTGCTCACTTCTCCACTCCCCTGCTGGGGTATCCTGGAGTTACTTCCCCAATAGACTCCTTGTACTTAAATGCTTATCTCAGGCTGTGCTTCTGGGGGAATCCAAACCAAGACAGTTTTTGAGAATGACTATTCACATCTGCTGAGTTAAGGAAAAATAAGGATGAGGGCTTTTGCACATTCTTGCCTTGAAATGAGATGGTAATCATATAAATATCGGCTAATATTGGAGTTGTGCTCCATAATTTGTAAGGTCCTTTCAAATATAATCAACAATTACCTTGAAAAGTAGATTATATTTTCTTAATTTTATAGAACTATTGGAACATCTTCTAAAGTAGCACAGTCATAAGGAATCTGCGTGCCAGTACAGGAAATACAAAGAGACACAGATTTGATTCCTGCGTCGGGAATCACTGTTTCCATTGTTTCCCCATCTGTTTGCCATGAAGAGATGGGACCAGATGCCATGATCTTACTTTTCTGAATGTTGAGTTTTAAGCCAACTTTTTTACTCTCCTGTTTCACTTTCATCAAGAGGAACTTTAGTTCTTCTTTGCTTTTTGCCATAAGGGTGGTGTCATCTGCATATCTGAGTTTATTGATATTTCTCCCGGCAGTCTTGAATCCAGCTTGTACTTCATGCAGTCCAGCATTTCTCATGATGTACTCTGCATGTAAGTTAAATAAGCAGGGTGACAATATACAGCCTTGATGTACTCCTTTCCTGATTTGAAACCAGTCTGTTGTTCCATGTCCAGTTCTAACTGTTGCTTCTTGACCTGCATACAGATTTCTCATGAGGCAGGTCAGGTGGTCTGGTATTCCCATCTCTTTAAGAATTTTCCACAGTTTGTTGTGATCCACACAGTAAAAAGCTTTGGCATAGTCAATAAAGCAAAAGTAGATGTTTGTCTGGAACTCTCTTGCTTTTTTGATGATCCAACGGATGTTGGCAATTTGATCTCTGGTTCCTCTGCCTTTTATAAATCCAGCTTGAACATCTGGAAGTTGATGGTTCACGAACTGTTAAAACCTTGCTTGGAGAATTTTGAGCATTACTTTGCTAGCATGTGAGATGAGTGCAATTGTCCGGTAGTTTGGCATTCTTTGGCATTGAAATGAAAGCTGACCTTTCCCAGTCCTGTGGCCACTGCCGAGTTTTCCAAATTTGCTGGCATATTGAGTTCAGCACTTTCACAGCATCATCTTTTAGGATTTGAAATAGCTCAACTGGAATTCCATCACATCCACTAGCTTTGTTTGTAGTGATGTTTCCTAAGGCCCATTTGACTTCGCATTCCAGGATATCTGGCTCTAGGTTGGTGATCACACCATCGTGGTTATCTGGGTCATGAAGATCTTTTTTGTATAGTTCTTCTGTGTAGTCTTACTGCCTCTTGTTAATATCTTCCTTTTCTGTTAGGTACATACTATTTCTGTCTTTTATTGTGCTCTAGTTTTCCCCATTCTGTTGTTTTCTTCTATTTCTTTGCATTGATTACAGAGGAAGACTTTCTTATCTTTCCTTGCTATTCTTTGGAACTCTGCATTCAATGGGTATATCTTTCCTTTTCTCCTTTGCCTTTAGCTTCCCTTCTTTTCACAGCTATTTGTAAGGCCTCGTCAGACAACCATTTTGCCTTTTTGCATTTCTTTTTCTTGGGGATGGTTTTGATCCCTGCCTCCTGTACAATGTCACGAACCTCCCTCCATAGTTCTTCAGGCACTCTGTTTATCAGATCTAATCCCTTGGATCTATTTGTCATTTCCTCTGTATAATTGTAAGAGATTTGATTTAGGTCGTACTTGAATGATTTAGTGATTTTCCCTACTTTCTTCAATTTAAGTGTAATATTGGAAATGAGGAGTTTATGATCTGAGCCACGGTCAGCTCCCAGGCCAGAATACTGAAGTGGATAGCCATTCCCTTCTCCAGGGGATCTTCCCAACAGAAGCTCTGTGTAGCTTTGGGGCTGGGCAATAGGATGTGAGGGATGAGGAACAGGAGTTGCAAGCAGTGCGGACTTTGTCACAGGTCACGTCTCTAACTCATTTCCAGAGTAGAGGGAGTTCGGTGCGAATGTTCATTCAGTCTCAGGAATTAAGTTTGATGAGTGTTGGTTCAGCATAAAGGAGAGGCATCTTGCTTCCCCTTCCACACACCTAGATTCATGAGCTTCTGAAGGACTTTCCTCTACCTGGATTCACTTCACTTGGGTCCTGGATTTTAATTTGGAATATACAGTCTCTCTACAAGCTCTTTAGGGCTGCTGAAACAAAATATCATAGACTGGGTGGTTTAAATGACAGATATGTGCTTTCCCACAGCTTTGGAGTCTGGAAGTTGGGGATCAGTGTGTTGGTGGATTGTTTCTCTGGAGCTCTGTCTTTGGCTTGTGGACAGTCATCTCCTGCTGTGTTCTCAAGTGTCTCTGTCCTAATCTCCCTCCCTTATAAAGACACTAGTCATATTGCATTGGAGCCCACCCATATGACCTAATTTCACCTTAATTACCTCTATTAGGTCCTATCTCCAAATATGGTCCTATTCTGAGGTACTGAGGTTAGGATTTCAACATAGAAATCTTAAGGAATACAATTCAGCCCACACACAATCTCTTTATCAACAGATAAGGGACTTGGAATTTTAATTCTGTTTGGAAGTTGAACCTCACTTTTTCTACCAGCCCCAATGGGTTGGAAGCAACTTGATAGCATTGTTGCCTCAATTTTTAAAATTTAGTAGATACTGATTATGCATCTCTTATGTGTCAGGTCCTACAAAGAAACATAGCTGACAGAGGGTCATGATATACTGGTGATGCTGAAAAACGCAGCTTCTGTTCTTTGGTGCAGAATAGAGACATGAAGACAGAGTTTTGGAGGAGTAGGAAGGGGTAGTTTTATTACTTTGCCAAGCAAAGGGGGTCACAGCAGGCTAATGCTCTCAAGACTGTGCCCCTCATCCTGAAATATAGGAAGGGTCTTATAGTTTCAGGGTGGAAAAATAGAGCTGTAGATAAGGATCTGGGGCTGATGTAGTCTTGCATTCTTCTTTTCTCCTGGAGACATTGAAATCATTAGGGCTGGCATCAGGTGGTTCCAGAACAGGTTTGGGTAGTCCTGGAGCTTATCATCCCATGACCTTCTTTCTGGAATGAAGAATGCTCATGAAAGAAAGAGTATTAGGGAGTGTTGTCTTGGAGAAGTAAACATCAGATGTGTAGTACAACTTTAGCTAGAGGGCAATCACTATCAGAAATTAAGAAAGAGAGGGGGAAAAAAACATCCATAGAAGACCTGCTGGATTGGTGGAAAGAATAAGGGCTGAATAAGGGCTAACCTCGGAGAAGGCAATGGCAACCCACTCCAGTACTCTTGCCTGGAAAATCCCATGGACGGAGGAGCCTGGTAGGCTGCAATCCATGGGGTCACTAAGAGTCGGACACGACTGAGTGGCTTCACTTCCACTTTTCACTTTCATGCTTTGGAGAAGGAAATGGCAACCCACTCCAGTGTTCTTGCCTGGAGAATCCCAAGGACGGGGGAGCCTAGTGGGCTGCCGTCTATGGGGTGGCACAGAGTCAGACACAACTGAAGTGACTTAGCAGCAGCAGCAGCAGCAAGGGCTAACCTAATGGTGGTGCCTCAGCTAGTTTCTGCTGTAGCAATGGGAGAGGGAGATGCAGTGATGCAGGGTGATGGAGCTATACAGGACTACGTTGAAAGATATGCCACTTCCTTTCCTCCTCTCTCTCCACCAAGTGTGTAGGATGTCCTCCGTGCAGCTTTCCTCTAAGTGTTCTGGTCCCTGGCCCACCTACCTGTATTCCTTCCTGCCATGTAGAATGTTTCAGTCCCTTTCCACCTGTGAGCCAAGATCAGCAGTAGTGAGGCTCTTGTGCTGCCAAAAGAAGTTAGAAGTTGGTGGAACTGCTGCCAGGGAGCTGCAGGCGAGGCCCGAGGCTGAGAAATGGGCTGAGAAAAGGACTTGGGGGCAGCACTGTGTGACCTCAGCTTTCAGGGCCTGTGAAAGATGCCCTGACAGGTAGGATGAAAGCTACTGTGTTGCTCTGAAAATGGGTTCTGGGCATAAACAAAGGCAGTGAGACTTTCTATTGCAGAATCTGCATCTTTGATTTCATGTTGGGATCAGTTTTGTCCAGAGGATAGCCAGAGTTGAGCCCTTTATGGGTTCAAGAAAGCTGAATCAACACAAGGTACTTTATGAAGGGAATTTAACGTGGGGAATTGCATATAATGTATGGTCTTGGAGGGCTCTAAAGGAGCAGAAAGGAAACACTGAGGTAGGACAGAGGTGAGTTTGTTAAAGACACTGTCCACTGCTAAGGATGGATGAAAAAAGTAAGAGAATGGGGTTCCATAATCCACTGGAGGTTAGGGTTAGAGAAGGCTCTGTGGAGCCAGGTGTACCCCAGCTGGAGCAGATGCCTTTGAACCTCAGAAGTTCAGAGGATAGTCTCTGGGAAGCTCAGACCTCTAAGGAGGGACCACTGCCTGGTTGGCACCTGGAGGAGTAATAACAAGGTGGGTTCTCTATGTACCCGAGTGAGCTGAGGGCTAGAACCACCTCTGCTGCAGAAATGTGGGCCTTTCCTGGGGCAATCCTGGCAGGACTAGCCATCAGAGCACATTTCTGCCCCAGTGCCTGTCTTCTGGTCTCCCGCTAGTGGCCCCTGGGGGCAGAAGCCAGCTGACAAGGGAAAATGCAGCTTTCAGAGTCTAGTCCTGGTGTCACAAGGTGGAGGGTAGAAGGTAGATTTGGAGCAGAGACCATTCGTAGTAACTGACATAGTCCTGGACCAGTCCAGTCCTGGGTCTGTGCATCTTGACTTGTTACTAAGGCAAAGTCTCTGTTGCTCAAGGACAAAGCCAGAGGAGATCAGAACTGCAACGTGAAGGTCAGCCTAGGGAAGAGTTTTCTGGCCTAGTGAGAGGAATATAGATTTAGGCATTGCCCTATTGTGGCTTCCATGGGGGTTTCCACTGTTCATGGACAACATGAAATTGTACGTGGCATTCAATGCCTCTAAGCCCTCATTTCTTCATCTATAGACCGTGATCCTAATGCTCCTTTTAGAGATGTGTGTGAAGTGCTAGGCAGAGTGTCTGGCCCTTGTCTTCTGTTTCCTTCTTTTCACATTTGTGTGGACAGGGAATGATGCTTGCTGTTCCAGTTCCAAAGGGATCAAGCCATTAGCCATTGCAGCATGCCCTCCACACCCCGATGGTTCACCCTGAGGGGAATTTAGGATGGAAAACAACAGGACATATTCTGTGCTTTGGATATTGGCCCTAGGTAATTAAGATGCATATCTAAGAAACAGGCATTCCTATGAGCCTAGACTCTTGTTATCTTTCCATACACAGAAAAACTCTAAAATCTTTAACTCTAGTTACTTGTTTTTTGCAATTAGCAATAATCTTTTGATGTTCTACTACATTTTCTTCTTTTTTTTTTTTTTCCTTTTTAGTGAAAAACACTTATATTTTCTGGCTCCTCCCCTACCTCTTCAGAGTAATTCCAAAGAGCTATTAAGAGATGGTCTCCTGGGCTATAGTCCTCAGAAAGTTTCCTAAATATAAACTTAACCTGAAGCTTTTAGATTGTACTTTTTCTTCATTTGACACTTGCAATGCTATCCAATGCAAATTCAAATTCCATTTGAGGTCAGAATGGCTTTAGGGTCACAGCCATGAATTGTCTTTATTGACCAAATGTAGGATTGTTGAGCTGGTATCTGGGTTGACTATTTCCGGGACAGGGTTTTCTCTCAGGAGTGACACGGGGGAGGTAGAGAGGGACCAAAGGAAAGGCTGTTCTGTTGGGAGGCATCATATCCCCTCATCACAGATAGCGACATGAATCCTCAAACAGAATAAAGCCAGTCCCCAGAATTCCTTTGGCATGAAAAGCATGATTCCTCTTCCTGCTTAACTTGGCTTTTATCTGCCTCTAAATTAATTAGCTGTGAAAGGACAAAAAATAACCCCAAGATATTGTATTTTAATTCTAATTTTTAATGCATGGTTTGGGAGCCCAGCTGGCAGCATTTTTAGCCCTGGTGATATGATGGAGGAGCTGTGGTTCTTTCTGAGGGGATTTGAATGCAGCCTTCTTTCCCTTCATTGAGGGGGTCCTTTCCTTAACAGGAACCCATTTCACACACACCAATGTACACACATGGACATAACTGCACACATGTTAGCATACACAAAATTAACACATAAATTTGCTGAAGTTTTTTTTGGAAGAGATCTGCAAAAAGAAATGAGATTTCCTAGCCAGGGCTGCTGCAGTACATGGGGTCTCAAAGAGTAAGACACGACTTAGTTAGTGATTCAACAACAAACCAGGGCTGCAGTGAGTACTTAAACAGCCTGGACTTCTCTCTCTCTCTCTCTGTTTCTCTCTGCCTCTTTAGGTTTTTGTCAAGTGGCTCCTTTGTGAAACATAATTCTTGACTGGAATAGCCTGTATCTTTAAAAAACTTAGAATAGCTTTTTGCCCATACTGCTCAGGTTAACATTAGCTCCACAAGACTCTAAGGAGAAAACTATATGGAAAAGTAGTTCTATGTCCAAATGAACTTATATGTAACCCTGTTAAACAGGACTGTAGGAACTTTTGTATGCTAATGTACCCCGCAAACCACCAGAGGGGACTACTGTCTGCAGAAGTTCCTTCCTAAGGTCATTTGACACCCACTACTCCTACCCTTCCCCCCCACCCCCACCCCACATAGTATCTTCCCGTCCCAGTGTTCCAGAGACACCAATTTGAGATCCTTGTTTCAGTGTTCTATCTTCTTTTGTAGTTAGAGTGTGGTTGGTTAGAGTGGAAATGTTCAGGGCTTATGACCTTGCTCTTGACTCTGGTCACAGGAAATCAGACAGATGGATGTTGGTTCTGGGTGCTGGTTTCCCAGTGCATGTGTATGTCCCGAAGAGGAGACACCTCCTGACTGGGAGCTTATCTCCTGTTTCTGGTTCTGATACTGGCCCTGGTTATGAAGAAATGTAGGTTGCTCTGAACCTCGGGATGTGGTAAGTTGAGCAAGACAGACTGTGTAGAGAGGAGCTTAAGGCTTTTATACTTTTGTAAAAATTCACATTTTTGAGCTAGGCTGCGCCAATGAAACTTTTATTTCATTCTGCTGGGAGGACTTGTGGGGCAGTTAATCTGTAATTTATTTTATTGATTTTTTCCCAACTCTGTGAGATAGAATTGATATATAACGCTCTGTAAATTTAAGATATACAACGTGATTTTTTTTTTTTTTGGCTGTGCTGGGTCTTAATTGCGGCATAGGATCTAGTCAGTCAACCAGGGGTTGAACCCAGCACCCCCTGCTTGGATCCAGTCTTAACCACTGGACCACCAGGGGAGTCTTGTGATGATTTGATATATGTATATATAGGGAAATGATCACCACAGTAGGGTTAGTTGACACATCTATCACCTCATAGAATTTCCATCTTCTTGCAGGGGAAGAGTGAGAACTTTTAAGATCTGTTCTCTCAGCGACTTTCAAAACTACAATATAATTTAGTCTCATTGAATGTAGTCATCACACTTCACATTAAATTGCAAGAACTTATTCATCTTTTAGCTGAAAATTTGTGCTCTTTGATCACCTACATCAGTTTCTCTTATACCCCCATAACTCCCATTCCCAGCAATATCAATCTGCCCTCTGTTTTTATGAATTTATTTATTTTTTAAATTCCACAGGTAAGTAAGAGCATCCAGTAATTGTCTTTTCTCTGTCTGACTTATTTCACTTATCATAAGCCCTTAAGATTTATCCATTTGGCATAAAATCGAAGGATTTCCTTCTTTTTAATGACTGAGTAATATTGCATTGTATATAAGTACCTCATTCTCTTTCCATTCAATGAACACTTAGGTTGCTTCTATGTCTTAGTTATTATAAATAATGCTGCAATGGAGATCTAGGTGCAGATATCTCACAAAGATAGAAGCTTCATCTCTTTCAGATATATACCCAGAAGTGGAATTGCTGGATCATGCATCAGTTCTACTTTTATTTATAAGGAAATCTGTACTATTTTCCACAGCGGCTGCATCAATTTCATTTCCACTAAGCTGAAACTCTAGTACTTTGGCCACCTCATGAGAAGAGTTGACTCCTTGGAAAAGACTCTGATGCTGGGAGGGATTGGGGGCAGGAAGAGAAGTGGACGACAGAGGATGAGATGGCTGGATGGCATCACCAACTCGATGGACGTGAGTTTGAGTGAACTCTGGGAGTTGGTGATGGACAGGGAGGCCTGGCGTGCTGTGATTCATGGGGTCACAAAGAGTCAGACACAACTGAGGGACTGAACTG
Source organism: Bos indicus x Bos taurus (assembly GCF_003369695.1). Classification (NCBI taxonomy): domain Eukaryota; kingdom Metazoa; phylum Chordata; class Mammalia; order Artiodactyla; family Bovidae; genus Bos; species Bos indicus x Bos taurus. Next base: position 73,747,682 of record NC_040077.1, read on the forward strand.
AAGTGAAGAGTGTATAGTGTTCTTATTATTCCACATCCTCACCAGGACTTGTTTGATAATAGCCAGTCTAATAGATGTGAAGTGATATCTCATTGTGGTTTTGGTCTGCACTTCCCCAATGATTAGTGATGTTGAACAACTTTCCATATACCTGTTGGCCATTTATTTCTTTGGAAAAATGACTATTCAGGTCCTTTGCCCATTTTTAACTGGATAATTATATTGATTTGATATTGAGTTGTTTGAGCTCCTTATATATTGGATCGGACAAAAACTTTGTTCAGGTTTTTCTGTAACATCTCATGGAAAAATCCAAACAAACTTTTTGGCCAATCCAATATTTGGATATTAACCTCTTATCAAACATAGAGTTTGTAAATATTCCTACCATTCTTTAGATTATCTTTCAATTTTGTTGAAATTCATTGTTTCTTTCACTCTGTAGAAGTTTGATGTAGTCTCACTTGTTTATTTTTACTTTTATTGCTTGTGCCTTTGGGTATCAAATAAAAAATAATCCTTGCTAAGACCAATGTCAATGCATTTCCCCCTATATTTGCTTTTAGGAATTTAAAACTTTCAAGTCTTAACTTTAAACCTTTAATCAATTTTGAGTTAATTTTTGTAAGTGGTGCAAGATAGGGGTCATTCTTTTGTGTGTGATTATCAAGTTTTCCAAATACCACAAGTTGAAAAGATCATTTTTTTCTCCATTGAGCATTCTAGTTCCCTTGTTAAATATTATTTGACCATATGTACATGGGTTTTGGGCTTCCCAGGTGGCACAGTGATAAAGAATCTGCTTGCCAATGCAAGAGACATGGGTTTGATCCCAGGATTGGGAATATTCCCTGGATGAGGATATGGCAATCTGCTCCAGTATTGTTGCCTGGGAAATCCCATGGACAGAGTGTGTTGGGCTACAGTCTATAGGGGTCACAGAGAATTGGACGTGACTGAGCATACAAAAGTTTATTTCTGGGCTCTTGATTCTTTTTCCATTGGTCCACATGTCTGTTTTTATGCTGCTGCTAAGTCGCTTCAGTCGTGTCCGACTCTGTGTGACCCCATAGACGGCAGCCCACCAGGCTCCCCCATCCCTGATGACTACAGTGATTGCAGTATAGTCTGAAATCAGATAGTGAGAAGGTTCCTCCTTTGTTGTGCTTTCTAAACTTTACTTTGTCTATTTGGAGGATGGGGGTGTCTTTTGATGGACAGTTTTGCCTGGTATAGTATTCTTGGTTGACAGTTTTTTTCTTTCAGTATTTTAAATATATCATCTCACTTTTTCCTGGCTTGCAAAGTTTCTGCTGAGAAATTTGCAATCTTGTTTTTGCTCCCTTGTATGTGATGAGTCTTTTTTCTTGCTGCTTTCAAAATTCTCTCTTTGTCTTTGACTTTTGACAGTTCATTTATAATGTGTCTTGTCACTCTTTTTGATTCAAAATTTTTGGGATATTTGGGCCTCATTTCTGGATTTCTAATTCTCTACCCAAATTTGGGAAATTTTCAGCTATTCTTGCCTTAAATGCATTTTATGTCCCTTTCTTTTTCTCTTCTTCTCATTCAGAGATTCCTATAATACAGAGATATAGCAGAGATTCCTATAATGCAGAGATATAGTTTCTTTTGATGTTGTCTTATAAGCTCCATAGGACTTCTCAATTGTTTTTCATTCTTGTTTCTTTTTATTCCTCTGACTGGATAATTTCAAATGATCTGTCTTCAAGTTCACTGATTCTTTCTTCTGATTGGTCATGTTTGCTGTTGAAGCTTCTGTAGAAGTCTTCAGTCATTGTAATTCTTTAGCTTTAGAATTCCTGCTTGTTTATTTTTGAGAGTTTCTATTTATTTGTTCAACAGTCTCATGCATCATTTTCATGATTTCTTTGGCTGTCTTTCCGTGTATTCTTATAGTTCATTGAACTTGTTAGAGAATTATTCTAAATTATTTTAAAACACAGTTATTTGTGATGTCATGTTTTTCCAGATTCTTTGTAATCCTTGTATCTTTGTGTTTTTATTTGAGTAAGCACTCTCCTCTTCCAAGCTTTTAGGTTTTTTAGGCTTGCTTTAGCTGAGAAAGACCTTCACCAGTCAGTTAGACTTGTAGTACTAGATGTAGTACAGCTAACAGCTGTTAGCATCTGTGGGGAAGAGGGACTTTCTATCAGAGTGTCTTATTGCATGAGCTTACTGTGCTCTGAGGTCAGGGAGGATGCTATTGGCTGGGCTCCATGTTTGAGTGGTTCTACTGGCTGAGCTATGAGTTCAAGTGGGACCAATAGGTGGGCTGCCTGGTTGGGCAGGGTTGATGGCTGGGCTATGCCATCAGGTGTAACCATTAGCTGGGCTCTGCAATCACCTCTGGTTGAATGGAGTCTCAGTCTATGTTCTTGGCAGGTGGTGCCACTGGTTGGACTCTGCAGTTGGGCAGTTCTATGACTGGACTCTGCAATCACTCTTGATTGAGTGGGGCCTCAAGCTGTGGTTTGCAACTGATTGTGCCACTGACTGTACCCTGCAGCTACCTGGGTTCTCAGACCAGGCTTCCTAGTTGAGTGAAACTGGAATTTGCTTTCCTGTCCAAGCAGAATGTAGAGATTTCATAGGTGGTATGGTCCATTGGCTAAGGATCTATATTAGGCGGAACTACCCACTGAACTTTCTGTCCAGACACTTCTACCAAGCTTGGCTCCACAGATATGCTAAGTCACTGGCTGAAATTTCTGCTCTGATGCCAAAATTTGAGTGCTGGTGGCTCTCAAATGTTGCAGATGCCCTGCCTTCCTTCTCTGTCTCTGTCTGATCCCAAGTGGTTGATTCCTGCAGATTCCCCAGTGATCCCTATGAGGGAGACCCAAGTAGTCCTCCTAGAAAGTGTCACATGATGTTAGGAGAGCTGAATGTCCATTTCAGCCACTGAATGTCCACTCTCTTTTCCCACTTGAAAAGTTGTAGGCCTTTCACCACTGTGAAAGGGCCCCTTACATCTGGAGGAGAAGTGATACAATCAGAATAAAACCATTCCTCTGACTCTTCTAATGTGGTCCTTCTTGGTCTTTGTGGTTGAGGGGTGATTCAACCTCACCTCTAGGTTCTCGGATTTTTATAATGGTGTTTATACCATGAATAGCTCTTAGCTGGTCTTCTTGTGATAGGCACTGAAGTTGGGAATGACATTTGTTACCATCTTGATGACATAACTCTTGAGACTTCTAAAGAAGGAAATACATATGAAAGCCAATGTCTGCAGCCTATAGCACTTGTGCCTCCCTCCCCTTGAGCTGAGTCTAATCTGTGATTTAAATGCCTTTGGCTCCTCACATTTTTTTGAGACCACAAGAAACCAGGTTTATAAGAGTAGGTTTTCAGTAACACCATATTCTTGTGCCCTCCTTCCTTATAGCCACATAACTCATCATTCTGTGCACACCTGAAAGCCTATGAACAGATGTACTCAAACCCAGAGTCAATGTCAGGACAGTCTTCTACTTTAGAAAAATTCAGCATTTCCTCATCTGTTGTGTTAACCTGTTAGGACTCGGAAAATTAGATGATAGCAGGAGCTTTTGAAATGCTGCAATAAAGCATTTACTTTGCTCTTCTGAACCTTTCTCTTGCTACATTAAGTCAGATATTTTCAACGTCCATTCTTTTTTTCCCCAAATGCTCAGGGAGAGTTCATTTCTACAAGTACAATGAGAAAACACAGAGAGTAAGCAAGAAGGAGGTTGACTTAATTTGTTTTTAAACAAGTGGTTGGAATGCAGGCACCAGTGACAGACTGCACATGATTAGCAAAGTACAGAAGGAATCATGTTTGAGAAAGGAAGACAGTGCTAGTGTCACTTATAGTCCATGGAGGAAGTGGACACCTGAAAGCCCAAGTGCTAGTGGTTATCAGAAAGTCCAGTGGGTCTGCTTCTTAACCAAGAAATCATCAAACACATGTTATGCACCACTCTCAGGAGATGTGTGGCTAATCTCACAGTGCACACATTTGGGATGCATGAAGACAACATACTAGAAGGCTAGTGCTGATTTGTGTAAAAAAAGATGACTGCAAAACATCATGGAAACTGGGTTAATGTGGGTTTTAGAATCTGTTACACCTCCTGGGTTCAAATCATGGCTTAGTCACTTACCAGTGGGATGAGGCACATTTTTTTCTTGGAGTCCAGCTTTTTCATCTGTAAAATAAGGGCAAGGGTGCTCCCCTAGTGGGGTTATTATGAAATAGAAATAACATTACAGGGGGTGACTGAAAAATAGAAATGATTGTGAAGATGATGGGATATATCTATAACTGTGTTGATTCTTCACTGGGGATGAATGATACCTGATGTGAGTTGGCAGAGATGACCTGAGAATTCATTTCTTTGTAGGGAGAAGGGAGAGTGAGATGAGTCACATACATTTCCCATGGAATAGCTTCATGAGAAGGGCTCAGATAAAGAAACTTTCTGTTCATTACAGAATATAAATATATTCACTGAAAGGCAGAAAGTAGGTGGATGAAATCAAATAGCCTAAAGGTAGCATAAAAGAAAGATAAAGTACAAAACTAGATAAAAAGGACACTATCTCATATCAAGTGAATCCATGCAGCAATACATCCACCATTTTTTAATGATTGCATTTCAGGGTTTATTGGAGCCTAGAGTATCAGTGAGTAGGATGACCAGCTCTAGGGATAGGAGGAAGGGTATCTCCTTCCTCTTCTTATTTTTCTGTGAAGGCCATAGGCACAAGCTAAGCCTTTCAAAAATGAAGAAAATGGTGTCGTGATATTTGTCTTTTTCTGACTTATTTATGAAATATAAAAAAATGATACAAATGAACTTGTTTACAAAACAGAAACAGACTCATGGATGTAGAAAATAAACTTATGGTTAACAAAGTTGCAAAGGGGGATGAGAGGAGGGATAAATTAGGAGCTTGAGATTAACACATACACACTACTATATATATATATATATAGATAGATAGATAGATAACAAGGACCTACTGCATAGCTCAGGGAACTATACTCAATATTTTGTAATAATTGAAAAGAATCATTCATATATATATATATATATATACACACACACATATACATATACATATATAGGACTTCTGGTGGCTCCAGCAGTAAGGGATCTGCCTGAAATGCAGGAGACCTGGGTTTGATCACTGGGTCTGGAAGATTCACTGGAGAAAGGATCCCCTGGAATCCCACGCCAGTATTCTTGCTTGGAGAATTCCATGGATGGAGGAACCTGGTGGGCTACAGTCCATGGAATTGCAAAGAGTTGGACATGACTAAGTGACTTTCACTTTATTTCATATATATCTAAGTATTTGAAATACATATATATATATATATATGTATATATATACACACACATATATAAACCGAATCACTTTGCTGTACACCTGAAACTAATACAACATTGTAAATCAACTATACCTCAGTAAAAAACTTAAAAAAACTAAGGACGTCCCTGGCAGTCCAGTGGTTAAGACTTCGCCCTCCAATGCAGGGAGTGTGAGTTCAATCCCTGGTTGGGGAGCTAAAATCCTGCATGCCTTGTAGCCAAAAAACCAAAACATAGAACAGAAATGATATTGTAACAAATTCAATAAAGACTTTAAAAAGTGGCCCACATCAAAAAAATCTTTAAAAAACCCGGGTGAGAACTGAAACTTGAGAGGCTAAAAAAAATAACTGACTGGGGACTGCATTCCTCAGCCTCTTTCAGAGCTGGTTCTATCCCTCATGCCTCCCTTCTCGCTCTTGGCTTGTTTTGGGATGATCACTTGCTGTGTCTGACCATGCTGACCCTCCCAGGTTGTTGCCAGTCTATCAGCTTCTCTGAGCAGAGTCTGCTCCCTGGTTTATAGTATGTCACCCTCTCCCAGACATGTACCTGGATAGGCTTGTCCTGATGTGTGCCACTCCAGAGAGAGGCCTGTGGGAGCTGCCTTCCCTCTCTAGGCACTGGTCCTGGGAAGAGTCCTCCAGGAGTGCCTTGAATTCTGAATAGAGCCTCAAGACTAAAAAAGAGGAGAAAAGAGAAATGAGGTTTGGGTCACCAAGTTCAGGCTGATGTCAGGCTGTGGCTTATACAAAATTATTTTAATGAAATACAGACATCTTCTAAATTGGTGATTCTCAAACTCTGGTCTGAGGACGACTAGCAGGTCCCCAGGGCAGTACAAGGGGATCCTTGAGGTGAAAACTTTCTACTTTCGTAATGCTAAGATGTTACTTGCTGTTCTTTTTAAAACTCCTTTAATCAATAGATTAAAAAAAATACTCTATGACACATGATAACATCATCTTTCTGTATGCTAGGTATTTTGTGATTTAAAAAGTTTCTCAATTTGAATTTCTAATTTGGCAAATGTTGACAAATATAACTCAGATAAATAAGACCTCTTTGGAGATTCTCAATAAATTTTTGTAAAGTAATTAGCCTCCAATTAAAATAAATTAAAAATATAAATTAAAAAAAAAAAAGAGTAAATGGGTCCTGAGATCAAAGTGTGTAAGAGCTGCTGTTCTAGGAATGGTTGTGCTGAGGTGGGTTGTGGGTGGGGTTGGGAGAGAAATTCACCAGGGTGGTGGTGATGAAGATTCTGTAGGTTTTGTACAGAACTGATGCAAAGACACAATTGACCATTGCACTAATGAATTTCATTGGCTCACTGCTTTGTTTATTCTACAAATTTTTTTAGTGCATTGTTTAAGCAGACAGGCTCTTGTATCAGGCTGTGTGCATCCAGATCCTGACTTAGCCACTTTAAATCTGTGACCTTGGGCAAGTTAATGAGTTTCCCTGTGCCTCCCCCTCCCCTTTATGTTCTTCATCTTTCTTTACCTTGCTCTGTGTCCTGGGAAGGTGATGGCTGCGCTAATCCTCATAGACATTGATGTTTAAATTTCTTTGTCCTCTGATTTCCCTTTGGGTTTGGCCAACGGGAGGCATCAGCAGGGGATGAGAGGTGGGAAGAGAGAAAAATAGGCGTATTTCTTCTCCTACTTCTTCATTGCTTTGGTGTCGGTTTTTGCACTGGCTGGGTCTCCAAGTCTTACTATTTCCTCTCCTTTATTTCAGTCTAGGCTGCTGCAAACCCTTGGGCACAACCCCATCCTGATACCAAGCAGGACTCCATGAGCTCCTGGACACAAAGACTTTCTGTGTCCCCAATCTCTTTGATTATAGGAAATAGCCTTCATTCAGCTTCCATGACCTTTTCTGAGTTCCAACAGGCAGACTCATCTGTTGGTAATCAGGGAAGGGAGGGGATGTAGAGACAAGGTAGGAGCAGCCAAGAAACAATAGTGCAGGCTTGGTGAGGGTCCTGATTCCCCATCAAGGGATACACTTAATATATTTGTGCTGTTTTGCAGATTCTGAAGCCCCCTCTAGGTGGGAGAAGCTAATGATTAATGACGATATGCTGCCCACACGCATGTAGACACCAGACAAGTTGGAACCTGAAGGTTGATGATGCTGACTCCTACTTATCTCACCACCAACCAATCAGAAGAATGTCCACAAACTGATCACTCCCTCTTTGAACCATTACTATGAAACTTCTCACTATCTTCTCTAAGGAGGGTCACAGAGTTTTTTGAGGCAGGAGCCTGCTGTGTCCTCCTTAGGCTGGCAAAGTAATAAAGCTATCCTTTTTCCCTTCACCCCAAACTCTGAGATTTGATTTGGAACCAGTGTAGAGAGGAACTGAGCTTTTGGCATCAATCCTTTCTGTTTTCCTCACTCTTGCATACATGATAGTCTTTGTTAAGTTCTCTGCAGGATACCAGTGAGCTCACCATGTTCCCTGCTGGAATCCTAGCTGACACACCAGCCAGTAGTAAGTTCTTAGAAGGTGTGAGTGGTGATGACTGTGATCTCCTACATTGGCTGTTGCTTGGGCTGATGGCTGGCTGCTACCACTGCTTCTAAGATTCCCCCCGTGCTCACTGCTAAGATAGATACAAAGTAGGTTTTGTTCTTAAGGAGATTGCAGACTAGTTAAAAGGGTTGTACATTTAGTGACTTAAGAGCTAAGCGGAAGTCTGAAGCCATAAATGCTGAGTGCTTACATGGCTAGTGCTGGAAATAAGTTCTTCAGGAATTTGGAGGAGGAAGAGCTGGTTTTTGAGAAATCGGTCACTGTTGAGTAGGATGGGAAGAGTGGAAGTGCTGCAGTGGGATGAATGTGACAGAGATGCTCTGACAAGGGAAAGGGCATCTGGTTTAAGGGAATGGAGCTTGCCAGAGGGGTGAACAAGCAGGCTGGAGTCTGATCACCTAGGGCTGGGCATGCTAGCTGCAGAGTTGGGCCTTATTCCCACTGGAGGTTTGTAAGTTCTGTAAGCAGGGCTGAAGTGATGGTGGTGGTGATGGATAAAATGTATAAGTGGTCCAGACAGAGGCTGGAGGGGGGAGATGTGATATGACTACAGAAGGGAGACCTGGAGTTCTGGGTAGAAAGTGATGTTATTACAGAGGGAAGACCTGGAGTTCTGGACTGGGATATGGCAGGAAAAGGAGAGGGGAGCTGGGCAGCCGAGAGAGTCTGAGGCTGAGATACCTCTCCAGGCCAGTCGGACAGCTGAGCCTAGCTTCTCCTCTCCTGTTTGAGAGGGTCAGAGAATGCTCATCAAGACCCTGTGGGATAGCCTGTCATTCTTCCACTCATACCATGAGTGACTTTGGGAAAGTCGCTTTTCCTCTGGGCATTTGTCTCCTCATCTGTAAGATGAGGGTTTGACATATTTGGTTACACTCTCGTCATCTGAGGCATTTAAGTCTACACTGCAAACATGATGTACTTTTGACTCTCTTTGATAATATTTCAATTCCAGGGGAGATTTTATTTTCAAATAAGAGACTGATAAGAAGAAAGATTAACAATATTGAGCTCCTGCTGTTTTCTAGGTTTTGTGCTATGCAATGTCCATATATTATCTTACTGAATTATCCTAGCAAAGTTCCTTTAGTTAGCATTGAATTTGACTGAAGTAACAGAAAATCCAACTCATTGTGGTTTAGAGCAATAAAGTGTATATATATATATTTATATAAAACCAAAAATCTAGAGGCAGTTGCCTGCTGGCCTTGACTCAGTGGCTCAGATATATCAGGTAAGACATACATATACTTATCTGGGCTTTCTTTCATGGCCACAGGAGGGCTGCTGCAATTCCAGCTGTCACCTCTGTGAAGGTGGGATATAGGGAGAGGGTCAGCACCAGGTGTATCTTTCAGTCCTTTTTTTTTTTTTTCATTAAAGGAGAGTATTGCTGCTCCCCATCATTTACAAAAGAGAACTCTAAAGCCTATAACACTGAGCCACTTTCTAAACATAGTCAACATGACTCTTCCTGAGATCCTCTGGGTTCCTCTTCTTTCTTGTTCTGAAGCCAAAACAACTTACTTTATCTTTGCAGGTGACTTATCCCATCAGGAGGCCTGTGTCTTCTAGTGAAATCAAGTATCAGGGCAAGCTGATGGCTGGAGGGAAGTCCACATTGGGGAGTGGCCTCTTGGTTTATTTTGTGTGCTGAGATTAGGCCTCCCTATTCTTGATGGCAATAAATGATGCTAACCATATTCAGGAATAAGATGCAGCATTTAGTTGTGATTCAGGATTGCAAAGTCTTCTTTCCCAACCATTCTACCAGAGTTGACTCAGTGACCTCCTGCTTCTCCCATCTGCTGTCTGTCCCCACCCTTTTCTCCTTTCTGAGTCTCCTTCAGGGGCTACCCAAAGCCAAGGAAGAATAGTCCAGTTCGGGCTTAGCCCTCACTGAGTGGTAGCCCTACTGAGTCAGTCCTGCCTCTCTGTCCTTGACTGTGAGCAGTGCCCTGCCAGCACCTGGGCAGGCATGGACCCCAGTCCTGGATTGTGAAGATCAGCAAGTGGCACTGAGACGTGAATATGGTTTGTTCTGGTTTTTTTTTCCTCCACTGGAAAATGACCAGAGAATAATTTTTTGCAGACTTAATTTAAATGGAATCAGAGACCTTGAAACAAGTTGCAAATGAGAACTAAGTATGGAGAATTGGAAACATGAAAAGCAAACTTTCTGCTGGTTTGTGTTTCTCTAGTGCGAAGCAGTAGACCAAGGGCAAAGTCAGGGTGTGTTAGCCCAGGTGCCCTTCTCCTCTCTCCCCTTCTCAGTGGTTTTGTTCCAGCAATCTCCAGTTTCAAAGCTGACTTGCAGAAACACCCTTATTCTCATTAACAGGTCACTTGGGGGTGGGTTGTATTGGGTGTGGTGTGGTGTGGGGAATGATTAAGGGCAGGTCCCAGGATATATTTTCTCAGCCCCTGGATATTCAGCTGAGGGAGGGGCTTTTCCCCAAGGTTGGAATCAAATCCGAGCCTGTAACTGCCTAATGAAAGACTCTGATCTCGGGTGGCCTCAGCCTGCAGTGGCTTGAAGCAGGATTTCAGTTCCTGGTCAAAGATGGAAGTCAGATGGTGGCAGTGAGAACTGTGAATCCTGGCCACTAGACCAGTGGTCACTGACAAGGTCCTGGCCATATGGCTTTGCAAAAAATGAATTTCCCCCCTACCCACCCACCCCCCCCCCAAAAAAAAAAAAAAAACCAGAAAGTAGTGATACAAATAAAGTGTCACACCTCTGTAATGCATTCTTCTGCAATATTGAAATGATTCTTTGCTTTTATTTCTCTTTATGGATGGGTGAGATCTGTGACAACAGAGTCCATGCCTCATTCCCTTCTGAATCTCCAGTCATAGCACAGCACTGGGCCCAGAATGACTCTCACTACTCCAATACTGAGCTACATTAAACAAACAGTAAGGGCATATCATCCGTTGTTGGAGGAAGACCAGCCAGGGCTCCTCTTGATGCAGTTGAACCCTCAGAAGCCCCACGTGCTGCTATGAATCTCTAAGCCTCCTGCATGATGGTCTCTTAAAACAGAAATGGTGTTTGAGCTGCTGTGGCGAGCATGCCTCTCTGTATTCCTTTCTGACAATTGCTCCCATTTAGTATTTGTGCCTAGATGCACCTGTTCCTGTTGGAGGCATTTAATAGCCCACTTGACATTTTCCATTTTTTGGATGGTTGTTCCTGTTAAACTGTTGTAATGAAACACTGAACACTATTTTTTTCATCTCCTCACAATCTGTTTCTAAATGGACTGTGTATCAAGCTTGCAATGGCTATAGATACTCCCTGCACCATTGAGGTGGTGGCCTGAGAGTGTCAGTGTCAAAGTGGGCATCAGAGCTGGGCCTTGGAGAGGGTGTCTCCAGCCCTTTCACTAGGAGGAGAGAAATCACTGCTGGATTCACACTGTTGGCAGCAGAGCTGGCATTACTACCATCATTTATAAGTTTATTTAGTTTTAAATCATCAATAAAATTGTCATGGAAGACTTCTAAACCACTGAAGTATGAAGATAAGAATAAAAAAATTAGTCCACATTTTTAGCTCCTGAGGCAATGATAATATTTTAGTCATTTTTACTGGTCGGTTTTTCACTTTTTTTCACTTCCTGTAATAAATATGTAAATCTAAAAGACAAATATGCGGTATATAGACAAAATGAAAAATCATTCATAACTCAGTCTCCAGAGTTAAGTACTGTTAGCAATTTGAAATGTTGTCTTTGGAAATGCTTTTTTCTCTAATAAATAATAAAAGAAAAGGGCTTGTGCTATTCATCTTGTTTGGCCTCTGGCTTTTTGTCCGTTGGCGATATATCATGAACATCTTTTGGAACCAAGAAGTACCCACAGTCTCAATTTTAAGGATTGGTTAACAGTCCATTGTATGGATATACCACAATTTTTTAAAATCAAAATTGTAATTATTAGACATCCAATCTATTCCTTGGGCTTCCCTGGTGGCTCAGATGATAAAGAATCTGCCTGCAATATGGGAGATCTGGGTTTGATCCCTAGGTCAGGAAGATCTCCTGGAGAAGGGAATGGCAACCCACTCTGGTATTCTTGCCTGGAGAATCCAGTGGACAGAGAAGCCAGGTGGGCTATCGTCCATGAGTTTGCAAAGAGTTGGACGTGGCTGAGCGACTAAGCAGCAGTATCAATCTATTCCTAGTTTTTGCTATTATACATAATACTTTGATAAATATCTTTGGTAATGGAAGAAGACACTTTTTAACTCTTATTTGTTATTTTATTAGGATAAATTTGCATAAGGGTAACTTATAGGTCATGGCTTCCCTAGTGGCTCAGTGGTAAAGAATCCATTTGCCATGTAGGAGACATGGATTTGATCCCTGGGTCAGGAAGATCCCTGGAGGAGAGTATGGCAACCCACTCCAGTGTTCTTGCCTGGAGAATCCCATGGATGGAGGAACTTGGCTGGCTACAGTCCATAGGGTTGTAAAGAGTTGGACATGACTGAAGAGACTGAGCATGCATGCATGCAACTTATAGGTCACTGTGTTCACATGTCTTATAAATCTCTGACGTGGTCCTCCAAAATTGCATTGCAGAATATCAGGTTACTTCTTACAGAAGCATAGGGAAAGCCCATTTCTCTACACCTTTTCTTATTCCATTCAAATTTTCCTCTTATTTCATCAGTTTTGGTCAATACATGTCTTTGAAAATCTACCACTGCTCTGAGATTTTAAAACTTACTATTATACAAGTATACATAGTTTTCTCTTTTACTAAACCAATAACCATTTCATTCCTATGACCATAAGTATTTTCTCATTCTTAATATGTGGAGAAGAGAATGGTTTGTGAAGATTTCAGAATGCTTCCTTCCCTCTCCCTCTGTTGTATGGAAATTCTTATCCAAAGTTTGTTGTGAGAGCTTGGGAGGTAAGCTTTGCTCAAGATTTGCTGGGAGACCTCCTAGAGGTAAAGCTCACAGAAGTGTGGGACCCTCTTCAAATTAGCCCCCCTGGAGTTTTTAATTCTCAAACTTGTCCACACCGAGCAGAGAAGCCACTTGTATTTGTCAATTGCAGTTGGTTTTCCCACCCAGTACTAGCTCCCATGGAGGTCTCTGCTCCACTAAGTTGAGACTCCCTGAATCCACCTTTCTTGGAGCAGTAGTTTGCCTGTGATCTCTGTTCTTGATGAACCTAAGAGCTGCTGCTTTTGAGTTTGTTCAGCTCTTTTCTCACTGTGAGGACAGGAGCAGCAACTCCTGAGCTCCTGATATGCAGGAAATCCTTCACTGTTAATGTTTGACATTTCTGGTTTTTTGTTGTTGTTGATTGCATGGTGAGATATTTGTCTATATTATGGGTCTTTTTCAAAAGCAGATTCTTTTATTGATGCTGCTTTTGGGAATTGAAATAAATTATTTCCAGCTTTTATATTTAAGAATTCTCTCCTCTTTTTTTCTTTTAGTTTTATTTTGTCACTATTCTTCTTGCTTTTTGAAGAATAGCTAGTTTATTTTTACTCCATTATCTCTTGATTTTACTTTGATCCCTTTGTTCTGCTAACCTCCTTAGGGAGATGGATGATCTGTGTGTTACGAGGTCACAAGCTTCTTCAGGGCAATGATTATGTGTGTTTTCTTCACCATTGTACTTCAGTTCAAAATACAGTATAAAGCACAAAGAAAGTGCATAATCGACAGTGGCTGAATAAATGAATGAATAAGTAGATGAATGCTAGATTTAGGGTGTTTGTCTTTTTTATTCCATATATTTTCCCTATTTAAATTTATTTGGCTGTTTCTTCAACATTAAATTTTCTGCATTAAAAAAGTGTTGCTTCTTTGACCAAATTGTACTATAAATGCAATTTTATATCTTGCTTTGTAAAATTTAATCTGGTTATCATATTTTTAATAAAGCTTTAATAACATTATTATGGATTCATTTCTATTCACTGGATGTATCATATTTTACTTAACTATTAACCTATTGATGTAAATTTGAGATATTGCCAATTATTTTTGCTATTAAAAGAAATTATGGGAATATTTTTATGCCTGGAGTTTTTCTAAAGTATTGTAGAAATTTTCTTCACAATAAAACCTTGTAGGGAAGTCTATGGGTCAGAGACATGAATATTCGTTATATTTTAACACATTGTTTTCCCAGTTAGTTCAAAATTTGGCAGTTTTTGCTGTACACCAGAAACTAACACAACACTGTAAAGCAGCTATACTGCAAAAGGAAGAAAGATTAAATGAGATAATATATAAATACCTTGTTGCACAGAATTAATGCTTAATTAATGTTTAAAAAGAATTGGCAACCACCAGCAGATCATGAAGATAACCGTTTCTCTGCAGCTTTGCCGATTTGGGGCGCTGTTCATTTCTGTCTCTTATCTCTGGCCAAGTGCTTCTCGTCCTGCACTGCCACGACTTTTTGTCTCTTTGGGTCTTTAGAAACATCCCCCAATTTCTCAAGTGCTAAGAAGTTGAGAGGAAGAAAGGTAGAACTTTAAGATAATTCACTTAATTATTTACTTCACTTATTTTTCTATTTTAAAAACTTGAGATTGATTAATGCTGTGAAAGTTCTGCACTCAATATGCCAGCAAATTTGGAAAACTCAGCAGTGGCCACAGAACTGGAAAAGGTCAGTTTTCATTCCAATCCCAAAGAAAGGCAATGCCAAAGAATGCTCAAACTACCACACAATTGCACTCATCTCACATGCTAGTAAAGTAATGCTCAAAATTCTCCAAGCCAGGCTTCAGCAGGATGACTGGATCATGGAAAAAGGAAGAGAGTTCCAGAAAAACATCTATTTCTGCTTTATTGACTCTGCCAAAGCCTTTGACTGTGTGGATCACAATAAATTGTGGAAAATTCTGAAAGAGATGGGAATACCAGACCACCTGACCTGCCTCTTGAGAAACCTATATGCAGGTCAGGAAGTAAGACTTAGAATTGGACATGGAACAACAGACTGGTTCCAAATAGGAAAAGGAGTATGTCAAGGCTGTATATTGTCACCTTGCTTATTTAACTTATATGCAGAGTACATCATGAGAAACACTGGGCTGGAAGAAGCACAAGCTGGAATCAAGATTTCCGGGAGAAATATCAATAAACTCAGATATGTAGATGACACCATCCTTATAGCAGAAAGTGAAGAGGAACTAAAAAGCCTCTTGATGAAAGTGAAAGAGGAAAGTGGAAAAGTTGGCTTAAAGCTCAACATTCAGAAAACGAAGATCATAGCATCTGGTCCCATCACTTCATGGCAAATAGATGGATTAACAGTGGAAACAGTGTCAGAATTTATTTTTTTGGGCTCCAAATCACTGCAGATGGTGACTGCAGCCATGAAATTAAAAGACGCTTACTTCTTGGAAGGAAAGTTATGACCAACCTAGATAGCATATTAAAAGGCAGAGACATTACTTTGCCAACAAAGGTCCGTCTAGTCAAGGCTATGGTTTTTCCTGTGGTCATGTATGGCTGTGAGAATTGGACTGTGAAGAAGGCTGAGCGCCGAAGAATTGATGCTTTTGAACTGTGGTGTTGGAGAAGACTCTTGAGAGTCCCTTGGACTGCAAGGAGATCCAACCAGTCCATTCTGAAGGAGATCAGCCCTGGGATTTCTTTGGAAGGACTGATGCTAACGCTGAAACTCCAGTACTTTGGCCACCTCATGCGAAGAGTTGACTCATTGGAAAAGACTCTGATGCTGGGAGGGATTGGGGGCAGGAGGAGAAGGGGACGACAGAAGATGAGATGGTTGGATGGCATCACTGACTCCATGGATGTGAGTCTGAGTGAACTCCAGGAGTTGGTGATGGACAGGGAGGCCTGGCAAGCTGTGATTCATGGGGTTGCAAAGAGTCAGACACGACTGAATGACTGAATTTAACTGAACTGAACTGACTGAAGATTGCTTAAGGCTTTTTAACATCACAGAAGCATGTAGGAGAAAATAAGCCCCCAAATGGTTCAATTATGATTGAATACATTTCATAGGTTGAAAAAGTCAAACCGTGCAGAGTGGAAGGAAATGGAAAGTGAAAACTCCTTTCCCATTCATTTTCTGTTCCTCTCCCTGGAGGTAGTTCTTCTAAATGTGTCTTTGATTCTTTTTAGAATGAATTTATATATATTTAGTAGGAAATGTAGAATATTTTATAGAATCTAAGGTGCTTTGTGCCAGTCATTTTTTTTTTTTTGGTCTTGCCCGAAATTGCCAATGGCTGTTCTTCCCAGAAACCTTATGGCTGCCACCTTTCTGGCAGTGGTTGTGAGAGACTCTAGACTATAAGAAGAGTGTTTTTTTTTTTTAAAGAAAGCGTTAGCTTGTTGTTCATAGAGTCGACGAAACAGGGTGTATTTATTTTTATATTTTAAAATCTGTGTAAAAGGGTCATATTTTTTAGAATGTTCTGTATCTTGTGTGGAAGCTAAAAAATTACATCAGTTCACACAACTAGCAATTGGAGGAGCAGGATTTGAAACAGGTTCATCTGCTGTGAAAGCACATATTTTTAAAAAATGTGCTTCTTTTTATTCCCATTAATGTGACTGCTAGAAAACTTTATTTATTTTTGTAAAATTTATTGAGATAAAGTTGATTTACAAATGGACTTTCCAGGTGGAACAGTGGTACAGAATCTGCATGCAAATTCAGGACACACAAGAGACGAGGGTTTGACCCCTGGGTCAGGAAGATCCCCTGGAGTAGAAAATGGCAATCCATTCCAGTTTTCTTTCTGGAAAATTCCATGGACAGAAGAGCCTGGTGGGCTACATACAGTCCATGGGGTAGCAAAGAGTCAGACATGACTGAGCATACACACACACCTAGTTGATTTACAATGTTATGTTAATTCCTGCTGTACAGCAAAGTGATTCAGTTATACATCTGTGTGTGTGTGTGTGTGTGTGTATTCTTTTTTGTATTCTTACTACTGTGGTTTATCATAAGATATTGGATACAGTTCCAATAGTGGTGTTTGGGCAAGGGATTGCATGCCCAGTGAAGGAGTGAGCTGAAAATGTCACATTTTGGCAAAATGATCTTCAGTTCTAGGTGTTTGGAGCCAAAGGGTTTTCCCAGGACAAGCTCAGAGGCAGGTGAAGGACTTGGCAGTGGAGTAAGCTATGGCTGTGGCAGGAGGAAGACTATTGCATCAATTATGGCCTTGACTCAATGTAAAATTTGAGCCAATCGTTCCTTTGTGCCTCAGTCTCCTTATCTGCAAAAATGGGACAAACTGAACTTGAATACAAATGTACCTTGTAACTCAACAATGCTATGACAGTTTCTTTAACCTATGGTTTTGTCTGGTAGGAAGAAAAATCTTCTTAGGAATTGATGTTTAGGGTTGAAGCCTTTTAAGTTTCTGCTAGATAGCACTGGAAAAGTTTCCTACTTAGAACTCTCCAATGGGGACTTTCCTGGTTCCAGTAGTTAAGCCTCTGCACTTCCACTGCAGGGGGTGTGGGTTCAATCCCTGGTTGAAGAACTAATATCTTGCATGCCGAAGTGCATGATAAAAAAACAAACAACAGAAACCAAACAAAAAACCCCACAAACTATCAAAAGGAAATATGTTGCCATTCTGCCTCATCTTTTCACTTTGAGCCACTGCCTCAAAGTGGCTGAAAGCAAGGAAAGTGAGCAAAGGTGGAGAGGTCTGAGATCAGAGGGGCACATTTATAGCAGAAGTAATCATGCATCCTCTCCCTTGGTCTCTGATGCTGGAGATTCTTGCTTGCAGATCAATCCCCTGGCAGGGCAAAGACCTGTTCTCCTGGGGCTCACATTCCACCAGTGCTGCTGTGTGCCAAGTCGCTTCAGTCGTATCTGACTCT
The DNA here is from genome assembly GCF_003369695.1 of Bos indicus x Bos taurus. Lineage (NCBI taxonomy): Eukaryota > Metazoa > Chordata > Mammalia > Artiodactyla > Bovidae > Bos > Bos indicus x Bos taurus. The sequence continues at coordinate 73,765,464 of NC_040077.1, forward strand.
TTGCAACCCCATGGACTGTAGCCCACCAGTCTCTGTCCATGGGATTCTCCAGGCAAGAATACTGGAATGGGTTGCCATGCCCTCCTCCAAGGGATCTTCTCGGCCCAGGGATCTAAGCCATATCTCTTATGTCTCCTTCATTGGCAGGCAGGTGCTTTATGACTAGCACCACCTTGGAAGCCCCCACATTCCACCAGGGAGACAAATAAATAAACCCACAAAACTTATGCCCTTATGTCAGGTAGTGATTCTACAAAGTGCTTAGGGAAGATGAGGCAGGTTAAAGGCCTAAAGTGACCAAGTTGAGCTTAAGTGACTATTTTAGATAGGATGGTTGGGGAAGCCTCTTAGATGAGGTGACACTTGAGTGAAGGGAGACCATTTCTCTAGGCAGAGGAGTAACAAGAATAGAGACCCCAAGGGAGAAATGAGCTTGGCACGTTCAAGAAAGAGCGAGAAGACCCAATTTTCAGGGAAGAGATTAGTGGGTGATGAACCCAGACCACTTGGGATGCCCAGGTCTCATAAGCCTTGCTGGTCACAGCAGGGAGTTCAAATTTTATCCTGATTTTATTGGGAAGCCATCAGAAGGTGTGAAAGGAAATGAAGCATGTTTTGATTTTTGTTTAAATATGGCTTCCCCGTGAAAAGTCAATTTTAGGGGCAAGGGTTGGGGCAGAGAGAGCCCCTAAGGGGATTCTGCAGAGTCTGGAAGAAATGGAGGCAGTTGAGCCTGAAGAGGTGGTGGTAAGATGCTGAGACGTGGCGGAATTCTAGATGTGTTTTGAAAGAGGAGCCAAGGGTAGTCATTGCTATACTGAGTGTGAAGGACGAGGGAAAGAGAAAGAAGAAGAATGACACAGAGGCTTCAGACAGAGAAAGAAAAATATAATGTGATATTGCTTATATGTGGGATCTAAAATGAAGGTACAAATGAATGTATTTACTAAACAGAAATAGAGTTACAAACGTAGAAAAGAAACTTATGGTTAGCAGGGAGATAGGGGGTACAAACTGGGAGATTGAGATTGACATATACACACTACTATATATAAAATAGATAACTAATAAGGACCAATTTACTGTATAGCACAGGAAATGCTACTCAATACTCTGTAATGCCCAATATGGGAAAATAACCTAAAAAAGAGTGGATATGCATATATGTATAACCGAGTCACTTTGCTATACACCTAATCCTAATACAATGTTGTAAATCAACTGTACTCCTATTTAGAAAAAAGTGACAGAGATTCTTTTCACTTCAACTGGGTGAATGGACATCCACCCACTGAAGCCTAGTTGGGGTGGAGTAGCAGGTCCATTTGGGACCGGCCTATTACATGTTCACAGGGAGATGGTGGGTGTGGCAACAGACACATGAACTCAGAGCTCAGGGCTGTGGTCTGGATGAGGGAATATTTAGAATATTGAGAAGCCAGCATTACTGGGATGTAGCTGTCATGAAGGCTGTGGGACCAGATGAGGTGTGAGGCATGCTTCCGTGACTGAGTGAGGAGGGGGGTCACATCCATGCCACACCTGGGGTGGCACCAGGCTTGGAGAACTTAGGAAAGGTCCCTGCTTTGACGTAAAGTCTCTGCTGAACCTCCATCCCAGTCTTTCCAGAGAGTTCTCAACTGGGCAAGGGTAACATTAATAAGGGCTTCCCAGGTGGCGCTAGTGGTAAAGAACCCACCTCCCAGTGCAGGAGACATAAGACATATAAGGTTCGATCCCTTGGTTGAGAAGATCTCCTGGAGGAGGGCATGGCAACTCACTCTAGTATTCTTGCCTGAGGAATACCATGGACAGAGAAGACTAGCAGGTTAGTCCATAGGGTTGCAAAGAGTCAGACACGACTGAAGTGACTTAACACACATGCATACAACACGAATAAGGCAAACCCTTTCCTTTCAAGTCTTTGTTAAAGTCTATTACCTTCCGATTAGAACTAAAGGTAAAGAGAGACGAGTAACAGCATTGCAGACCTCCACCACCCTGATGCCTCAACTGCAAACTCTCCTTGAGAATAAACTCAAGGTGTGCTGTGTGAGATGTAATACACCTAATACACCATGTTGGGAGAGCCTTCTACTTCCTGTGACAGTCACACTTGGGTTTCATAGACTCAGGCCATGCTGGTGGCAGAATTTAGGCCCCAGGGACACGCATACCATGGAGACATTTAACCTGTTCAGGTGGCTTCTGGATGTACTGTGAATCCTCCTGAGGTTGCAAGTGCAGCTACGCAAAAGAATTTGCAATCCACAAGTTACCTCCTTCACCCTGGTCCATGGTTCCACCTACACACATGTTGTCCATGCCACTGGCCAGCACACTTCTGATTTTGGGAGGAATCACTAGACCTCCATCTGTCTATTGGGACCTCTTTGGACCTCATTTCTCTCTGTTAGTCCTCCATCCTCAATAAAGGGCCTTCAGGATGAATGTGACAGTGAGAAGGACCTAATAGGCATCCTAGGAACATTTTTTGAGTAAAGGAATGCTTAATAATTTTATAAGTGAGTCAAGACTGCATAGGCTTTGCTTTTCCAAATAAATGATAAATATTTGAAAGAAAGTTCTAGCCTTCAACTTACCATTTCCTGGGACCAAGAATTTTTAAGGATTTGCCTATGATACAATTAGTTGAATTCATTCAATTTTTTTAAAAAGCATTTATTGCTTCCCTATAGATTAAGCACTCTTCTAGGTATAGAAATACAACAGTGGATAAGACAAGTCCTTGCCTTCCTGGCCTCCCAGATGGTGTAATGGTAAAGAATTTGCCTGCTGATGCAGGAGATACAAGAGATGCAGGTTTGATCCCTAGGTTGGGAAGATCCCTTGGAGTAGGAAATGGCAACCCACTCTAGTATTCTAGCCTGGAAAATTCCATGGACAGAGAAGTCTGGAGGGTTACAGTCCATGGGGTCACAAAGAGTCGGACATGACTGAACACACACATGGATTGCCTTCCCAGAGTTTACATTCTGGTGAGAGTAGATAGATGATAAATAGATAAGCAAATAAAAACATAACAGGTCAGGTAGTTGTAATGCTGTAAGGAAAAAATAAAGCAGACGGAACAAGGTCTGAAGAAGGTGAAGTTTTAGATGGGGTAGTCTAGGAAGGTCTTCTGCAGAGGCAATTTTTGGTCTGAGACCTGAGTGAAATGAGGGATAATCATGCATGAGTGGAACTCATTAGAAGGAACTGCAGTGCAAAGCCCTGAGGTGGGAACATGGTGTCCTTCCTAGGCAGCCAGTAAGGAGTAGCTGGAGCTGAGTGGGAACTGCCAAAGGGCTTAACAAGAGCTCAGATATTATTCCACAGAGCTGAGGGGCTGATGGCTTTTGAGTAGAGGAGTGACTTCATCTGACTTAGGTTTTCTAAGGATCAGTCTTACTGCTATGTGGATTGTAGGGGACAAGAGCAGGAATGAGGAGACCAGTCAGAAAGCCTTGCAGTGAGAGATGGAGCTGAGTTAGGATGGGAGCAGAGAAGGAGATGAAAATGGTGAGACCTCAGATGTATTCTGAGCCTCCAGGATTTGTTGATGAATTCAACGTGGGATGGGTGAGAATGAGATGAGTCAAGGGTATATCTGAGAGCTTAAGTGAGAGTCACTGGTTGCCCAGAATGAGAAGGAAATAGATGGGTGGGCAGTGGGCAGTGGGCAGGGGCAGGGGGCTGGGGAAGGGGACTGGGGAATAAACTGTATGGCTCAGAAGGTAAAGAATCTGCCTGCAGTGTGGGAGGCCTGGGTTCAAGCCCTGGGTTGAGAAGATCTCCTGGAGGAGGGCATGGCAACCCACTCCAGTATTCTTGCCTGGAGAATCCCTATGGACAAAGAAGCCTGGTGGGTCCCAATCCATGTTGCAAAGAGCCGGCCATGACTGAGCAACTAAGCACAAACAATACTTAAAGCCATGGATCTGGATGAGTTCAAGATGGAAATGAGTCAGTGATGGGGAGGAGGTTGCCCAACTCCACACATGCAGCAGGGGTTGGGCACGACATTGCTTTTCTTCTGTTTCGTCCTCCTAAGAGGGAAATGACTAGCTTAGAATTCCTTCTTAATTGGGGCTAAATAGTCACATGGCAAAACTGCTTTCCCCATCAAAGAGGGTAAGATGCCTCTGTTATCTCTGCAGACCAGACGGGACATTCAAAGAGCTACATATGACTCACATGTTGATTAGCAGCTTTTCTTACATAAAACTCCTCATGCTTGTCCTTTCATCATTTCTTTCCCTCTTTTGCCTTTTTAACTTGTGTTGGCAAAATATACAGTCAGGACATAATCAAAGTGCACGGTATTTTTGTTCTCCCAACAAGAATGCTTGTCTTTATAGATCTGCTTTTGGAGGAAGATAAAGAAGAAAATGTCACTATCCTCCCAGGCACGCACCTAAAACTACATAGTGTGTTATTTCTGCTGTCCTGGAAGAGAGGCAGTGCTTCAATGCTTCAGGAAGCTCTGGGCTCGAGGCAAGTGTTTTTGGTCTGTCTGTTTTCTAACAGCAGATTAGAAAGACTCTGAGGAGCTCCTTATAAAAGTTTGGTTATGGAAACCCGATGTTTACTGAAAGTTTATAATTCAAGGGGAAAGAACAAGAACCTTAAAGGCATGGTGTGTCCACTACATGCCAAATACCCTCATGAGGTTCTCATGAGGATGTAGGGTCCGACTGAAGTGTTCCTGGAGGGTGGGCTGTTGTTTCCTTGAAGAAATAGCTCCAGGGACCCACTGAATTTTCCTCTGGCAAGAAGATCAGTTCTATCCTGGGATCCCTGAGTACCAAGCAGGATCCCTGGGTGGGCACAGGTAACCTGAACTTCAGTGTCCAGCTGGTGGTGGACAGAGACCCAAAGAGTTCTCTTGAGGTGTCTGTGGCATCATTTCCACCATGATTTATTTCCCAGATCCTTGCATTCTGCACGGCACCAGGGAATGTCATTTTGTTTTGACTGAAGGTAAGGTGTACGGCAAGCCTTGTAAAGATTCTTTTTTTAACAATTTATTTATTTATTTTTGGCTATGCTGGGTCTTTGTTGCTACGTGGGCTTTTCTCTACTTGCAGTGAGTGGAGGCTACTCTCTATTTGCAGCACGTGGGCTTCTCATTGCCGTGGCTTCTCTTGTTGTGAGCAGGGGCTCTAGGGTGTGTAAACTTCAGTGGCTGTGGTTCCTGGGCTCTAGGGCACAAGCTCAATAGTTGTAGTGCACGGGTTTAGTTGTTCCATGGCATGGACGTCTTCTTGGATCAGGGATCGAACCTGTGTCTTTTGTATTGGCAGGTAGATTCTTCACCACTGAGCCACTAAGCCCCATATGAAGATTCTTAAAGTTCCAGGAGAATAAGGTGGGATTTATTGATAGAGTGAGCTGGTCAATCTGTCTCTTACCTAGCTTCCCCACAATGATTTTTCAATGCTTTCTCCATCCAACGAATGGAGGTAGTCATCAGCGGATATTTTTCCTTGCTTTAAAGCTGCATTGTCCAACATGGTAACTACCCATTAGCCACCCACTTGAAATGTGGCTAGTCAGAAATGAGCCGTTTTGTAAGTGTAAAATGTATACCAGATTTCATATTGGTGAAAAAAGTAAAATAGCTCAGCAATAGTTTTATTTAATATTTTGATGACATATTGAAGTGATAATATTTGGAAATATTAAATAAACTAAATATTTTATTTGGAAAAATTAAAATATATTAATAACCAATCTCACCTTTTTTATTGCTTTTTAAATAACATGACTACGAGAAAATTTAAAATTGCATGCATGGCTGGCATTATATTTATTATTTAGATAGTGCTGCTCTAAAGAAGAAAAATGTCATTCCCTGGGAGCCCGCAGATGACTTGACTTAGGGGATGAAGTTTCTAAGTTTCTAACTTGACTTGTTTCAGTGGTTCCCATGTTAAAACTCAGTCTCCATAGCATGACATCCAAGGCCCTCTGTGAGTTGGCATTTTCTGCCTTTTAGCTGCTGTGGAGTGAAGGCTTGTGAGCCTCCAAAATTCACGGGCTGATGCCTCAGCCCCACAGTGATGACATTTAGGGCTGGGACCTTTGGGAGGTTTAGATGATGTCATGAGAGTGGGGCCCTTATGGATGGGATTAGTGTCCTTATAAAAGAGAATTCCTAGAACTCCCTTGCCCTTTTTGCCATGTGAAGACACTGAGAAGATGATTGTCTAGGATCAGGAAGCCCTTCAGTTCAGTTCGGTCACTCAGTCGTGTCCATTTGACTCTTTGTGACCCCATGAATCACAGCACACCAGGCTTCCCTGTCCATCACCAACTCCCGAAGTTTACCCAAACTCATGTCCATCGAGTCAGTGATGCCATCCAGCCATCTCATCCTCTGTCGTCCCCTTCTCCTCCTGCCCCCAATCCCTCCCAGCATCAGAGTCTTTTCCAATGAGTCAACTCTTCGCATGAGGTGGCCAAAGTACTGGAGTTTCAGCTTTAGCATCATTCCTTCCAAAGAAATCCCAGGGCTGATCTCCTTCAGAATGGACTGGTTGGATCTCCTTGCAGTCAACACCACAGTTCAAAAGCATCAATTCTTCGGCGCTCAGCCTTCTTCACAGTCCAACTCTCACAGCCATACATGACCACAGGAAAAACCATAGCCTTGACTAGATGGACCTTTGTTGGCAAAGTAATGTCTCTGCTTTTGAATATGCTATCTAGGTTGGTCATAACTTTCCTTCCAAGAAGTAAGTGTCTTTTAATTTCATGGCTGCAGTCACCATCTGCAGTGATTTTGGAGCCCAGAAAAATAAAGTCTGACACTGTTTCCACTGTTTCCCCATCTCTTTGCCATGAAGTGATGGGACTGGATGCCATGATCTTCATTTTCTGAATGTTGAGCTTTAAGCCAACTTTTTCACTCTCCACTTTCACTTTCATCAAGAGGCTTTTTAGTTCCTCTTTATTTTCTGCCATAAGGGCCTTACCAGACATCAAATCTGCCAGTGCCTTATCTTGGATTTCCCAGTCTCCAGAAATGCAAGAAATTAATGTCTAATGTTTTAAGCCACCAGGTCTATAATGTTTTTGTTATAGCAGACCCAATGGAGTAAGACACAAACTTCACCTCCTGCACTGCTGTGTTTTTTTTTTTTTAATTTCATTTTATTTCCATGTGGAAGCACTGACAGAATTAAAAAGAGGCAGCATGTTCCACTTACTTTTCTGAAAGATCAAGTAACTAGACGAAGTCTTTCCCACCCAAAGTTGATTTAATAAACCTCACTCCAAACTCACCCTAAGCAAAAGATAAAAAAAGGTTTGTGATGATCACTTAAAAAACAATTCCATGTGTGAGATGGTCCGTGTTTAGATTTCTGTGACTTCTGTGCTTGAGGTGCACTTCCCATCCTCTCTGCTCTCACCACTGTCTTCAGGCCTTTCTTCCTTCAAATGTGATTCAACACCAAGTGTGCAAATGGAAAAGGTAGTCAGTCTTGGTGCTGCAGGCTTAAAAGTGTTCGTCGCTCAGTCATGTCTGACTCTTTGCAACTCCAGGGACTTTAGCCCACCAGGCTCCTCTGTCCATGGAATTCTCCAGGCAAGAATACTGGAGTGGTAGTCATTCCCTTCTCCAGGGGATCTTCCCTACCCAGTGATTGAACCTGGGTTTCCTGCATTGCAGACAGATTCTTTACCGTCTAAACTATAAGGGAAGCCCATGCTTAGGTGGCTGCCAATTTCAGTGGATGGATGGACATCTCTCAACTTTGTGATATTCCCCCTTGCATCATGGTCAGCCCATGGAGGAACACAGACTCCTAGGTTAAAATACAGACAAAACATAGGTATGTGCACGTTTATGGGTCTAAAATATCAGAAAGTAAATCCACTGCAGAGATTCACAAAATGAGGAAGAGGGAGTTGACAGTGAGGCTGTGGCTGTTTCACTTGACAGTAACAGTGCTGAACAGATCCCTGGCTAGGAGAGGGAGGGAGGGAGGTGGGGCAGTCAGAGAGTAAGCAGACATAATGAAAGAAATGGAACTCACCTGAAGCTGTCATTTTTTTCTGGTGATTGTGTAAGGCATTTTGAACTGCAAAATCTTTCCTTCACATTCTTCCAAATGTATCGGAATATAACTGGTGATTCTGAATACAAATAAGACCCCTTTCATCTCCACCCCCAACCCCAAAGTCATTGTACACACCCACAGCCCACAAAGTGCAAGGTCCTGCACTGCCCACTCTAAACTCCCTCCCTGTTGAATGGGAGCTCAAACTGCCATGTACAGTAGATTCACAGGTCTGTGCCTTTGCCGCCTCCTACTGCTTCTTTCCCTGAATTTATCATCCATTCAGTGCTCCTTCTTTTCTGCTCACTGAACATGCACACTCCAAACAGAGAACTGTTCATTACATGTGTGAAGTATCTCTTCCAGAATATCAAAGCAAGAGCGATAATGACAACTATCACCACCACAACAATGGCGACAGCCTTCTATTGCTGGTTTGTTCTTGGTATCCAAGACATCTCACATTGGAGTCTCCATTCTGAAGGCCATTCTTGGTTTCTTAAAAAGTCTAAATGGCTTAACTCTTGAGTTTTCTCTCCTCAATATAAGGAAATAGGAACATTCCTCCAGGATTCTCTGGTAGAGAAGAAAGGGGTCAAATCCTTTGCTATGCAGAGGAATCAGATTAATACCCATGGGAGCAAGCAAGGGAAGCAGTGCTTTGGGTTCCTTCTCTATGCCACGTACTGCCTGTTTTTTCAGATTCATGTTTCATTAAATCCTCATAGCAGCCACCTGGGCATGTATTACTGCTCACCTTTTATAGAAAAGGCAACTGCAGCCTTGTGAGGTTAAATGCCTTGATCAAGGGCTCTAAGGAAGTGGTTGGGTTGGGATTAAATGCATAGGTATCCTTAGAGTTCTTATAGAAGTCTTTTTAGGGAATTTTCTTTGCTTCTGTAATATTGCCAGCTGTCACTCCTGGCTGTTGGGGTTATGGATAGCATCGTCAGCTTCATAATTTTCATTGGCAATTTGCTGCTTTTAATTTGTTCTAAGCAGGAACCCTACCTTCTTCCACTACTTTTCAAAGAGTGAGACAGACTGCCAGGGAGGCCTGGGGCTATCGCCCTGAGTCTGCTCCATCACTGGGCCTTTAAAGAAATCCAGGCTCCTCATCCACAGACACTGCGCAGCAAATACTCTTTACTCACTTGGTTCACCTAGCACTTCGCTCCCCCTTGGCACCTCCAACAATTAGTCCCTATTAGAGTCTGCCTGGTATTTTTATCCCTTGCCTTCATCTCTTAACTCTTGGAATCCATTATAGGCTGAACTATTATTATTATTATTGTTATAACTTAACATAAGATCTATGCTCTTACCAAGTTTTCAAGTTCAATACACTATTGTTAATTATAGATGCAAAGTAGTACAGCAGACTTCTAGGACTTACTCAGTCCTAGTTATTTTGCATAACTGAAACTTAATACTTGTTGAATAGCAACCCTGTTCCCCTTCCTCCTTCTGGCAATTGCCATTCTGTCTTCTGCTTCATGTGTTTCACTCTTCTGGGTAACTCTGATAAATGGAATTATGTAGCGTTTGTCCTTCTGTGAATGACTTATTTCACTTAGCATAATGTATCATGTATATCCATGTTGTCACACACAGCAGAATTTCCTTCCTTTTTAAGGTTGTATAATATTCCATTATATCTGTACACATGCATATATGCATACATATGTCATATTTTTCATCTATTCATCCATCCATGGACATAGGTTGTTTCTATATCTTGCTTACTGTGACTAATGCTGCAATGGATACTAGAGTGCAAATATCTCTTCGAGATCCTGATTTCAGCTCTTTTGGATAAATATCCAGAAATGATATTGGGGGATCATATGGTAATTATATTTTTACCTTTCTGAGGCACTTTCTACGTTTTCCATAGTGGGTGTTCTAATTTACATTCCTACCAAGAGCACAAAAAGGTCCTGATTTCTTCTTATCTTTACCAGCACTTGTTATCTTCTGTTTTTTGGTAATAGCCATCCTAAGAGATGTGAGGTGATATGTCACTGAGGTTTTTGATTTGCATTTCCCTGATGATCAGTGATACTGAACACCTTTTCATGTACCTTTTGGCCATCTATATGTCTTCTTGGGAGAAATAAATGTTGGGTTTGGTGAGGTGTGCACCCTCTTATCTGGCTTACTGTTTGCCTCTCAGCATGTAAATTCTCCAATACCACCTACCTCCAAAGCTTTGAAAAAGTAAGCGTTTTGCTCTCCTCTCGCCACTCCTCCCAAGATGCACAGGTCTCCTACTCAGTGGCCCCGATCCTTAGATGTCCTGAGGTTCATGGGGGCAATCAGGAACCATATCTAATGTTTCTTCTCTTGGCTACTCCAGATCCAGGTGTTTTTTTGCCTCTTAACTCTATCTGAACTCTGGAGACTTAAAGTTCTGTGAAGTTTGAGGTATTACTGTGTATAATTGTGGTTAGTTTGGGGGATGTAAAATATGCGTATTTGGTTGAACAATATAAGTACATTTGAAGCCTCAAAAGTATGTGCTCATGTGTGTTTATGTGTAGGAACACCTTTTTTGGTGTCCTTTTTCTTTAATAACTAATGATTCCACAGAATAAATACTCAGTTTCTTGCAGTTTCTATCTTGATCTTGCCTGTGAACTAGATGATGGGAGTCAGGAGCCTTGGCTGAACTTCTGGTTTTCTGTAACACCTGTCCTTCCTGGAGAGCAAGAGAGAGCTCATGAGGGTGAGTGTAACTCGAGGTGGGGGAGGGGAGAAGAGTGTTCTGAGGGGACCAATAAAAAGGGAAGCTGGAGAACTTGAACTTGTATTTAATTTACTTTATTTTGCCCAGAGTGTAGGTAAAAAGTACACCCTCTAGCCTAATTCCTTCGTCAGGTGAAGCAAGCACAAATGGATTTAATTTCTGTTTTTGGATGTCGCTCTATCTTGGTAGCCCTTTTATCTGAATCCCTTGATCATCCAGAATAGTTTGGCAGTGCTGTATTTCAGGACAAAGTGAAGTGAAGAAGTGAAGTGAAAGTTGCTCAGTCATGTCTGACTCTTTGGGACCCCGTGGGCTATACAGTACACAGAATTCTCCAGGCCAGAATACTGGAGTGGGTAGCCTTTCCATTCTCCAGGGGATCTTCCCAACCCAAGGGATGGAACCCAGGTCTCCTGCATTGCAGGCAGATTCTTTACTAGCTGAGTCACAAGGGACACCCAAGAGTACTGGAGTGGGTAGCCTATCCCTTCTCCAGGGGATCTTCCTGACCCAGGAATCGAACTGGAGTTTCCTGCATTGCAGGTGGATCTTTTACCAGCTGAGCTACCAGGGAAGCTCCATGGCAATGCTTCGGAGTTATTCCCATGGCTCCCCGGGCAGCTTCCGGGAAACCAAAGTCTTTGGGTTCCGGGGGAATATGGTTGCAAAGCTGAAACTTAAAGGAATTGGTGGGAGGGCACCACCAGGAGTGGAGCCTGTGGCTTAATTTGACTCAACACGGGAAACCTCACCCGGCCCAGACACAGACAGGACGAAGTGAGGAACAGATAAATAATTGATAAGTAATAAGATTCTGGTCTGAAGAAATAGGTGGCTATTTTTCAGCTCTAGGAAGAGAGAAAGGCTGCAGTCAAATATTTGCATTACTTGATGCAAATAGGAGGATTTATTTTCACCATATGCTTTCTCCTTGAACCACTCCCAGTAATAGATAAAAGGAACCACAGAGCTGCCCAAGTCGAGAGTAATGAGGCTCTCTTGAGTTGGTGCAAAGCAGAAAAACCATATGCAGAACCATTTAATTTTTGCTTTCCCTTTGCCAGGGAGAAAAAAGAAAAGGGGGGTGAATCAAAATCTCCTCAAAATCTGATTTGGCCTTTTCCAGTGAGATCATTGATCTTCTCTATCTAGTTTTGCCAGTTAAACACTAATAATGCACTTTCTAAGGCATGATCTGTGAGTGCAATTTATTTCAAAATTCAAGCCTTCCTTCTTAAGATTATTTGCTATAATAGATATACTGGAATAATATTGAGGATTAAATAAAAGAGGCACTTCAGAGAAAACAAATATACCAGCAGAGACTCCTCTGGAGAAACAATTTTTACTTGTCTCCTTGCACCCAAATTCAACCAATATTTTCTAGATGATTTCAGCTTCCAGAAATGAAAAGAACTAAAGGAAAAGTAACTGACCCATCAGTCATGGCTATAGTTTATTGCATACACAAGACACTGGACTAGGCTCATTACACTCATGATTACCGTTAATGCTCATGATGACACCACTGACTGGCCATTATTATACCCATTGTAAAGACTGAGAATTTGGTTCTGAAGACTTCTGTGCTCACTTCTTCAAAGGACTTGGCTAAGCAACCTCAATTGTCAATGACTGGTTTTCTTCCTTTCTTATGATGGCTGATATCACTCCTCCTGTTCCAATGACTATCACTTTTTGTCAGTTGAACAATTGATTAATCAATAATGACTTCCTTTCTTCTCAGTCTAGGATTTCCTTGGAAAGCATCTCATAGAAGACAGCCCAGACTAGTAGGTAAGTGAGGTATCCCCTTCACAAGGGGTGTGCAGGTCAACAGAAGATGTGGACACACCTTTGCAGAGCAATGCTCAGCAATTCCTTGCAGCCTTTCCTGATACAGTCCACTCATAAGGCACTGCAGGTTCATTTGGCATTTCTGCATGATGTTTGTGCCATTCATTTAATCACCATGGAATTATTCTTCATTTGTTTGGGGGCTACATTATTCTTCTCACCTACCCTGTTGCCTTTTTAGCTTCGTATACATTTCCTGGGGTGCTTAGCTCTCAAAAAGAACACCATGGTGATTCTTTATTCAACATTAAAAAATTATTTATTCATTTGACTGCCCTGGGTCTTAGTTGTGGCACGTGGGATCTTTGAACTTTGTTGCAGCATGTGGGATCTAGTCCCCTGCTGCTGCTGCTGCTGCTAAGTCACTTCAGTCGTGTCCGACCCTGTGCGACCCCAGGGACGGCAGCCCACCAGGCTCCCCTGTCCCTGAGATTCTCCAGGCAAGAACACTGGAGTGGGTTGCCATTTCGTTCTCCAATGCATGAAAGTGAAAAGTGAAAGTGATTCGTGTCTGACTCTTAGCGACCCCATAGACTGCAGCCTGCCAGGCTCCTCTGTCCATGGGATTTTCCAGGCAAGAGTACTGGAGTGGGGTGCCATTGCTAGTCCCCTGACTAGGGATCAAATCCCAGGCCCCCTGAATTGGAAGCTAGGAGTCTTAGCCACTGAACTACCAGGGAAGTCCCTATTCAACATTATTTTTAAACTTGTTCTATGTGTGAGCCATAATAGACAACAATGAAACTAAAAAAGTAAATTAAGGTATACTCTCTGTCAATGAGGAGCTCACATTTCAATGCAGGAGATAAATGTCTAAATAGCCATTTAGATACAATATGGCAATTGTAAGGATGAGAGAGTAATTCAGATGGAGAGTTAAACCTACTTGGCAGATCAGGGAAGACTTCCTGGAGGAGTTGCTTGGGTTGAATCTCAGTTTAGGTTAGGTAGGATTAACAAGATAAAGGACTGAGAGTAGAAGGAATGACAAGCAAGAACATGGTGTATGTGGAGAACCGCAAGCTTGATGTGAATGAAAGTGGAAGTGTTAGTTGCTGAGTTGTGTCCACCTCTTTGCAACCCCATGAACTGTGTAGCCTGCCAGGCTCCTCTGTCCATGGAATTCTCCAGGCAAGAATACTGGAGTGGGTAGCTATTCCCTTCTCCAGGTGATCTTCCCAAACCAAGGATCAAACCTGAGTCTCTTGCATTGCAGGTAGATTCTTTACCATCTGAGCCACCAGAAGTACACATTGAAAAGTAGGGGGTTTCGAGAGATGAGACCAGTAAATGAACCATCATCTTAAAGGACTTGCACTGTGGTTATGGGGAAACTGAAGTGTTTTAAGCTGTAGACTTCAGTGTTCATAGGTGCAGTCAGATAGAAAGCCCAGTGGGTGTGAAAACTGGTAATTTATTCCTGTTTTCTTATTTAACCTACAGACAGACTCTGCAAAAGATCAAAGAGAAGTGCAATGTTGCTGCATGATCACTTTCCCAGCCACACTTCCTCTCTAGCACTGGTCTTGTGAATTGATGGCTTCTTTACTCACAAAGGAAGAGATGGATCAGGATGTCGGAAAAAACAGAGAAAAGTAGGTGGCTTACGAACTATTAAGAGATTAAAACCAAGAGGCTTGATCATTTCTGGCTTGAGCAACAGGGTGGTTTCTGTGATGTAAGAAGAACTGACTCTCTAGAGTCATGAAGATCAAGGATCATACTCCAGCTCCAACATTTAAGTTTGGGAAAGGTACCACCACCTCTCTGAGCCTTGACTTACCCTTCTGTTAGAACAGGTAATCATGTACAACTGATGGAGCTTTGGTGAGGCTGCTTCCAAAAGAGTGACTGGCAATGGTAGGCGCTCAGTGAGTGTGAATTATTTCCCTCCATAAATATCAGATGTTTCATTGGTCTCTGAACTAAAGAAGTTTCATTTTCTCCCAATATTATATGGGGTGGAGCAGGGAGTTAGCCCTGGCAGTGATGCAGTTCAATGACTCCTAGCTTCGAGTATGTGTGAGGCTCTGTGCTAGGAGCTTGTGCCCTCTAAACAAAGTTTGATTCTTGTGTTTACTCTGAACGCAGGTGCACAGTTTTATAAATGAGGAAACTGGGCCCTCAGAGATTGGATGGCTTGCCTGTGATCCTGTGGATAGAAATGTTCAAATCCAGGATCTTGTCAAAATTATCCTTTCCACTACTCCAAGCTTCCTACTACATACCAAGAATTTTGCTGGGCACTAGGGAACTGCAGAGTTCAATAAGACATAGTGTCACTTACTGAGAAGTTTATGGATTAATAAGATAAGGGTGACTGATATTTTTAGGGTTCTTAGAAAATAGTGTGCATATACAGAGAGAGGTGTGCTCAAAATGCTACGGGAGCCAAGGGAGGAGGGGCAGCTAAGGGATGCAGGACCCTCTGTGAGACTTTGGTTTCCTTGGAGTCCATTGTCTGTAGTTTGGAGACCAGATGCTAACCATTAGGTGAAGCCTCAGGGCCAATTCCATAGAATTGCTTCTGTGGCAGAAACATTGGCCCCATCTACAAAGATTTCCTCTCTGTGTCCTCCTGGTCTGCGGGTAAGCTTACTTTGGAAGATTTGTGCCTCATTGAGAAAGGCACGGGTCTGCGTGGTTTCCATCCATCTGCTTGGTCTTCAAGATGAGTTTTCTTTTGAATGGGGAGAGAAGCCCATTTCCTTGCCACCTGTCAGTGTTTAGTGTGCCACTGTGGCTTATTACTGTCGCTGTCTGCTGCCAAAGAGAAGTGTGCACACTTTGAGTAGCAGCTCATAAAAGTTAATATTCGGGGAAAGGAGGCCAAGCTGAGAATCGAAGTGGAAACATTTACTGTCAGTGCAATTACAATCCTTGTTCTCAAGCCTCATTCTCTGATGTCCAGCAGGGCTACCACTTCCCATCCATCCGTATTCTTCATCCTCTTCTTCATGCCATATCTACTGGGCTTGAATTCTGCCTCATTGCATCACTCAAAATCATTGCTGAGCAGGGTTACCAACTACTGAGGAACCATTGACAACATGTTGTCAACTGTTATCTCACGTATTGACCAGGTTGTAAGTGGGGGCCGTCTGATGTTTAGGGAGACAAGAGACAATCAATTTTCTGCTGTGAAAAAGGAATGACTTCAGTCTGGTTCGCTTTAGTTTAGTTCATTCCCATGAGTCTTTCTTGAGTACCACCAAAGACTACAGAGAAGAATGACATGGTCCCTGGCTCAAGGAACTAACAAGGGGTTCCACGCGAGCGCGCGCGTGTGTGTGTGTGTGTGTGTGCACATGTGTCTGTGATGGAATGAACAAATACATATGAGATGGGACATGTCCTATATTGGGAAGAACTGCAGGGTGATGAGAAGCCCAGGAGAGGGATATAGATGCTTCACTATTGGCATGGGGCCAGGGGTTGGAAAGGGGTAATGGGCATGGGATTTGCATTTAGGGGGAAAAATTACCCTGATTGCAGTGTGGAGGACTAGTCAGAGCTGTTCTAAAATAGAAGGCTACTGTAGCAGTCCAAGGAAGAGATGGATCAGGATGTTGGTGCAGGCAGAGAAAAGTAGGTGGTTCAAGAACTGTTGAGAGGTTAAAACTGGTAGACTTGGTCACCCATTACTATGGTGAGTGAGGGTGAGGCAGGTGTCAGGATCACACCAACATTTCTGGTTTGAGTGACAGGGTAGTGATGCTCCTGAATTAGATCTGATTCCTGGAAGAGATCAGACTGGGGGGATTGGAGAGGAAGAGCAAAATTCTGGTCCTTTGAGTGTGAGAAGCTTTGGGATCATTCAAGGGAAGGTGCTAATTAGGAAGTTTTACACATAAATCTGGAACTGAAAAGACAGGTCTGAACTGGTTTTCTAAATGTGTGAGTCATCTTGGTTTTGGTGGTAAGTGAAGCTGTGGGCATAGAAGATGGAGTTTTTAATTTTTAAAAATTGAAGTATCGTTAATTTACAATGTTGTGTTAGTTTTAGGTGTGCAGGAAAGCAAATCAGTTTTTATGTGTGTATGTATATATATATATATATATACATACAAAACTTGTTGGCTATCTATTTTATATATAGTACTGTGTATATGTTAATCCCAAGCTCCTAATTAATCTCCCACCCCCTTTCCACTTTGGTAACAGTAAGTTTATTTCCTGTCTCTGTGAATCTATTTCTGTTTTGTAATTAAGCTCACTTGTATAATTTTTTTTTAGATTTCACATATGTATGTGCTCAGTCGCTAAATTGGTCTGACTCTTTGCAACCCCATGGACCGTAGCCTGCCAGGCTCCTCTGTCCATGGGATTTTCCAGCCAAGAATACTAGAGTAGGCTGCCATTTCCTCCTCCAGGGGATCTTCCTGACCCAGGGATTGAAACCACATCACCTGCATTGGCAGGTGGGTTCGTTACCACTGAGCCACCAGGGAAGCCTGTCACATATAAGTGATATCACATAATGTCTTTATCTGACTTAATTCACTTAGTATGATCATTTCTAGGGCCGTTCATTTTGCTGTAAATGATATTATTTCATTCTTTTTTATGGCTTAGTATTCTATTTTATATATATATATATATGTATAAAATGGCATATATGTGTATACATATATATATTATGTGGTATGTATATGTATGTACCACATGGTATTCATCCATCATCTGTCAATGGACATTTAGTGTATTTCCACATCTTATCTATGTAAATGGTGCTACCATGAACATTGTGGTATTATGTATCTTTTCAAACTATAGTTTTGTCCAAACATGGAATTGCTGGATCATATGGCAACACTGTTTTTAATTTTTTGAGGAATCTCCACTGTTTTCCATACCGATTATACCAATTTACATTCCCACCAACAGTGTAAGAAGGTTCCCTTTCACCATATCCTCTACAGCATTTGTTATTTGTAGATTTCAGCCTGTTCAATCATGACCATTCTGACTGGTGTGAGGTGGTATCTCACTGCAGCTTTGGTTTCCATTTCCCTAATAATTAGAAATATTGAGAATCTTTTCATTTGCCTGTTGGCCACCTGCATGGAAGACAGTATTAATTAAGAAAAGAAGGACTGATTGGGACTAGGTTTTGAACAATTCTGCTACATACAGGCTGGAGGAAGAGGATAACCCACAAATGAGATGGAGGTGGTAGGGCTAGAGAGGAAGAAAGAGCAGCAACAGGTTGTTAGACCATAAAAACCCAAGGGAAAGTATTTTGTGAAGAAGAAGGGTTAACAGAGTCAAAGGCTATTGAAAAACCAATTGAGATGAGACCTAGAAGAGATGCACTGGATGTGGCTGCATGGATTTCCTTGGAGATATCAGCCAGAGCTATTTGCGTGGAATGTCAGCCTCAGATCCAGATCAGAGGGGCTATGGAGTGTGTGGTGGGGGTGGAGAAGGGGCAGTGGTGGACACTTTAGTGTTTGAGAGGAGGGGGATGAGTAGCAGCATATCTGGGCTAGTGCTGATGGCAGGCAAAGGCATCAAAGCAGGGAAGTACAAGAGAGAGGTTTCAAAAGTTGGAAAAAAAATATGATAGCAAAAGATTCCACAGGTGGTAGGTGGCTGTGGGATCCAAAGATCAGATGGAGGAATGATTGTGTCAGCTTCTTTCCTTTCCTAGTAAAGGATGGTGGGGTGGATGCTCTTGCAGGAAGAAGATCTGTGTGCCTGGTTGGAAGACTCTCCTGTCTGATAGCATTTATTCTCTCTGTGAAATAGGAGGTAACATCATCTGATGAGAGAAAAGAATGTGGGTATGTGACAAAGGCAGAGCTTCAGAAGAGTGGATGGATTTTATAAACAAATACTATGGAGAGTGACAAGGAATGATGTAGGGTATGTTTGACATACCCTACCTGACAAGGACGATGCAGTACATTTGCTTGGCAGGATGTGGGCTCACTTGAGGTTGGGGATCAAGACTCTGTAATGGATCTGAGATGCTCCGGTTGGCTTTTCCTGCTTAGACAGAGGCATGGAGATGGCACCCAGTTGGGTTTTTCTAGGCTTGGGTTTTGTCTGGTTGGTGAAAACAAAGGACAGCAGATGGGCCAGGTAGCCTAGGGCATGGGAAAAAATGTCATGGAAATCATAGACCATGGGGACCAGTATATGTAGAAAAGAGAGGCCTGATGACCTGGGGAGGAACCTGAATTCTGATTCAAGAACTGCCAGAGTGAGTGTGGTCCAGCAAGATGAAAAGTGTATCAGATGGTGGCTGAAGGGGTGAGAAGGAGGGGAAGGAAGACCATTGGAGATGAGTAGGTCAAAGGACTGATTTCTAAGAGGCCATCTGCAGGGTCATTCATGTGGATGTGGACATCAACAGATGTGGCAGAGCCTGGGTGAAGATAATAACATGCACTAACCTTCAATGGATGAAGAGAAATGACTTACAGATAAGAGCAGCTAAAAGTGGGAGGAAGACAGACCCTTTGGTAGTAATTCAGAAAAACTTTCATTAAATGGCCCTAACCTAACCCTTCCTTTGGAGGGCATCAGTACATCCT
Organism: Bos indicus x Bos taurus; assembly: GCF_003369695.1. Taxonomy (NCBI): domain Eukaryota; kingdom Metazoa; phylum Chordata; class Mammalia; order Artiodactyla; family Bovidae; genus Bos; species Bos indicus x Bos taurus. The sequence continues at coordinate 73,784,681 of NC_040077.1, forward strand.
TGTAAGTATCCTGAAAGCATCTATTCACAATTCCTTCAGCATCTACGGACTGTCAATCATTTAGCATTGTTGAGCATCCTTTCTTTGCCAGGCACATTGCTAGAAACTGGGGTGACAGGTAAATGAGACACATTTCCCAGGGATCAAACTCTTCAGTAGAAGACACAGATGCAAAGACAGGAAACTGCAATGCCATATATTGTGCTATTTCTGAAAGAGAGGAACACTTTTCATCATGGCCCAGAGGGAATGAGGAATGGATTCTTATTGGAGATGGTGAACAAGGTGTCCCAGAAGAGAGATTTGTTTAGACTGAAAACTGGAGAGTCCAGAAGTCCAATATCAAGGTACTGAGTGGGTTGGTTCCTTCTGGGGACAGTGAGAATCCATTCCATGCCTTGCTCCCAGCTTCAGCTAATTTCTGCAATTCTTGGCTTTCCTTGGTTTGCATGTAAGCCGAGTCGCTTCAGTCATGTCTGACTCTGCAAACCCATGGACTATAGCCTGCTAGGCTCCTCTGTCCATGGGACTCTCCAGGCAAGAATACTGGAGTGGATTGCTGTGCCCTCATCCAGGGGATCTTCCTGACCCAGGGATTGAACCCTCATTTCTTATGTCTCTTGCATTGGCAGGCGGGTCCTTTATTGCTAGCTTCACTTGGGAAGCCCTTCCGTGGTTTATGGCTCTTATCTCTGCCTCTGTCTTCATGTTGCCTACTCTCTTCTATCACTCACCCTAAATCCAAGACTATATCATCTAGAAATCTTCAATTTTATCTGCAAAAGCTCTACTGCTAAATAAGACCAAACTCATAGGTCCGCAGGCTAGGACTTGAATGTAACTTTTTAAAGTTCACTATTCAACCTCTTATACCCTCCCTGTAATTGGCATAAGTTTATCCCCATGGTCTGATACCTGGATGTCTTTCCTTTTTTTCTCAGTACCCAAGTCCTTCCGTATAACTTGCCTGGTGTCTGGCTCAGAGGGTAAAGCATCTGCCTACAATGTGGGAGACCTGGGTTTGATCCCTATGTCAGGAAGATCCCCTGGAGAAGGAAATGGCAACCCACTCCAGTACTCTTGCCATGGAAAATCCCATGGACTGAAAAGCCTGGTACGCTACAGTCCACGGGGTCTCAAAGAGTCAGACACGACTGAGCGACTTCACTTCCTTCTTCAGCTTGTATGGTCCTGGGACCTTCCCCCCCCGCCCTTTTTTTTATTGTAATCTCTCCCCAAAAGTTTGAAAACCTGCTCCTGAACCATGTGTTGTCCCATGCTGATTGGCTGCTTGACACTGTTTCCTGGCCGTTGAAGATCTTCTGCCCTAAGGTGGCCACTGGCCTGTGCCTCTCTCTCTCCACATGGTCAAAGGCACTCTGTCAAATGTTCCAGCATCTTACCCTATACATCAGACCCCCTCCAGACTCCATTTTCTCCCATCACCCACAGCCTGCTTGCTGGGGCCTGGGGCTTATATTCTTCATCCTGGGTCTAGGAACCTGGCTTCCTGCCTCTTTGACCAATCACTTCTTACTCTTCTCCCTCTTTGTGATGTCTTGATTTTTGATTCTGGCTGTGACATTTGCATCTTGCAGCAGCTCTAGCCTAACCCCATCCCAGTCCTGGATCCTAGAACCCTTCGGACCCGGCCCATTGTCTTGAGTGTATACCTGTGTACAAAAGAGATAGAACTTATCCCTGACCTGCTGTGTTTTCTTTCCCAGGTCTCAGGTCCTTCTGGTTCCCGTTGTCTGATCATGTCACCAGAAAAGGCCTCAGGAGGATGAGGACAACACAGGTCTCACTTTCTGAAGATCCAACAAGGTGATTGCCTTGTCCTTGCAGAGTTCACTAGGCCTGTGCTGTCCCATGTCAGTGTGTGCAGATTTCAATTTCATTGCCCCTACTTACTAAATGGCCTTCCCAGGTGTTGCTAGTGGTAAAGAACTTGCTTGCCAATACAGGAGACATAAGAGACGCAGGTTTGATCCCTGGGCCAGGAAGATCTGCTGGAGGAGGGCATGGCAACCCAGTCCAGGATTCTTGCCTGGAGAATCCCATGGACAGAGGAGCCTGGTGGGCTATAGTCCATAGGATCACAAAGAGCTGGACATGACTGAAGCGACTTACCACTCATACACTTACTAGATGTTTGACTTTAGGAGGGTGAATTGTCTCCTCTGCTTTAGCCTCATCTGTAAAATGGGGACAATAATAGAACTTTCTCTAGAGCTCTGTCTATATAGAAGTGTCTCTATAGCAGAGACATTACTTTACCAACAAAGGTCTGTCTAGTCAAGGCTATGGTTTTTCCAGTGGTCATGTATGGATGTGAGAGATGGACTATAAGGAAAGCTGAGCACTGAAGAAGTGATGCTTTTGAACTGTGGTGTTGGAGAAGACTCTTTAGAGTCCCTTGGACTGCAAGGAGATCCAACCAGTCCATCCTAAAGGAAATGAATCCTGAATATTCATTGGAAGGACGGATGCTGAAGCTGAAACTCCAATACTTTGGCCACCTCATGTGAAGAACTGACTCTTTGGAAAAGACCCTGATGCTGGGAAAGATTGAAGGTGGGAGGAGAAGGGGATGACAGAGGATGAGATGGTTGGATGGCATCACTGATGCAATGGACATGAATTTGTATAGCCTCCAGGGGTTGGTGATGGACAGCTTGGCGTGCTGAAGTCCATGGGGTCACAAAGAGTCAGACATGACTGAATGACTGAACTGAACTGATAGGTCTGTTGGTTTGAGATTTGGCCTGATGAGGGTCAGGATAAGACATGACTCCAGGGAAGATTATAATTGCATGTTTTGCAGGGATGACACCCCTGAGGACATTAACTTGAATGCCATATGGGGTCTCCTAAGTGTGGACTTAGGCAAAATTACCGTCAGACCACATAATTGGATAAACCGGGACTCACTTGTGAAAGTGATTTGTTCTCTATTAGTCACATCAGAAAACTTGAGACACTTCCTGTTCTTCTTTGTACCTTGACTGCTTGGAAGCTCAGAGCTAAATTTGTGCCCTCTCTCTAGCATGTGGATGGAGCCATGTGGTCTGTTTCCCTTGCACTCTTTCTTTGACTGTGTTACTTTCATTTTGGTAATAGATATGTTTGGAATTGCAGCCCAGCTCATACTAGCTTCTCCTCCTCACAGCTAGTGGTAGATTCCAGGTTGTTACAGTAGTTCCCCTATATGCAAATGAGTTCTGTTCTGAGAGTGCTTTCGTAAGTCCAATGTGTTCGTAAGTTCAACAGAGTTAGCCTAGGTACCCAACTAACACAATCGGCAATTAGTACTGTATTGTAATAGGTTTATAATACTTTCCACACAGATAATACGTAAAAAACATGCACACAAAAATAAAAAAACATTTTTAATCTTATAGTACAGTACCTTGAAAATTACAGTAATACAGTACAACAGCTGGTGCTTCTTAGCAGTGCCAGCTACATCGCTGCTGCTTTTATGTTTGCTTCCAGACATCCTGAGCTTGAATAAAGATATTGTATTACTGTGCAATTGTTGGGTTTTTTTTTTTTGCAAAGGGGTTATATAAATTTATTTTTTATATAACAATTAATTCCATCTCTCAGTTTTTAAAAAAATCACTAAAGGGACAAAAATCCACAGAAAAATATAATCTTTATCTGTTCTAAAGTACACAAAAGCACCAATCACTTGCAGGGGATGTACATGCATGACAATGTCAGACACGTGAACTAACTTACATGATTGGACATGCGAACGCATATTTGCATCAGAAGGTGATGGCACCCCAATACAGTACTCTTGCCTGGAAAATTCTATGGATGGAGGAGCCTGGTGGGCTGCAGTCCATGGGGTGGAGAAGAGTCGGACACGACTGAGCGACTTCGCTTTCACTTTTCACTTTCATGCATTGGAGAAGGAAATGGCAACCCACTCCAGTGATCTTGCCTGGAGAGTCCCAGGGACGGGGGAGCCTGGTGGGCTGCCGTCTGTGGGGTCGCAAAGAGTTGGACATGACTGAAGCGACTTAGCAGCAGTAGCAGCAGCAGGGGACTTAGAGTACTCTGAATAACGTTATCCCCTGAGTTGTGTGCCCTCACGCCACCCCCACTTCATATGTTTAATCCGTAACACCAGTGGGATGGTATTTGGAGAGGGAGCCTTTGGGAGGTAATTCCATTTAGATGAGGTCATGAGATGTTCACGATGGGATTGATTCCCTACAAGAAGGGACACCAGAAAGCTTGCTTCTCTTGGTCTCCCTACTCGTAGGCAAGGAGTAAAGGCCACGCCAGACACGGTGAGAAGACACCTGTCTGAAGCCCAAGGAGAGAGAATTCGGGAGACCAGGGTTTGATCCCTGGGAGGGGAAGATCTCCTGGAGAAGGCAATGGCAACCCACTCCAGTATTCTTGCTTGGAAAATCCCATGGACAGAGGAGCCTGGTAGGTTACAGTCCATAGGGCCGCAAAGAGTTGGACACGACTGAGCGACTTCACTCACTCACTTCACTCCAAGGCCATGCCAGACATGGTGAGAAGACACCTGTCTGAAGCCCAAGGAGAGGTCTCAGAGATGCTGACTGTGCCGGCAACTTGATCTTGGACTTTTAGTCTGCAGAACCATGAGAAAACAAAAGCCTACTGTTGAAGCCCCCCACTCTGTGGCTTTTTGTCATGACAGCCCAAGTTAACACACTCTTCTGGATAAATGGCAGCCATCTCTAACACACCAGACTAAAGACAACTTCTTCCCAGGAATCTGGACTGGACCCAAAGAGAGTCAGCACCTCTCCAGGCAGCTTGAGCCTTAAGAATAGACTCAGAGGCTGCAGATAGCTATGTGAGTGGGCAACAGGAAAGACAAACTGCTGAGAAAGTGAGAGAAACAGGTGTATGAGATAAATGGAGCTGAAGGACAGGCAGCTGATACTTCCTGGGATCCAGAAAGAAGTTTTGTTACTGGTACTTTCCTTCCTGTGACCCATTTCCTTTCTTGCTCTTGGGTTTCACAGATTAAATCTTAAGCTTTTTTTTATTTATTGCAACATTCCTTTTTTTCCCTAACAAAGCTGTCTTGAATTCATTTCTGTTACTCTCAAACAAGCAAAAACTCTCCAGTGAGCCTTTTGCTCTGGTCCCTCACCATACACGAGTGTTTACATTTTGGTGTTGCATCATTTTTCGGAAGGTGCCTTAGCATTCCTTTGTGAATTTGAGATTGTGAATAACTGAAAAGAATTCAGATATTCTCTTCTGAAGCTGGTCATGTAGTCTTCTGGATGTCACTGACAACAAGACAGGGTCTGGGGGAAGTCCAGAGCACACAGAGGTGGGTTGTTGACCTGGGGTGTCTTCAGTTATAGGATTAACTCTTCTGCCATGAAGAAAAATTATTTTGGCCTGGCCTGACTTGTTTTGAAAGCATGTTAACTTTTTCCTGGTTTGCTCTTGCTTTGTCATGAGTTGCAGATCAGTAAATTATTTGTCCTTATTTCTGGGAACTTACTCTGAATAGTCCCAAGTTATGACTCCAAACTAGGGTGATTGCTATTATTGAAGATTTACAGAGGTGCTTATGTTTCTAAATATCCTTTGATGAGTCTCCATTTCTGTGGTAACCTAGATAGGCTACTCAGTACACACAGGCACTTCTTTGGGAAAACCTGATAGAAGAAAACCTGAATTTACAGAAGAGATAAAGAAGAGGTTGGCTATTCACCCGGGTTTATACAGGATGCACAGAGAGCAGCTCCCCTGAAGCGTCCGGTGCCTTCTCTGCTCTCCACACAGATCATGAACAATGTCTTATACAGAATAGGCTCTGAATGAGAATTTTGTTGACTGATTGATGAGCCACTTGGGAAGAAGAGAAATGTGAAGCCAGGGTGATGGTTTGCTGCTGCCAGTTGGAGATAAATCGGAAAGGAACAGAAAGCATCCTGAGCAGACAGCCAGAGTCAGTGGGGAAATGGAACCCCATTTTAAAAAATGTGATCTGCATACAGTTTGTAGGAACTTCTTGCTGTATAAACCAAGGTATACAGGAATTTTCACATCGATTTGCTTGAGGCCTGAAGGATGGCCCCTCGCCCTGGGTGCCAGTATTAATCAAAGGATGAGTGAGGCCCCCACCACACGGTAGTGCCAGGACCTGGTGTTTTTGCAGAGAAGCTACTGTTCATTTTTCAAGTTTCAAGTCACCCTGGGCAAAGAGCTGCATTTTGCAAACCTGAGACCTTGAATAGCATGGCCAGCAGGGACAGCCAGACTGGCCTTCCTCCTGGGGACCTGCATTGGTAAGGCTTCTTGGTTGCAAAGATTAGAGCAAAGAGCCCTGGCCCATTGGAGCTGGGTGAACAAGAAGAGGAATTTAGAATGAAGAAACAGGACTGCTCCCTGGACTCCAAGGGCAGGAATATAGCTGTGCCTCAGACCCAGGAGGTGAAAAGGTGTGAGGGATGCAGACAGTTCCCTTGCTTCATCCTTATCTCTCGCAGCCTGGCTTTATCTGCCTCTGCAAGCAGAAGGGGGACTCTGTGGAGTAGGAGGTCGCCGACAGCCTACAGACCCTCCCTCCAAATGGGGTCAATGGAACCCTGCTGGCAAGCCTGGAAGGTGCATCTTATAGCAACTAGTTAGCTCTGAGAAGTATTATTGAGTCAAGAGCTCCTAGAAGACACGTTTTTTGTTTTTTTTTTTTAAGTGGGATATAGTTGCTTTACAATGTTATGTTAGTTTCTGCTATACAGTGAAGTGAATCAACCATAGGTATACATATATCCCCTCCCTCTTGAGCCCCCCTCCCACCCCACCCCCCATCTCACCCCTCTAGGTCATCACAGAGCATCGAGCTGAGCTTCCTGTGCTATATGGCAGGTTCCCACTGCTATCTATTTTACACATGGTAGTGTATATATCAGAGAAGGCAATGGCACCCCACTCCAGTACTCTTGCCTGGAACATCCCATGGACGGAGGAGCCTGGTGGGCTGCAGTCCATGGGGTCGCTAAGAGGCAGACACAACTGAGTGACTTCACTTTCACTTTTCACTTTCATGCATTGGAGAAGGAAATGGCAACCCACTCCAGTGTTCTTGCCTGGAGAATCCCAGGGACAGGGGAGCCTGATGGGCTGCCGTCTATGGGGTCGCACAGAGTCGGACACACTGAAGCGACTTAGCAGCAGCAGCAGTGTATATGTGTTAATCCTAATCTCCTAGTTCATCTTACCCCCTCCCTGTGCCCACTTGTCTGTTCCCCTCATCTGTGTCTTTATTCCTGCCCTGCAAATAGGCAGGAATTTGTACATTGTACATTGTACAATTTGTACATTTGTACATTGAACAATTTGTACCATTGTTCTAGATTCCACATATGATATTTTTTTCTTACTTCACTCTAATGACAGACTCTAGGTCCATCCACATATCTATAAATGATCCAGTTTTGTTCCTTTTTAAGACTGAGTAATATTCCACTGTATATATGTAACATATTTTCCTTATGCATTTATCTTTCAGTTGACATTTAGGTTGCTTCCATGTCTTGGCTATTGTAAATAGTGCTTCAGTGAACACTGGGGTGCGTGTGTCTTTTTGAATTATGTTTTTTTCAGGGTATATGCCTAGTAGTGAGATTGCTGGGTCATACGGTAATTCTGTTTTAAGTTTTTTAAGAAGCTTCTATACTGGTCTCCATAGTGGCTGAATCAATCTACATTGTCACCAAAAGTGTAGCAGGGCTCCCTTTTCTCCACACTGTCTCCAGAATTTGTTTGTAGATTTTTTTCAATGATGACTTTGATTCAATATGAATTCACCAAATATCCCTTGTGGGCCGTCTCTGCAGGTGCTAGGCAGTAAATTATGCAAGAACTGGCCTTAGCCTCATTAGTTCATTGTCTGGCTTGGGAGATAGATAGGGAAAGAGGTATAGAATGGAAATTGCCAGGATGGGGACCATCACAGATTCTCAGTGGGAGTTCAAAGGAGGGATGTATGCATTTATTCATTCAACATTCATGAGTGCTTCCCATGGTGAGGAACTGCTCTGAGGGTCTGGGAGTGCAGTGGTGTTTATGGCAGACCTCTGCCCTCAGGGGAGGAAACTGGCAAGACATGAACATAACCAAGGTAACTTCAACGTATAGAGGAAGGAAAGAAAGAGCCCTCAAAATAAATAGGTCAGGAGATTGAGTAAAAGGCCGTCATGGGGTCATCCATGTGAGTATCCATGTCAACCAGGATGATGATAAAGCCTGGGGTAGAACAAATAACATGTGCCAGCCTCCAATGAATGATCAAGAGTCAAAGGGGGAGTGGGACACAAAGGCCAAAGAGGGGGGCAGGGGCCAGATTGAAGGCTCTTGGAGGGCCTTGTGGGTGGTGATGAGGACTGGGATTTTAAGCACAACTGGAGGATGCTGAGTCAGGCTGGATATCCAGGGGTGAGGACGGAAGTGGGGAGGGTAGAGGGGGCATGGTGGCTGGGTTGGTTGGGGCTGGGGGAGAAGGACACAGATGTGCAGAGAGAATCAGTGGGTCTTGAGAATGGGTTGGGTGTAAGGAATGAAGAAAAGAGATAACCCAAGATGATTTCTTAAGCTTTGAATTAAGCAGCTGGGGAAATCGTGGTGCCATGTACCAAGAAGTGGAAAACTGAGTGAGAAAAGAAGCATTGGTGGGGTCAAGAGCTCTGGCACCTCCTATTAAGCGTCAGGTTTCTCTTGGCCATCCAAGTAGAGATGTGGGGCAGACAGAGGAAGCCTTGTGCTCCAGAGCAGCGCCAGAGTGGAGGTGGAGCAGGCTACCCAGTGTGCATCTCAGGGCACTCTGAAATGGTCGGCTTGGGTAGATAAGGAAGAGCCAGCAGGTGAGACTGGGCTAGAATGAGGAACTTGGCATGTGAGAAGGCAAAGAAGCTGAAATGGTGATTCTCGGGCTCTGGAAAGCTCTGGGGGAGCCCTGAAGTATGAGCCAGGGGAGAAGCAGGAGAGTGCTTCTGAGTGTTGGGGACAGCCAGAGCAAAGCAGGAGGAGGAAGGGCCATGGAGGGGTCTAGAAGAGTGTGGACTTTTCTAGAGTTGGGGGAGGATGGGGAGCGGCGAAAGTGTTGGAGCGCTAGGGGTCCTCTGCCCACACTGAGGACTGGGGGCTTCCTTCTCTGGGTCATCGGTCTGGACCACATTTGCAACCACATGTACCTCACACCCCCTGGTCACTCTGGGGTCAGTGTGCTGCATGCTAGGGCTAGTCTCTGCTTTATTTCCTACTTGGGAACCCGTGCAAAACAGGGTACAGTCTTGTAGGATTCATTGCTCTATTTTATAAGCAAATTCTTCATTTCTTTTAAAAAAAAAACTTTAAAAGTTTTTTTATTGAAGTATAGTTGATTTACAATGTGTTATTTTCAGGTGTATAGCACAGTGATTCTGTATATATATATACACATGTGTGCATGTGTGTCTTTGTGTGTGTGTGTGTATTCAGATTCTTTTCCCTTATAGGTTATTACAAAATATTGAGTATAGATCCCTGTGCTATATGGTAGGTCCTTGTCGCTTATCTATTTTACACACAATAGTATATATATGGTAATCCTAAATTCCTAATTTTTCCCTCTTTCTGCTTTCCATGTCTGTGGCCCTATTTCTGAAAAACTTCATTTCTGAATTTTCATTTCTATTAATAATGAATCTCTGGAGGCACACTGTATGGGTGATGCAACGTATGGGGGTGTCCCAAGGCAGCAGCTGAGACCTTCTGCTGTGGACCATGGGAAATCCCTGGAGGGTTTTAAGCTGAAGCTCCATATTTGCATTTGAATTGATGGCCTGGCAGCTCTGCAAAAGGTGGGTCTCCACCTATTGACTGGGGACCCCTGTCTCTTATCCTCTACCTGCTTTCATCTTTCCATAATGAGCTCAAAAGCTGCAGGCAGGTTAGTAAATACCACCAAGTATGTCAAACACAAGCCTTGCAGATCACACAGGGAGTCAGGGCAAGGTACAAACTGAACCAGGAGGCATGAGGTCAGCATCTCTCCTCCTAATCAGCCCTCAAAAAGAAGAGACACTCCCCTGGTAGCCACGGCACCAGCACCTAGGTGAGACTTGGACATGCAGGTAGTTTAGGGCCTGGGAGAGAGGCTGGGGAAGTGGTGTGGTTGTGGACACCGTACTTGGTCTTCCCTGAAGAGGTCCACATCTCACTGCTGCCACTGTATCCGTAGGATGTAGGCTGCTCAGCTGAAGCCTGAGGTGTTGAGGTCGAGGTTGTGGGTTCCATCTCCATGCCTTTATACATTTATTCACTCCAGTGATAAATACTTTGAGGGCTTACTCCACTACACTCTTTATACAGTGGTTTAAAAAAAGAGTGTCCCTGCCCTTATTCAGTGTATGTAGAGTTGCATGGAGGAGGTGGATATTTTGCAAACATAGTAACACACAAATTATTTTAATTAATAAATTTTGTTTTATTTAATTTTTTAAAAATTGAAGTTCAGTTGATTTACAATGTCATTTCAAGTTTACAGCACAGTGATTCCATATTTTTTGCAGATTCCATTCCATTCTATGTTATTACAAGCTACTAGGTATAATTCCCAGTTCTGTACAGTACATTCTTGTTCATTTCATGTATAGTAGTTTGTTAATGCCAAACTGCTAATTTGTCCCTTCCCTCTCCCTCTCCTTTGGGTATCTGTAAGTTTGTTGACTATGTCTGGGAGTCTGTTTCTGTCTTGCATATATTCACTTGTATTATTTTTCAATTAACGCCTTCAGTGCCCTCTTGGCCCATGAGGAAGTTGGTACTCCTGACTGGCTGATGCGCCCCCTGGTGGTCATCTCACGCTGCTGCCCCTCAGAGTGCGCCTCCGCCCTCCTGCTCCCGTGTTCACACAGCCTCTTGGCTCCTTTCTAACTCATTTTTACACTCAGATTTTTTTTCCCTCCGCCATGGAGCTCTGCTTACCCACCCTGTTATCCACCCATCTCCCCATGTGCTAAATCCATATCTCACATGTAGTTCCCTTTCTGCACACAGCAGGCAGTACTCTGAATATTTCTTTATGTTTGTAAAAAAGGACTCTAGTTGCAAGTATCTGAACTCTAATCAAACCAGCTTAAATTTTTAAAAAAGTGACTGTGATTATGGTGGTTGGTTGTTCTCTCAGGGCTCATGAAACAAGGAAAGTCAAGAAGCGAGTCTGGCTTCAGGTGCCACTGGATCCAAGGGTGTGTCATCAAGAAGGTGACCCTTTGGCCTGTTGCTCAGCTGGATCCCCCCCACCTCCCCTGTTAGGTCTTATTCTCAGGAAGCTGCCCCCACTGGGTGGTGAACACAGCTGCTGTCAGCTCCAAGCTCTGTTTCCAGGAGAAGGCATTTCTTTTCCAGCCATTTCAGCAGAAGTCTGGACCAAGTCATATGTCTTTCCTTGAGCCAACCATGCAGTCAGGGTTGTGGACAGTCTTGACTGGCTAGATGTGGAGCTCGTGCCCTGGATATCAAGATGGCCACCTCTGGCTGGAACTTTGTGGGCTCAGAAGTGGGCTTCCTCAGAGGAACCCAGGCATGATGATTGGAAGAAGGGATTCTGGACTAGCAAATACCGAAAATGTCCACCTTGGTTTCAGCCAAAACCCCCTTACTTAGTAAAACAAGGACCAAAGCTGTGTCTTACTGCCTTTGATATCCTCACTGGCTCTTTTGTTGGGACTGAGGAAGACACACAAAGCTTTCTGTATGGAGTGGCCAGGATATAAGGTGGGCGTTGACTAATGGGTGGAAATGCAAGGATGGATGAGAGAGGAATTTTGAAGAATGACTGGCAGGACTTGGTGACAGATTATCATGAGAAGTTGTGCAGGAACAAAGGTCTAGGATTTCTGTTCTGAGTAACTGGGAACAACAGGGACCACTGCCTGGGAAATAGCGATTTATCCTTGGATATCCTTCACCTTGGGTCATCCCAGTGGAGATGCTCAGGTGTTTATAAAGCAGGGGCTGGAGGTTAAGAAAGAGGTCATCACTGGACCTAGAAGTCTGAGCATTTTCTGTTTCTTTCTTTTTTTCTGCATTATGAAAGTATGATAGCACATTTACAGGACTCTTAGAAAATATAGAACAAAGTTACATATAGTTCCAATGTAAGTGAGCATTTTCAAGGATAATCTGTGAATGTGCCTCTAAGAAACAGACTGGGTGATGGTGGGTGGGGAATGGAACTTCTCTGGAAGTCCAGTGGTTAAGATTCCAGTGGTTAAGAAACACTGCAGGGGGTGTGAGTTCAATCCCTGGCCTGGGAACTAAGGTCCTGCATGATGAGTGGTATGGCCAAAAAATAAATAAAAAATGAAGAAATCAAACAATGGTGGAATATATATATATATATATATATATATATATATATATATATTCAAAAAAGAAAGAAAGAGAGTGAGGTGAAAACAGGGCTCAGGCTGCAACATGGGGACCGGCCCTGTGGGAGGGTGAGCTGGAGGAACAGGCTGCATCTTGGGGACCAGCCCTTTATGGGAGGGTGAGTGGGAGGAGGAAGACCAGCTGATGACAATGGCATGGCCAGATTGAAGGGGAATGGGAAGAAGCAATAAGGTTACCCAACCCAGGGGAGGAAAACATCCCAGAAGAGGAGGGCAAAACTGTGAGTCGATCCAAATGGTCAAATAGGATTGGCTCAAGAAAACACCTTGACCTCTAGAATTTAAAGGACACAGGTGATCTTCAAGAAAGCCGTTTAGGGAGTGACAGGGCAGGAGGAAGATTCCAGGGAGCTGAGAGATAAGACAGGGAGAAACCTGGACATGGATCAGCAGAGTCCTTTCCATAAAATACAGTGCTCCCAGCCCCGCAGGCCTGAAATAGAGTGAGGGGACAATAGGGCTTGAACACAGTTGCTTGAACAATCATTTGGGGCCTCAGTTTCCCTCCTCCTAAAGTTTAGGTTGAAGTAGCTGCTCCTAACCTTAATATTAAATTTACAAGTGGCTTTGGTCTCAGAGCAAAGGGTAGGAAAATAAGATTTTTTCCCCTGACATACGTCTCCTTTTGAAGGTAATGGGTGAGGATGGAAATTCACATTTGAAATCGATATTTTAGAAGACTTAATGGCAGCATGACAATCGCACATTTGTGGCTCTCAAAAGGGCAGATCTGTTCAAATCAGAGAAGATCGAGCAAAATCGGTAATTTCACGTCTTGCTTGAGAAGGAGGATTCATAGAGAATTTTAAAAAGGAATAAGGTTACTGCAAGGGACTCCCTTTCATGTTAGTCTTTTTTTTTAAAAAAAGACTCTTGGTAACAGATTCATGGCACAGCTGTTGAAAAGAAGGCTCATTAATTAAAAAGCTGCAGTGACTTTCCTTGGTATATGAAATGAATTCTCAGTTCTCACAGAGACATTCAAAGTCCTGTACAGTCTGAGCCCAACTTCATTTCATGTTTTCTTAGGTATAAAAATCCATTGCCCTTTGGACATTACTGGTCCTCATTGCTGGTCCTTTCCAACATTTGTTCATCCCGCGAATGTTAATGTGCCAGGCCCTGTTTTAGGTGCAGAGGTTATGATGGTGAATAAGCTCACACCTGGTGCTCTGTTGAGGCCATGCCATTGGGCTCAGACAGCAGGATTAGAATTTAGAGTCAGGCTGTGAGATTTGGGGGAAATCTTTTCTCTTCTCCAAGCATCCATTTTCTCTTATTTAAATAAGGTAAGAACACTGATTTTTAGGTTTTATGCAGAGATGAATGAGAAAATAAATGCAATGAACTTGACAACAGAGATGGTTCCAGTTTACTTTAGCTTCATCATTGCTGCTAAAATCCTCTCTGCCCAGGTTGTCTGTCTTCATCAGACTTGTTGCTTGGCCTGTACACAGAACCACTGAACCAAACATTGCTCCTGTGAGGATGCATTTTTTCCTGTTGGCTCCTGTGACAACTGGGGAGCTCTAGCTTTATTAGGCAGGGGAAGCATAAGACTTTGGAACAAGTAAGAGAGATAATGTGATTGGAGCTGGGGTTCCAGCCATTGTAATAACCACATGAGAAGTGGCCAGGAAGGATGAAGTGATGTAGATGTGAAAATCTAGAAGTGACCTTTGGTATGGACAGGGAGGAAGAGATGTTAAATTTAGAAGAGAAGCAACACTGGTGATGGGAAATGAGGTCTTTAAGAGGGGGGAGTTGGTTTTAGGGGGAGGTGCATACGTGCTTAATCACTAAGTCTTGTCTGACTCTTTGTGACCCCATGGACTGTAGCCCTCCAGGCTCTTCTGTCCATTGGATTTCCCAGGCAAGAATACTGGAGTAGGTTGCCATTTCCTCCTCCAGGGAATTTTCCTGACCCAGAGATGGAACCTCAGTCTCCTTCGTCTTCTGCATTGGCAGGCAAATTCTTTACCACTGAGCCACCTGGGAAGCCCTTTAGGAGTAAGAGGTGGAGTTTAACTTTATTCAAGAATCCTAGGGTGTTCTCTTGGTAATTTGGGATCATTAAGATATGGGGTATTTCAACCAAGGTAGTGTTAGTGACTCATTCATCTTCGACTCTTTGCGACACCATGGACTGTAGTCCACCAGGCTCCTCTGTCCATGGGCTCTTCCAGGCAAGAATACTGGAGTGGGTAGTCATTCCCTTCTCCAGGGGATCTCCCTGACCCAGGGATCAAACCCAGGTCTCCTGCAATGCAGTCAGATTCTTTACTGTCTGAGCTACAGGGAAGCCCATTTCAAACAAGGTAAGAAGATATTTCTATCCTTCTTAGCTCCTGACCAAAGTAAAGTGAAGACTGAGCACCAGGCAAGATTCAGAGGCCTGTTGACTTGGGTGAAGTGGCTGAAGAAGGTAAGGCTTGAATTGCTTGTTTCCCTGATCATGCCTCCTGGGCACGAGCTGGAATGTTCTCATGGCCTGAAATCTCCCTCAGGATGGGTGTCACTGCACAGTGGGATGGCTATGTTGCAGAATGCTTGCCTACCTGCCTGCTATCTCGGTCCTAGCTTTGCTTAACAATGAGAAAAGTGATACTTGGGTGTTGAGATTTTGAATAAGTACTGAATGGCCTCTGTCTTCTCAAGTTTTTGCCTTGCTGCTTTGACTGGGAGCTGGCTTGCTTCATGTCCCTTGATTCTCACACTTGGATGGGGAATTGTTTCTCAGTGACTTATTGACTCAGTCTGTGTTCTTACAAGCAGGGACTGAGCCCTTATTGGTTCATCTACTTTATCTTGCTTTGTGAGGCACATGTAATAACACCTGGAACCACAACACCAGTGAGGCTGACAACTGCTGAATGGTGTGTGATGTAATTTTCACCCTCTTGTTAACATTCCTGCTGCCCCGAAATGCACAGGCACCATCTTCTCTCAGCTTCATTTCACAAAGCATGGTGATCACAAAAGGACTTTGAGGTCTCTGAACAGCAAGATGGATATAGGTGATTGTGCTGGAATAAGGAAAGTGCCCAGCAGGTAGCTGAGAAGGGAGACCTGCAGTATAGGGTCGAGGCTGTGGCTTGTGGTCCAGCCATGGGAAGTGCCATCCGAGCTGAAGTTGGGGAGGAAATGAATTGTTCAGAGGGAGCATATGAAAGGCAGAGGAGCAAGGGAAATAGCAGAACTGAGAAGGAAGGGAAGAAAAGAAGCAGGGCTCATGAGGAACCTTAACCTTAACCCTGACACTGTTCTCAACTGCTGTGGAACCAGGGGTGTGAGAGTCAAGGATGATAAAAGCTTTTAGAACTTGAGACTGAAGAGCTGTGATCCTGAAGGGCTCAGAGAAGATCACAGGAGGCTCAGCTGAGAGCTGGTGATGAGGAGGTGGAGATGACGTCTTGTTAAGCAGCCTCAGAATGAGGCTTTTGTAAAATAGATAATGAGAAGCTACTGTATAGCACAGGGAACTCTACTCAAGGCTCTGCGGTGGCCTAAATGGAAAGGAAATGGAAAAATAGGGGATAAACATATACGTATAGCTGGTTCACTTTGCTGTACAGGAGGAACTGACACAGCACTGTAAAGTAACTACATTTCAATAAAAATTAATGAAAAAAAAAAAGAGAATTAGGGTTTCAGTTGGAGTGGGGCAGGATCAAGAGACCCTCAGACAAGCAGAGCTGGACCCCTGGTAACTGCAGCTGGAATCCAGGGACTTCTGAACTTCTCAGTCTGTGGAGAAGCACTCGGTGACCATTTAAGCCCATTTGAATAAGGGGTTTTCTGTTTCCAGCAGCCAATCACATTCCAGTGGTTTCCATCTACTGGAAAGTAAACTCCAGGAAGGCAAGGGTCTCAATAACTTGTTCATTCTTGAACAGCCAGGGCCTAGAATAGTGGCCAATGACACCCCACTCCAGTACTCTTGCCTGGAAAATCCCATGGACAGAGGAGCCTGGTAGGCTGCAGTCCATGGGGTCGCTAGAGTCGGACACGACTGAGGGACTTCACTTTCACTTTTCACTTTCACGCATCGGAGAAGGAAATGGCAACCCACTCCAGTGTTCTTGCCTGGAGAATCCCAGGGACGGGAAGCCTGGTGGGCTGCTGTCTATGGGGTCGCACAGAGTCGGACATGACTGAAGCGACGCAGCAGCAGCAGAATAGTGGCCAGTGTATGTGGATAAATATTTGTTGAATACAATATCTTTAAGAAAGTGTTTCTAATAATATTGCTAGTAAAGACTGTTGGGAATTTTTAGGTAAGAGAACTGTTACATGTCTCTAGGGGCTTCTCCAATATCACAGTTTTCCTGTAAGGGACCCAGGATAAGTGGGCAGAGGGCCTGGTGCCAGCTGGTTGCAAAACAGCATCATCTACAAATACCATATAGTGTTATCTTTCTTGAATCAAAAGCTCAGAACAATAGTTCTTAAGCAGAGGTGTACATGAAAATCTCTTGGGAGTTTTCCTAAACTATACAAATCTGCTTAAACTGCGTAACTGCAAATAAGGTATTTTTGAGACAACCAAGGACATTTAATTACAGGTTAGGTCTACAGCATCCAATAGAAATATAATTCAAACATGTAAGTAATTTAAAATTTTCTAGTAGTCACATTAAAAAAAAAAAGGAAAAACAAATAGGTGAAATGAAATTTATTCATATTGTTTTACTTAAACAAATACATCCAAAATGTTATCATTTCCATGTGTAATTCATATAAGAAACTATTAATGAAGTAATTCACATCCTTTCCATGGGAGAATGTGGCTGAACCATGAAATTTGAGGTGCCCAGGAAGCAGGTGTAATGGAGCACAGCCTCTGACCCCGACTTGACCACTGTTGTGCTGTGTGTGAACTGGCAGCTTATTTACCTCTCTGGACTTTTGTTGCTTCGTCTACAAAAAGGCTCTATGCTTATAGTAACCTGAAAACAGGTATGTGAAGTAGGTATTATTCACCCATTTTAGCTGTGAGGATGCTGAGGCTCAAAGAAGTTGAGTACCTTGCTCTGGTCTCTTAGCTCTGAAGGTGGGATCAATCTTGAACCCAGGTTTCCCTGACCCCGTAGAAACCTCTTTCCATTTTGTTGCCATTTCAGACCCTCTGTGTTTTCAACCAGAAACCTCCCAGGAAGTAACAGCATCTTTCCTCCTCACTCTAGGATTCTGGTCAGGGTTGCAAGGCTCTCCTTCCCAGCCTTATAGACAGAAGCCAGTAGAGATCTGGGAAAAGATACTTGTGGGGTATAGCAAAGGCCATTTGTTTTCTTCTAAACATACACAGAATAAGGCAGTGTCTAAACGGCCCTGCCTTAGAATGCAAAGGCATGGTTTACTTTTGAAAACCAAGGGGGTTAGGTCTCTGCTTGATATTTACAGTGAAGACTCTTCTCGCTATCAACTGGACTGTCCTCACCAGCATCCCCTCAATTTCCGGGCACTGGGAGTGATACTGGAATCCCGTCAGTCTGGGCGTAGGCCTTCCTGCTACACTTCACAGCAACACCGAGGGAAATTCAAAGGCAAAATTAGTTTGAGGGTTGCTGGTGCAAATAAATTCTCAGTGGAGGGACTGAAGCATGGTAATTTAGCAGTTGCCGACCATTTCTCAATAATAACTGAAATAATTATTTATAATTAGATGAGATCTAATAAAGGATTACATTTAAACCAGATGAAAAACATGGACCCCCTACGTTCACCCCTTACACATTCTCACTGACTAATTCAAATATTTCTCATTTCTTTTTCTCCCACAAAAGGATGAAAAGAGCTGTTTTGCCTTCGAGTGAAAATAAGTATAATTTTCTTCTAGTGGGCTCACCAGCAGTTCATGTTGACTTGCCACAAAGGCCAATTAAGAGACAGTCACCATCCTTGGCTAATCTTGCATGCTTTTTGAGTGACTGTGAGTTGAAATGGAGTTGATCTGCGAGGGCCCGGCTTCCCACAAGAAGCACAGCGCCCACCTGGGGTGCTCTGGAGACCTGGTGCTAGTCCCTCATCAGCCCATTGTGTCCCTGCTCTGCCCTCATTGCTCTGATGGAGACTTGAGAGGTGTGGCCCCTCAGGCTTTGAAGGTGACTAATTAAGCTCCTGCTGCCTGTGCCCTGAAGCCTCCTGGAGTGAGCCTCCGGATGAAGGAAATTCTCGTGGGTGGTGAGGCTCTGGAGCAGCAGGAGAGTGTGCACAAGCACTTAATGCTGCTTCTAATTTCTCAGACAATTGGAGGCACCGAAGGCAGAGCGTCTTGGGAATTTATTCTCCATGTTAATGGGGATAATTTGAGAAAACCACTTTCAGCTGTCCATGCTCATGGCCCCTTATGCTTCGCGCTGCCTACACCCAATTAACTAATCATTTTCATAGCAGGAGTAACTTAGCCTTAGAAGAGAACAAGCTGTGTGCTGAAATATAGGCGGAAGCAAGGACTCTGGGTTTCTCTGCTGTTCTAGCAAGAGAGAGAGAGTGAGAACAGTCCTGAGGGATCGCCCGGCTGACTCACACAGACCCACCATCTTCCAGGGAGAAGCTGGGGGCTGGGGTGGATCTGAGAGGAGCAGTGCGTGCTGCATCGTCCAGGGCAGAACCAATCGAAGGTGGGGATGGAGAGGAGGGGACAGAGGTGAGACCACCCCCACCCCACCCTGTCTCCCCAGAACACCTGAGTCAGTGTTCATCAACGCACACCAGTGGAAGGGTGTGCAGGGGAAAAGGATGGTTATTTCTGGTAACCAAGCTAAGAGATCACAGATCCAGGAGAGGACTTAAGTGCAACCTCTTTAAGTCTCTGTGGTTGAAATCAGCAGTGAATTCAAAAATAGATGGCTTTTTCTAATTAATTCTTTTTGGAGTATAGTTGCTTCTCAGTGTTGTGTTAGTTTCTGCTGTGCAGCAAAGTGAATCAGTTATATGTTTACATATATCCCCTCTTTTTTGGATTTCCTTCCCATTTAGGTTACCACAGAGCACTGACTAGGATTCTCTGAGCTATACAGTAGGTTCTCACTGGTTATCTAGTGAGCAGAGAAGGAGGGGCTGCAAGCTGGAGCTGAGAGCTGGGGTGTTCAGTGGTTCCCTAAATTGGTGGAGGGCAAATGGACCAGGAGTGGGGCAGGGCAGCAGCCATCATGAACTTGAAATGAGAGCAGTGGGTGTGTTTTTGTCCAGCCATATTCAGCCAGCTGCTGGGATATGGGGACAGAGATGTTAATGGAGGATTTACTAAGGGTCAGGTTTTGCTGGGCAAGAAGCAAGGAGGGGAGAACATGGATGAGGAGTTTGAGGATGTGGGATGAGAGAGATTATAAAAAGGCACAAGATGGTCCAGGGACAGTGAGTGGATGCATTGGGTCAATGAATTAAAATCCTACTGGTGCTGAAGCATTGTGGGAATAGAGAGGACACATTCAGAAAGTTTGAGAATATAGGGGATTTGGCTGAAAACTGGCCACAGATATAATACAGGGGAATACTTGAGAGTTGGGGGTGGGGGTAGAGAGTAGGGGGTGGGTTCTGCTGAGATCAGAAAGAATTGGATGGGCTTAGAGCCTGGGAACTAGCCCAGAACTGTAAGGTTGTCAGGAGACTCAGGCTACCTAGGGAGGTGATTTGATGGGTAGCCATTTTGTTCTTCAGGGGATCTTCCCGACTCAGGGATTGAACCCAGATCTCTTGCATTGCAGGCAGATTCTTTACCATCTGAGCCACCAGGGATGCCCAGTTACATACTGGACATTTTTCTTGGAACATTCCATTAAATTCAATATTATCCAATTCAAAAAAATGTTGCCCCCATAGACCTTTCTTCCTTCTTTTCTTCCTGTCTTTCAGTATAGTTGATTTCAGGTGTACAGCACAGTGATTCAGTTATATATATTTATGTATCTACTCTTTTCCTGATTCCTTTGCATTATAGCAGAGGTCCCCAACAAGTTCATGGTCTGTTAAGAACCAGGCCGTACAGTAGGAGGTGACCATCAGGTGAGCAAGAGAAGCTTCACCTGTATTTACAACTGCTTCCCCCATTGCTCACATTACTGCCTGAGCTCTACTTCTTGCCAGATCAGTGGTGGCATTAGATTTTCATAGGGGCATGAACTCTGCTGTGAACTGTGCATGCAAGGTATCTAGGTTGTACGATTGTTATGAGAATCTAATGCCTGATGACTGATTTAGCATTATGGTGAGTTGTATCATTATTTCATTATATATCACAATGTAATAATAATAGAGATAAACTGTACAATAAATGTGATGTGCTTGAATTGTCCTGAAACTATCTGCCCCCTACCCCAGTCCTTGGTGCCCAAAGGGTTGAGGACCATTGCATTATCAGTTCAGCTCAGTCGTGTCCGACTCTTTGAGACCCCATGAATCGCAGCATGCCAGAACTCCCTGTCCATCACCAACTCCCGAAGTTCACTCAGACTCAAGTCCATCGAGTCAGTGATGCCATCCAGCCATCTCATCCTCTGTCGTCCCCTTCTCCTCCTGCCCCCAACCCCTCCCAGCATCAGAGGCTTTTCCAATGAGTCAACTCTTCGCATGAGGTGGCCAAAGTACTGGAGTTTCAGCTTCAGCATCATTCCTTCCAAAGAAATCCCAGGGCTGATCTCCTTCAGAATGGACTGGTTGGATCTCCTTGCAGTTCAAGGGACTCTCGAGACTCTTCTCTAACACCACAGTTCAAAAGCATCAATTCTTCGGCACTCAGCTTTCTTCACAGTCCAACTCTCACATCCATCCATGACCACTGGAAAAACCATAGCCTTGACTAGACAAACCTTTGTTGGCAAAGTAATGTCTCTGCTTTTTGTTATGCTATCTAGGTTGGTCATAACTTTTCTTCCAAGGAGTAAGTGTCTTTTAATTTCATGGTTGCAGTCACCATCTGCAGTGATTTTGGAGCCCAGAAAAATAAAGTCTGACACTGTTTCCACTGTTTCCCCATCTATTTCCCATGAAGTGATGGGACCAGATGCTATGATCTTCGTTTTCTGAATGTTGAGCTTTAAGCCAATTTTTTCACTCTCCACTTTCACTTTCATCAAGAGGCTTTTGAGTTCCTCTTCACTTTCTGCCATAAGGGTGGTGTCATCTGCATATCTGAGGATATTGATATTTCTCCCAGCAATCTTGATTCCAGCTTGTGCTTCTTCCAACCCAGCGTTTCTCATGATGTACTCTGCATATAAATTAAATAGACAGGGTGACAATATACAGCCTTGACATACTCCTTTTCCTATTTGGAACCAGTCTGTTGTCTCATGTCCAGTTCTAACTGTTGCTTCCTGACCTGCATAGGTTTCTCAAGAGGCAGGCCAGGTGGTCTGGTATTCCCATCTCTTTCAGAATTTTCCACAGTTTATTGTGATCCACACAGTCAAAGGCTTTGGCGTAGTCAATAAAGCAGAAATAGATGTTTTTCTGGAACTCTCTTGCTTTTTCGATGATCCAGCAGATGTTGGCAATTTGGTCTCTGGTTCCTCTGCCTTTTCTAAAACCAGCTTGAACATCTGGAAGTTCACGGTTCATGTATTGCTGAAGCCGGACTTGGAGAATTTTGAGCATTACTTTACTAGCGTGTGAGATGAGTGCAACTGTGTCATAGTTTGAGCATTCTTTGGCATTGCCTTTCTTTGGGATTGGAATGAAAACTGACCTTTTCCAGTCCTGTGGCCACTGCTGAGTTTTCCAAATTTGCTGGCATATTGAGTGCAGCAGTTTCACAGCATTATTTTTCAGGATTTGAAATAGCTCAACTGGAATTCCATCACCTCCACTAGTTTTGTTCATAGTGATGCTTTTTAAGGCACACTTGACTTCACATTCTAGGATGTCTGGCTCTAGGTGAGTGATCATGACTTCACATTCCAGGATGTCTGGCTCTAGGTGAGTGATCACACCATCGTGATTATCTTGGTCATGAAGATCTTTTTTGTATAGTTCTTCTGTGTATTCCTGCCACCTCTTCTTAATATCTTCTGCTTCTGTTAGGTCCATATCATTTCTGTCCTTTATTGAGCCCATCTTTGCATGAAATATTCCCTTGGGATCTCTAATTTTCTTGAAGAGATCTCTAGTCTTTCCCATTCTGTTATTTTCCTCTATTTCTTTGCATTGATCGCTGAGGAAGGCTCTATCTCTTCCTGCGTTATAGTTTATTGTAAAATATTGAGTATAGTTTCCTGTGCTAAACAGTCAGTCCTTGTTGTTTCTCTGTTTTGTATATAGTAGTCTGTATATGTTAATCCCAACCTCCTAACTTTTCCTTCCCCTTTCCCTTCTTTCCTCTTTGGTAACTGTAAGTTTGTTTCCTACGTATAGATCTTTTTTCATACCATGATTTTTCATGGAAAATGCTCCACCATCAACCTCTCCCAATAGGAAACCTAAATCCCCTCCTTGCCTGCTCTCTTTCCCCACGCCACATTAAAGTCCCCAGCAAGCCATTTTGATGGGACTTCACCCAGGATCTGAATCTGCCAGCCTGTGCCCCTAGCCACACATGGCTGTGTTCCAGACCACCCTGTCTCTGACCTGGTGTCTGCCCACTGCCTTCCTCCATCCTGACTCTGCTATAAATGCTTCTTCCAGCTAGGTGAGCATCTGAGAAGTATCTTGGTTAGAGTCCAGCACATCTGCTTGGACCCTTGCTGGGTTCCCAGAGCTGAGCACAGTGCTTGACCCCTGGAAAGAAATCCATCAATACTTACCACTGGATTGATTCCTAGCTGCAGATACCATGGGCTCCTTCACTGGATGTGACAAGCCCAAATCACGCTAATGAGAAAATCAGATAATTCATTGGCTCCTGGGCCTGAGTGGTCTAGAAATGAAATTTGACTATCTCTAGAGATACAATAGTTTCTTTTCCTGAGTACATAGACTGGCTTCTTTCAGGCATGTCTTATCAGCTTGTTGATCCCTGCAGAAAAGCAAAGACTTTTCTGGAAGCTCTAAGGGAAGTTACCAGGGCCAGGCTTGTCCACCTTTGGAGAGTGGGCACCAGTCCTACCTGGTGGGGAAGAGGAGTTCTGGAGGCTAGTGGGCTATTCCTCCCTGCCTGTCCCCTCCCCACTCCTACCTCGCTTGGCAGTGGTAAAGAGAGAAGACAGGAAATCTGGAGAGAGGAGTTAGATCTGGAAATCTGGAGAGAGACAGAACCAAACAGAGGTTCTGTCTGGAAGTTCTGTTTGCTTTGGATTGTTGAGTCCATGAAAGCAGATCTATGTCTTTACAGAGGAAGTGAGGGAACATTTGTCAGGGCATATTTGATAAATGTGAAAAGCCAAATGTAGGAGGGTGTGTTATTTTGATTGATGACAGCATACTCATATCAGTGTCAAAAACATATTAGGAAGATACAAAACTCCATCATCTCTTAATAATAGAAATAAAATAGGTTCAATTAAAATGCTTGCTGCTCTTTTTCAAGTGCAGGACCAAATGACATAAACCAAAGGTTCTTATGATCCTCAGAAAAGAAGAACAACAAATCTGTTAGAAAAACAATTTGCAAAATACTCATTAGTCCAAAAGCATCCCTGAGAATTCTGCCTCCAGGCCTCTAATGGGCCATGAAACTTGAATTCAATAAAAAATGATTTAACCGTCAAGCGGGTGAACTGGGTAGACGTCGGCTTCCTTACTCTCTCATTATGGAGTTTATTTTTTGGAAGCTGTTTGTGTAAATGCTATTTGTTTTACTGAAGTTCAAAGAAGCTTTGTGTGAAAATGGTATTTTGTTTCACGGAAGGTGCTGGTACTGGCTGAACTGCTGTCCATCTTCCCTGCTATTCTCTGCCACCCTCCCTCCCCCAGGGGGTCCTGGAAACTTCAGCCCCCAGTGCTACGATTCCCGGGTGTGAGCAGTGAGTCAGCCAGTCTGGGGACTTCTGAGAGCTCATATATTAGATTCTTGCTTTCCAATCCATTAATTTTGTTGTTTCTAGGCCTGCTGGGAGCCCTGTTGCTGCTTGTAAGAATAACATCTCTGCTGATGCTTTGGGCATCTGTTAGCCAGGCAGCTGTTTTCCAGACATTCTATCTCCACAGCATTGCTGGCCTTTGTGTGTCTTTGTGTGGTGGACCCAGTTTTATACTGACTTCATAGGAGGGTGTGAGCATCTTCCTCAAGGGTGGGGCACCACTCACCTCTCTTTTGGGAATACTGAGCCCATCCTCTGACATGAGAGAAGGTGGAAAATCCTTCCCAAGCATTTTACAAAGAATCAAAGGAATCTGTTCAGGACACAGTGATTTGGAATTTTCTTCTAATGAGTTGTCATCTCACACCTCCAATGAGAAGCCATCCAGGAACCAGGGCCTGGGCGGCAGCTTGCTGACACACTGAAGGGATTTGGAGTCTTGTGCCTAATGGAGGCTGGGAGAGCAGCAGACTGGTTGGAGAGGTAGGTGGACAGGTGGTCAACCTGTATCAGCTCACCTTTGGTCGCAGGGGATTCAGGTGCTTGATCAACATGTGCAGGCCCAACTGCCATTTAATTGGCTAGTGCTTGCTTCTCTCCTACTAGGTCTGATGTATCTTCCTGCAGGTGATCAGACAGTTCAGGGGGGTTGGAGGTCCATGTGACATGGCAGAGAGGGTAAGAACTCTACCTTTAGAGAGATAAGAGCTTTGGAATTCAGTCCTGCTTATCAGCTGGGTAACATTTGAAAATTTACTTAACTTCTTTGACCCTCCATTTCATAATTAAAAAATGCAAATAAAAAGGCCTACCTCTTTACCCTGTTTTCATAGTGGCAGTATTCACAATAGCCAAAACATGGAAGCAACCTCGATGTCCATTGACAGATGGATGGAAAAAGAAGTACATATTCCCAGGTGGCACTAGTAATAAAGAATCCACCTACCAATGCAGGAGACACAGAGATGTGGGGTCCATCCCTGGGTTGAGAAGATCCCCTGGAGGAGGAACTGGCAACCTGCTCCAGTAGTCTTGCCTGGAAAATTTCATGAACAGAGGAACCCGGTGGGCTATGGTCCATAGGGCTGCAAAGAGTAGGACATGACTGAGTGTGCATGTGTGGGCACGCATGCACCCCCCCGCCCCCTAACACACACAATGAAATAGAACTCAACCATGAAAAAGAATGAAATAATACCATTTGAAGCAACATGGATGTACCTGGAGATGATCATACTAAGTGAAGTAAATCAGATAGAGAAAGACAAATGCCATATGTGAAATCTAAAATAGGACACAAATGAACTTATCTATGAAACAGACTCACAGACAGAGAACAGGTTTGTGGTTACCCAGCAGGAGGGGGTTGGGGGAAAGATGGATTAGGCATTTGGAACTAGCAAATGCAAACTAATGCATAGAGAATATATACACAGCAAGATGATATTGTAAAGTACAGGGGACTCTATTTGATATCCTGTGATAATCCACAATGGGAAAGAATATGAAAAAAAGAAGACCCACCTGTTAATTTCAGGTATACAACAAAGTGATTAAGCATATATATATATATACACACACACACACACACATACACACATATATATCTGCCTATCTACATCTATACAAATCTATTCTTTTTCAGATTCTGTTCCCTTATAGGTTATTACAAAATATTGAATATAGTTCCTTGTGCTATACAGCAGGTCCTTGTTGTTTATCAATTTATATATGGTTGTGTGTGTACATTAATCCCAACCTTCTATTTTTTTCTCTTCCCCCTCTGTCCTTTGGTACCCATGGCTATGTCTGTGGGTCTATTTCTGTTTTATAAATAAGTTCATTTGTGTTATTTTTAAAGACTCCACATGTAAGTCATATCGTGTGGTATTGGTCTCTGTCTGACTTACTTCACTTAGTAAGATAATCTCTAGGTCCATCCATGTCAAATGGCATTATGCCATCCCTTTTTATGGCTGAGTAATATTCCACTGTACACACGTATTGCATGTTTGGGCTCCCCTGGTAGCTCAGCTGGTAAAGAATCTGCCTGCAGTACAGGAGACCCTGGTTCAGTTTCTGGGTTGGGAAGACCCCCTGGAGAAGGGATAGGCTACCCACTCCAGTATTCTTGGGCTTCCCTTGTGGCTCAGCTGGTAAAGAATTTGCCTGTAGTGCAGGAGACCTTGGTTCGATCTCTGCGTTGGGAAGATCCCCTGGAGAAGGGAAAGGTTACCCACTCCAGTATTCTGGCCTGGAGAATTCCATGGACTGTATAGTCCTTAGGGTTGTAAACAGTTGGACACAACTGAGTGACTTTCACTTTCACTTTTTTTATCCATTCCTCTGTTGTAGGACATTTATGTTGCTTCAACGTCTTGGCTGTTAGTGGGAATGTAAACTGATGCAGCTACTTCATATGAAGGACAGTTAAGAAAGTTCTTTAAAAAACTAAAAATAGAGCTACCATATGATCCAACAATTCAGCTCCTGGGTATACATCCAGATAAATGTTAATTCAAAAAGATACAAGCATACATGCTCATAGCAGCACTATTTACAATAGCCAAGACATGGAAGCAATTATTTATATGAACTCTCCTTTGTTGAAATATGTAGTATGATTTCTGTTTTTCTGGCTAAACCTGGACTCATATAGGATGATGTAAGATGTCAAGAGTTCCTTATTTCAGGAAACAGATCCTCAATGAGGAGACTTAGGAATTGGTTTGGTGGTATCCTTCAGCTTAAGTGCAATGCTGAGCTCTGAGCCACCAGCAATCGGATACTGGAAAGACCTGGGATGCAGTGGCAAGGAGAGTCTCTGCAATGCTGAGCTCCGAGCCACCAGCAATCAGATACTGGAAAGACCTGGGATGCAGTGGCAAGGAGAGTCTCTGAGCTGTCAAGTGATTCTCATGACATTTTATAAACCGAGTGTCTGAATCACATGGCTGCTGCAGGTGGCCACCTTGGTGGTAACAACGATCACAAGCAAGAACTGTGGGTGACATGGCTGCTTCTGAGGGCAGTGAGGCACTTACAGAAAGAGAATGAAGCTCAGCTTTCTGAACTCTGCTCAAGTCAGGATCAGAAAGCTGGAAAGCAACTATGACAGCCTTATAATGATATCTTAGGAGGTGAAGTTACCATGCTCAAGAGATATCTGATCCCCATATTTATTGCAGCGTTACTGACAGCAGCCAAGACATAGGAACAACTTAAGTGTCCATAGATGGATGAATGGGTAAAGAAGTTGTGAGATTATACATAATCATATATATGCAGTCAAATGTATTTATTTGTTGCCATTTAGTTGCTCAGTTGTGTCTGACTCTTTCACAACCCTATGGACTGTGGCCTGCCACTCCTCTGGCTATAGGATTTCCTAGGTAAGAATACTGGAGTGGGTTGCCATTTCCTTCTCCAGGGTATCTTACAGATCCAGGGATCAAATTTGTTTCTCCTGCATTGCAGGCAGATTCTTTACCACTGAGCCTCCAGGGAAGCCCAAATATATTTATACTCAGCCCTAAAAATGAAGAAAATCCTGGCATTTATGACAATGTGAATGGGCCTTGAGGGCATTATGTGAAGTCAAATAAGTCAGATAGAGAGAGACAAATATTGTATGATCTCACTTCTATGTGCAATCTAAACAAAACCAAAAATCAAACCACCCCCCGCCAAACCCTCCCAACTCATAGGAAAAAGAGATTGGATTTGTGGTTACCAGAAATAGGGGATGGGGAGATGGGGGATTTGATGAAGATGGTCAAAAGGTACAACTGCTAGTTGTAAGATAAATAAGTCCTGGCATAGAGAACCAACTTGTGGTTGCCAAGCCAGGGTGGTTAGAGGAGGGATGGACCAAGAGTTTGGGGTTAGCAGGTGCAAACTATTACATTTAGAATATGGCAGAAACCAATACAATATTATAAAGCAATTATCCTCCAGTTAAAAATAAACAAACTTAAATAATTTTAAAAAAATAGATGAACAACAAGGACCCTGTTGGAACTCTAGGGAACTATATTTAATATCCTATGATAAACAATAATGGAAAAGAATATGAAAAAGAATGTATGTACATGTATAACTGAATCACTTTGTTGTACACCTAAAACTAGCTCAACACTGTAAATCAACTATATCCCAATAAAAAAATAAAAAAGATAAGTCCTGGGAATGTAACATATAGCTTGATAACTACAATTAACTCTGCTATAAGGTATATTTGAAAGTTGCTAAGAGTAGATCCTTAGTTCAGTTCAGTTCAGTCACTCAGTCACGTCCAACTCTTTGCAACCCCATGAACCGCAGCACGCCAGGCCTCCCTGTCCATCACCAACTCCCGGAGTTCACTCAAACTCACGTCAGTCGAGTCGGTAATGCCATCTAACCATCTCATCCTCTGTCGTCCCCTTCTCCTCCTGCCTTCAATCTTTCCCAACATCAGGGTCTTTTCCAATGAGTCAGCTCTTCGCATCAGGTGGTCAAAGTACTGGAGTTTCAGCTTTAACATCAGTCCTTCCAATGAACACCCAGGACTGATCTCCTTTAGGATGGACTGGTTGGATCTCCTTGCAGTCCAAGGAACTCTCAAGAGTCTTCTCCAACACCACAGTTCAAAAGCATCAATTCTTTAGCACTCAGCCTTCTTCATAGTCCAACTCTCACATCCATAATGACTACTGGAAAAACCATAGCCTTGACTAGACGGACCTTTGTTGGCAAAGTAATGTCTCTGCTTTTTAACATGCTGACTATGTTGGTCATAACTTTCCTTCCAAGGAGTAAGCGTCTTTTAATTTCATGGCTGCAGTCACCATCTGCAGTGATTTTGGAGCCCCAAAAAATAAAGTCTGACACTGTTTCCACTGTTTCCCCCATCTATTTGCCATGAAGTGATGGGACCGGATGCCATGATCTTAGTTTCCTGAACGTTGAGCTTTAAGCCAACTTTTTCACTCTCCTCTTTCTCTTTCATCTTTCTGCCATAAGGGTGGTGTCATCTGCATATCCTTAGAGGTCTCATCAAAAGAAAAATAATCTTGTTTTTGGTATCTTATAATCATTTCACTTCATGGGAAATAGATGGGGAAACAGTAGAAACAGTGTCAGACTTTGTTTTTTTGGGCTCCAAAATCACTGCAGATGGTGACTGCAGCCATGAAATTAAAAGACGCTTACTACTTGGAAGGAAAGTTATGACCAACCTAGATAGCATATTCAAAAGCAGAGATATTACTTTGCCAACAAAGGTCCGTCTAGTCAAGGCTATGGTTTTTCCAGTGGTCATGTATGGATGTGAGAGTTGGACTGTGAAGAAAGCTGAGTGCTAAAGAACTGATGCTTTTGAACTGTGGTATTAGAGAAGACTCTTGAGAGTTCTTTGGACTGCAAGGAGTTCCAAACAGTCCATTCTGAAGGAGATCAGTCCTGGGTGTTCTTTGGAAGGACTGATGCTAAAGCTGAAACTCCAGTACTTTGGCCACCTCATGCAAAGATTTGACTCATTGGAAAAGCCTCTGATGTTGGGAGGGATTGAGAGCAGGAGGAGAAGGGGACAACAGAGGATGAGATGGCTGGATGGCATTACCGACTTGATGGACATGAGTTTGGGTGAACTCTGGGAGTTGGTGATGGACAGGGAGGCCTTGTGTGCTGCGATTCATGGGGTTGCAAAGAGTTGGACACGACTGAGTGACTGAACTGAACTGAACTGAAGGGGAATCCTGTTCCCCTCACATCCCAAATAGTGTCCACTGGCTGTGGCAGGAACAGTGGTGGTTGCCAACGATGTCCACATCTTAATCTTCATGATTTTTGAATATGTACCTTTACATGGCAAAAGAAACTTTCCAAATGTAATTCAGGTAAAGACTTTGAGATGGGGAGATGATCCTAGATTTTCTGGGTGAGATTATCCTAAAGGAAACATAGGGGTCCTTAATAATGAAGAAAAAGGCAGAAGAAAGTCAGGAAGAGATATGATTATGAAGATGGGTAAGAGAGATCAATGTTGCTGGCTGTGAGGAAAAAAGATGCAACTGAGAGCCAAGGACTGCAAGCAGCCTCTAGAAGCTGCGATTGTAAGGAAGTGATTCTCTTTCTAGAGACTCCAGAGAAATGCAGCCACACAGACACCTTCTTTTTAGCCCAGTGAGACCCATGTCTGATTTCTGACCTACTGAGCTGTAAGTTAATAGATCTGTGCTGTTTTGAGACACTGAGTTTGTGGTAACTTGTTATGGCAGCTGTAGAAAACTAACACAGACTTGCAACCATGGTCCGATCTCAGCATGCTGCAAGGGACGGACATAAAATCTGTTCAAAGAGGAGATAGTTTATATTCCAAAGTCATTGCGAAAGCTGGCTAATTTATATCAGTAGAGACCTGTGTGTGTGCTAAGTCTTTTCAGTCATGTCCTACTCTTTGCAACCCTATGGACTGTGTAGCCCACCAGGCTCATCTATCTCCAGGAAAGAATACTGGAGAGGGTTGCCATGCTGTCCTCCAGGGGATCTTCCTGATGCAGGGACTGAACTTGCAGCTCATGCAGCTCATGCATTGTGGGCAGATTCTTTATTGCTGAGCCAGCAGGGAAGTATACACACACACACAAGCACATACACACACGCATATACACATATTCTTTTAATATATTCTTTTCCATTATGTTTTATCACAGGGTATTGACTATAGTTCCCTGTGCTATACAGTAGAACCTTGTGTATCCATTCCATGTATAATAGTTCACATCTGCTAATCCCAAACTCCCACTCCATCCTTCCCCCATACCTCCCCATTCACTGACAGCCATTAGTCTGTTCTCTATGTCTATGAATCTGTTTTTGTTTCATACACGGGTTCATTTGTGACATATTTTAGATTCCACATATAAGTGATATCATATGATATTTGTCTTTCTCTGTTTGACTTACTTCACTTAGTATGATGATCTCTAGTTGCATCCATGTTGCTGCAGATGGCATTATTTCATTCTTTTTTAATGGTTGAGTAATATTCTGATGCTTTTGAACTGTGGTGTTGGAGAAGACTCTTGAGAGTCCCTTGGACTGCAAGGAGATCCAACCAGTCCATTGTGAAGGAGATCAGTCCTGGGATTTCTTTGGAAGGAATGATGCTAAAGCTGAAACTCCAGTACTTTGGCCACCTCATGCAAAAAGTTGACTCATTGAAAAAGCCTCTGATGCTGGGAGGGATTGGGGGCAAGAGGAGAAGGAGACGACAGAGGATGAGATGGCTGGATGGCATCACTGACTCGATGGACGTGAGTCTGAGTGAACTCCGGGAGTTGGTGATGGACAGGGAGGCCTGGCGTGCTGCGATTCATGGGGTTGCAAAGAGTCGGACACGACTGAGCGACTGATCTGATCTGATCTGATACCATATATTCTCTTTCCATTCATTATTGCTGGACATTTAGATTGCTTTTATGCCTTGGCTATTGGGAATTGTGCAGAGCCCTCGGTTTAAAGGTGGGGGGGCACCCTTGAGGAAGGACTTTGCTGCACTGCTACAAGTTCATCCTCTAAATCTTCCTCTAAGCTGTCCCCAAAGTGTCCTGGATCTGTTGATTAAGATGACTGTGCTCATGTCATTGCATGAGGGAAATGCCCAGACTTCTAGTGCACTACTCCATGTTGGCTTTTTATGACTGTTAATTCCTGTGGAGCCCAAAAGGGTGTGGTCCACAGATTAGGCTCATGGGCTCACCTTGTGGATATTTCCCATTTCTGAATGTGTGATCCGAATACACATCATAAGCAACAACTAGAATCTCCTCACTGGATTTAGGCCCATGGAATGAGGGCTGTGATAGCAGACAGGGCATAATCCCTTGGGACATCCCTTCCTGACCTGAGTAGAAACCCAAAGCTATGCTCTAGACCAGGGACCAAGAGTAGAAGGGCCACATGTTCATGTGTCCACATGAGCTTGTCCATTGTATGTCTTTTAACTGGACTGGACCATCAGGCCGGAGAAGGCAATGGCACCCCACCCCAGTACTCTTGCCTGGAAAATCCCATGGGCGGAGGACCCTGGTAGGCTGCAGTCCATGGGGTTGCTAAGAGTCAGACACGACTGAGTGACTTCACTTTAACTTTTCACTTTCATGCATTGGAGAAGGAAATGGCAACCTACTCCAGTGTTCTTGCCTGGAGAATCCCAGGGACGGGGGAGCCTGGTGGGCTGCCCTCTGGGGTTGCACAGAGTTGGACACGACTGAAGCGACTTAGCAGCAGCAGCAGCAGCAAGACATTCAGGCACAGAGTCTCAAGGACAAGTTAGAGCTGACTGTGAAGTTGTGGGGTTGGAGTAGGTAGCCCTGTGGTTGTATCTCAGGAGTACCACTGTACAGGTGTGTGACCTGGGATGTGGACCCAGGTAGAACAAAGCCCTAGTTTCTTCGTGGAAAAGGCCAAGAATCTGGAGGGTGAGAGATTCCTGGAATCCAGCTTTCTAGACTCAACTGTGAGTCTTCTACTTACTTGGGAACTGTGTGAAATGTGAAGTTGCTTAACCTCTCTATGCTTTAGTCTTCATCTCTCTAAGAAAATTTTATAATGTCTATTTATTAGCTTCTTGTGAGACTTTAGTGATATCATAGACACAGTACATTGGAACAAAACAAGTGCTAGGAAATAAGTGATACTATCATTATGCTAATTATTTAGGAAAAGAAGCTCTTTGGTACAGATAGCTAAGGCTGACATGAACAGAGATGCGAAGTGATATGTTCTGTATCTAAGGCCTGACCAGTGATGCTTCATACCCCAAACCAACTAACCAATCAACCGACCAACCCACAAATGAACAGCAAAAAATTCCATCCTATTTTTCAAACGATTATGCAGATTCAGTTCATTGCATGGTGCAGGGTGAGTGGATCAGAGGTGTAGGGAGTGTCTGGGGACAAAGGGTGGGTGATGAGAAGGGACTTTATTTCCTGTAGGACCTGCGAAGTCAGAAAACCATGTGGCCACAGGTTCCTGGATGGATTAAATTACATTCCAAGCTTATTGCAATGTCCTTCTCGTAGACATGAACTGGTCCCTGGACTGACAGTCTTCTCTGGGTACCTATGATGGACCTGACATTTTATACCAAATTCAAACAAAAATATGGGACTTCTATAGTACCTGTTTGAAGGAGGAAATCTAGCATTTACTCAGCCCATCCTAGGTACCATACACTGGGTAAGCAACCTTACATATAGCTGGATTCTCACAACCAGAGTGGAAATATTCATTTCGCCCCCAAAAGAGAATACCAGCAACAGTAGCAGTGACAGCAATGGGCAGCCTTTGTTGAGGATTGCTATGTGCTGACACTGTGCCAAGTATTTTACATGTATTGAATTACTTAATCCTGGCAGGGAACCCATGGGAGTGGCATTGTATTTATTTCCATTTTGTAAATGAGAAAACCAAGGTGCAGAAAAGTTATATAGACAGGCCCAGTAAGTGCTAAAACTGAGACTTCACAATAGGATGATCTGATTCTCAAGTCCGTGCTTTCCTGTATTAATTTGATTTTACCCAACAGAGAAGAGTTCACATGGATCCCATCCATGCTGAGAAGTCAGCTGCCGTGGGGAGGTGATGAACTGTGGGCCTGTTATTTTTCTAAAGAGAGGAATGGAGAGAATTTATCTTCTCCCTAAAATTCAAGTTTACTTTGGACAAACAAAAGAGGATAAGATCCCGCTGTGTGCCTGGCTCTTGCCAGGTGCTAGTATGTCAGGGATGACTGTGTCCTTATCCTCTTCCTCTGCATCCCTGTCCTCATTCTGACATCTCAAGTGACTGGATGTTTGAGCATCTTCTTTCCCATCGCATCATCCTTCACATAGCAACAGTGTGGCTATTTCCTGCTGGTTTGGCAGCTAGACTGGGCAGGCACTGTCCTCAACTACACACCAGCTCCCTTCCTCCACTCCATCGACTCCAAAGTTGCTGTTATTCCCCCTGTTTATCAATGAAAATAGTGCAGCATAAGTGAACTGTCTGAGATCTCTGAGCTGGAAAGCTGAGGCTTACTTCCATGCCCTTGGGCTTTGAAGACAAGTTCTTTTTTCTACTCTCCGTAGCTTGTCCCTTTGGGGAATAGTTTGAAGGACTTTACCAAAATATCCTGCCTGAAATTGAGCCTTAAGCTCTTCTGTTAGAACTGGCAGGATTGTGTTGAGGTGACATGTTTCAGAAAGGACAGAAATTGTCTTAGTCATCATTCAATTCCCAGGTGGGTGCTGAGCACAGAGAAAGCTCCAACAATGTTTAATCAGAGAGGACATATGCATATACTTTTAGTCAGGAAGGCATGTGCAGCCCCTTCCTTTGGGTAGGTTATGAGGTCTGGGACAGATGAGGGCCTGGCTTCTGGTGTGGAGAACAAAGGAGAATGAAGACACAGAACAGGAAGGGGCTGTGCTTGGTTATTAGTTATGAAGCAATTTTGTTGTGGCCTAGTCTGCACGGTCAACCATGTCTGTGCCCCTGAGACTCCATAACTGATCCAGAATGCTTTCTTTTATTCTCTCAGAGAAACACTCTCATTGCCCACCCACTGATGGTGATTGCATGTCACCTCTCATGACACCACCTTCTAGAACATTCTCCTTCTCTGCTTCCACCTCCAGGCGTGACTCACCCCCTGACGACTGCAATTCCCAAGCTCATTTTCTCTGTTGGCCAAAAAGAGTCAAATCAATTCTCTGTCTGGGTGCATTTTTTTAAAACTGGCCATGATGTTAGCTTATTTCGTCCCTTCCTTAACACAAATGGTTTCTAAAAAGAGGAGTTCAATTTTGCAGCCCACTGGTCCATTGCATGCATCATGGTGGCCGCATAATACTGTCTCCTGGCAGTGCTGTCAGGAGACTAGGACTGCCATGTGGTGTCTGGAATGGGGAGGGATGTGTCACAGAAGGAAAAGATTCCCACCACTGCTACCTTTAAAATAATGATGATCAGTCACACACAACTGCTGGTTTACACGCACCTGACTGTGTGTTTCTCTGTGGTCTGCTGGGATGAGGGTTGGACTTTGTGGAGGGAGACTTCCAGAGAGGATGGGTGTAGCTTTGCAGCTGCTCTGCTGGTGGTCAGCCCTGTGACACAGGGCCTCAGTTTTCTCATGTGAAAAAGAGAGATTTTGATGAGATACTATCTAAGATTTCTTCCCTTTCCAATTAGCTTCGATATAATTTTCTACATGCCAGGAACTCTGCCAAAGGCATGAAGATGATAAATAAAACACAGTCCTATTTTCAAAGATTATAGATTATATACACACATTAAAGTGTGATGGTGCCCCTAGAGTGATGTAAGCTCTGGGAACGTATCTAAAGGAATGATGCATTCAGCCTGTAGGACAGTGTGTAGGATGGGGCAGGGATAGGGGAGGGAAGATAGAGAGGCAACAGGAAAGTGAGGATGATGAAGCTGGGCGTGGATGTGTGGGGGGAACATTTCTCAGACTGGTGAGGCTGGGGAAGAGGCTTGAGAAGCACCATGAAGCCTGTGGCACACAGCTAAATACCTCCTGCCAAATGTCTAAGTACCTCATCAAGCTGAAAGCTTTGTGATTTGGGGAAACTTGAGGATTCCCCTGTAGATAACACCTAAGACCCTTTTCTTACTACAAAGCCCAGTGCTCTAGGGCCACACTGGGTGCTATCCTGGGACTTTCCTAAAGAGCAGATAGTATAAATATAGGCTTTGTGGACCCTGTGGTCTCTGTTGAAACTACTCTGCTCTGCCATTACTGTGCTAAAGGAATCATGGACAGTACATCCATAATTGGGTGTGGTTACTTGTCAATAAAGCTTTATTTACAAAAACTGGTGTGGGCCATTCTTGACCCATGAACTGAAGTTTGCTACCCCCTGGAGGACACTGACAGGTACAGCTGAGATATAATTTTAAAAATTCAATAGTTCTATTGTTGGTGCTGTTTTATGACACCTTTTCTTTTTTAAAAAATTTTATTTTATGGAAATATAGTTGATTTGCAAGATTGGGTTAGTTTCTGGTGTATAGCAAAGTGATTCAGTTACGTATCTACATATTATTTCTCAGATTCTTTTCTCTTATCTGTCATTACAAGATATTGAGTGGATTTCCCTGTGCTATACACTAGCTTGTTGGTTATTGGTTATCTGTTGGTCCTTGTTGGTTATCTATTTTAGATATAGTGGTGTGTATCTGTTAACCCCAAACTCCTAATTTAGCCCTTGCTCCCTGCTTCCTCTTTGGTAACCATGAGTTTGTTTTCTATGTCTGTGAGTCTATTTCTCTTTTCTAAATAAGTTCATTTATATCATTTTTAATATTCCACATGTAAATTATATCATATGGTACTTTCTTTTGTCTAAGTGACTTACCTCACTCATTACGACATTAATAATCTCTAGGTCCATCCATGTTGCTACAAATGGCGTTATTTCATTCTTTTCTTATGGCTGAGTAACATCTCATTGTATAGATATGCCACATATTCCTTATCCATTATAATATCTTTTCTTAAAACTGCACACAGTGTGGGTCTTTATGTGTGTGTCTAGCCTTCAGTGGATGATTGGTGCCTGGATAGGACTCTGACACAGAAGAAGCTGTGGGCAGCGAGGACCCTGATTTCTGTATGTTCAAGTGATTGGCAAGACTTCCTGGTTTTCTTTGGAAACTCCTCCTGCACCTCTGCTTCCCCTGCAGCCCAACTACCTATTCCACATCCATCTCTGCACACTGTGGCCCCTTGCCATCTCCCT
Organism: Bos indicus x Bos taurus; assembly: GCF_003369695.1. Taxonomy (NCBI): domain Eukaryota; kingdom Metazoa; phylum Chordata; class Mammalia; order Artiodactyla; family Bovidae; genus Bos; species Bos indicus x Bos taurus. Next base: position 73,821,890 of record NC_040077.1, read on the forward strand.
GTGGGGGACTTGTGTCCTCCAGATCCCCAAATACTCCTTTTGACTGAGTCCTGACCTTACACCAAGCACTGAAATAGGGTTTTGTTGCTGTTTGGTCACCAAGTAGTGTCTGAGACATTGAGACCCTGTGGACTGTATCATGTCAGGCTCCTCTGTCTCTGGGATTTTCCAGGCAAGAATACTGAAGTGGGTTGCCATTTCCTTCTCCAGGGGATCTTCCCAACCCATGGATCGAACCTGGGTTGATGGCTGCTTGGCAGGTGGGTTCTTTACCACTGAGCCTATAAGACAAGGGCCATGCAATCAGGATTAGGCTTGGGCTTGGCTGTCCCCTGCCCACACTCAGGTTTGTGCTCTCCTTCCTAGGCTGTGGTACCAGAGCTGGAGGAGTCAGGAGACCTAAATTCAAATGCCATCTCGCTCACCAAATGACCACAGGACTTTCCACAAATCACTTCTTTCCCAGTCTCTCATCTGAAGAAGTTGTTCTTCAGTTCAGTCAGTTCAGTCACTCAGTCATGTCCGACTCTTTGCGACCCCATGAATCGCAGCACGCTAGGCCTCCCTGTCCATCACCAACTCCCGGAGTTCACTCAGACTCATGTCCATCGAGTCAGTGATGCCATCCAGCCATCTCATCCTCTGTCGTCCCCTTCTCCTCCTGCCCCCAATCCCTCCCAGCATCAGAGTCTTTTCCAATGAGTCAACTCTTCGCATGAGGTGGCCAAAGTACTGGAGTTTCAGCTTCAGCATTATTCCCTTCAAAGAAATTCCAGGGCTGATCTCCTTCAGAATGGACTGGTTGGATCTCCTTGCAGTCCAAGGGACTCTCAAGAGTCTTATCCAACACCACAGTTCAAAAGCATCAATTCTTCGGCACTCAGCTTTCTTCACTGTCCAACTCTCGCATCCATACATGACTAATGGAAAAACCATAGCCTTGACTAGATGGACCTTTGTTGGCAAAGTAATGTCTCTGCTTTTCAATATGCTATCTAGGTTGGTCACAACTTTTCTTCCAAGGAGTAAGCATCTTTTAATTTCATGGCTGCAATCACCATCTGCAGTGATTTTGGAGCCCAAAAATATAAAGTCAGCCACTGTATTCACTGTTTCCCTATCTATTTGACATGAAGTGATGGGACCAGATGCCATGATCTTCGTTTTCTGAATGTTGAGTTCTAAGCCAACTTTTTCACTTTCCTCTTTCACTTTCATCAAAAGGCTTTTTAGTTCCTCTTCACTTTCTGCCATAAGGGTGGTGTCATCTGCATATATGATGCAAATGGAAGCTTCATAGATTATTACCAACTTTCCTACCAGGAAAAGATTACTGAAGAGTTAGAGCTTCAACCACAGCCAACTAGACCCATCCTCATCAGGCCCTCAGTTCATCTGGCTCAGGATGCTGTCTCGGGTAGTGGCTCTGAGCAGAGTTGGTGGGATGTTCTGCTTGCTTGGACTGATGTGTCTGCCATGTCCATCTCTCCATCTGGATCTGAGCTCCTGGGGTAGGAATGAGATCTGTTTTTTTTTGCATCATCTTCAGCAGTTTACACAGTCTTAGCACATAATAGGTGATCAGTAAAGACTTGTTGGATTGAAAGTTTTATGGCAATATTTGATATTTGTTTGGAGGTTTAGAGGAGACCCTCAGATAAGAAAGCCTACTTTAAAAAAAAAGTATGTGGTGGTTTAGTTGCTAAGTTGTGTCTGACTCTTGCAACCACATGGACTGTAGCCTGCCAGACTCCTCCATCCATGGTATTCTCCAGACAAAAATACTGGAGTGGGTGCCATTTCCTCCTCCAGGGGATCTTCCCAACCCAGGGGTTGAACCCTGGTCTGCACTGTAGGCAGATCCTTTACTGACTGAGCGATGAGGGAAACTCTCATAGAAGAAATGTAGAGGTGATTTACAATGTTGTGTTAGTTTCAGGTGTACAGCAAAGCTATTCACTTTATATATATATTCTTTTCCATTATAGGTTATTACAGGATATTGGCTATAGTTCCCTGTGCTGTACAGTGGGTCCTTGTTGTTTATCTATTTTTTATAGTTTTGTTTCTGTCAATCTCAAGCTCCTAATTTATCCCCCTTCCCCCTGAGAAAGTCTGTTTTTGACAGGGGAAATTATTTACTGGGCAATGATGAACTTTCATAAACACTTACTCTGCTGGGGCTTGGTTCTGATTCAGTTCTTAGAATACTACACATGATTTCTATTTTACAAATGACTATTTCAAATCAATAGGCCAAGCCAACCACTTTTATTGATGAAATATATTGATTGCATGTGACAGGTACTATGCTATCCTGTACATTTCTGTTTCCATTTAATTCTAACTCTAACACTGGGCAGTTTATAGTATTCCTTCCGTTTCACAGATGAGGAAGTTGAGCCTTGGCCTAAGGTCACCTAGGTAGGAAGTGGCACAGTCACTCCAAGGCCTAAACTCTTATGTGGCAGGTTTGACTTGGAGCTTTCTGGAAATCTTGGCCAAAAACTTGGTGACTTACAGAGTTTTTGTTGTAAGAATCTGTCCTAGAAGGACCTGTCTTTAGGATAAAAAGCTATATCGATAATAACCAATATCCTCAATGACACTTTCATCATGTAGGGAGGAGTCAGTTTAGATATGGCAGTTTGTGTAAAGGTTCCTTTTTTTAAATAAAAAAAAATTTTATTGGAGTATAGTTGATGTATAATATTATATGTTGCAGGTGTACAATGTAGTGACCCACAAGTTTTAAAGGTTATACTCCATTTGTAGCTATTTTGTACTTGATAAGTTTTTCATTTTAAAGAATAATTTTTTAATTTTATTTTAAAACTTTTATATTGGAGTACAGTTGATTTATATTATGTTAGTTTCAGGTGTACAACAAAGTGATTCAGTGATACATATACATATATCCATTCTGTTTCTATTGTATTTCTTAATCCTTTATCACTATCCTGCCCCTTCCTCCTTCCCTCTCCCCACGGGTACCAGTAGTTCATCCTCTATATCTGTGAGTCTGCTGCTTCTTCGTTATCTTCATCAGTTTGTTGAATTTTTTAGATTCTACATATAAATGGTGTCACTTATAAAGATATCAAGTCTCCTCATTATGGTCCTCAAATTATATTTTTAAAGGAGGAATACTCAACTCTGGTTGCAGATTTAGAATCACTTTTGTTAAAAAAAAAAAAAATAGCCTGGGCAGATCCCAGGCCGAGTTAATGAGAATTGCTGAAGTACTGAAATCTCTTTCAATACTTCTGAACATTGAAATATTTTTAAAAGGCAAATAAAACCCCTGTAGCAAGCAGACCTGGGTGGGGCAGATTCCCATGTACCTCCACTGACATTGTTCAGGAATAGACTTTCTGGCAGTCTAGCTTGTTACAAAGGCTGCAGAGGCTGCTTTGAGGTGGCAGAGGATGGCCTGACCCTCAGGTCTTCTTTCTCAAACATGATTTATCTCAGATGCACTTTTCATCAGCCCCAAACACCAGAGCATGTCAAGTGGTTCTTGCTTGTGGAGCCGCAGGGCAGGTGTCTGCCTGAGGGGTCAAAAGTCCAGTTGGTCACCATCTTTCTTCTCAGTGACCTTTGTGAACTTTGTCCTCCCTAGGTGCCCACACAAGTGGTAACTCTGATTAGAAGCAGCATCTTCAGAGAAAAGCCACGATCAGTGACAACCAAGGAACAAAAACAAGTGACCCATTTAATTCATTGCATTTGTGGCATGCTTTACATTTTTCAAATTCTTTCCACATCGTCCATCTTATTTAACTGTGATGACTTTCTCCTTGGCATCCGTCAAGGGGATCCTCGTGACAGGACCCTTTGCTACTTTTCCAGCCGACTCCCCTGCCTTTCACCCCAGGCACCTGCGCTCCAGCCATCTGCAGCCATTCGTGGTCTTTCACACCTCTATGCTATTGTACATCCTGCCTTCTGTCTCTGTTTCTGGAGTTCTCTTTCCAACTCTGTGCACCCGGTAAATCCCTGCCATCCTTCAGGATCCAGGGGGAGGGTTTCCCACTCCATCAATCTTTCCCCACATCCCCGAATCTTCTGTACCATCCCTCCCAGATCCCTAGCTGTGATGCACTCAGGTGGTCCTCTCCCTAAACTGCCAGCCTCTCCAGGGTAAGCAGCCCTTCTGGTTCATGGTTTGCTTGTCCATGTTTAGTCAATGTTTTCTGAGTTACTGAAGGCCTGTGAAAGGGATTTTGGAAGATCAGGGCAAGAGCAAGCAATGTGCTGTTCCTCCCACTGCTTCACTCTATCCACTCCCTGTAAGACACAGTGTCCTGGAGAAGAGACTCTGGGAAAAATGGAACAATGTGGGCTCTTGGAAAGGAACAAGGTGCCTGAGGGAGTGGAGGGAGACTTGCTTTCTCCTGGGCGCCCTTATTACGTTTTGAATTTTATACCATATTACGTGTTTGACCCACTCAAAAGCTAAAGTAAAACACAGTTGCTCTCATCTCCTGACGATGGTGTTTGGTGTGAGTGTTGGGCTGTGGCGTCAGACCCCTGTTTGATTCCTGACACTTTCTAGCTGTGTAAACCTGAGCAAATTTCTGAGCTCATCTAAGCCTCTGTTTCCCTATTGTGATACAAACATAATGATAACAATGCTTGACATAAAATTAGAAATAGAAAAAGCAGTCCCTGGGAGTGGGAACTGGCTGTGACAGAAACAATGCCACGGGACACCAGGATCAGACAAGCCCACTCTGTGACCACGATGGAGCAGGAAACAAACAAGATCGCTTCATAACCATGTGTAAATACAGACAAAAGAACAACGTGGTCCAAATCATAAAAATGATAAAATGTCCCCTAAGCAGGCTATTCTATGTGATTGCAGCTTGTTTAACAAGTATATCTATTTGGCTTCAATTTGTGCTTTCCACATTATGGATGAGAATTATCATGTTATTCTTTGGTCGAATTACCCCACCCTCCTGAAAGATTCAAGTCCAGGGTTAAGTCTCCCCTTCTGGGACCCTCTCCTAAATCTCCTAACAGGAGCCCAGATCCTTTTACACCTTCTTTCTACCACCCTCTTTAGGAGATGCCTACTGCTCCAGTGGGGTGCGACTTCCCTGTTGCCATGAGGCTATGAACTCAACTTTGTTCAACTACAAGTGTGTTTCTGGCACTTTTGCTGCTGTAAGGCATCAATAGATTTTCATCATCATCATCATCATTAATAATGACCAACACTTTTTATCTTCTCCCTCTCCTTTTTAGATTTACCTGGGATCAGATAACAGCAAAGACAAGATTTGACTTATGACTTCTTGAGTCTTATCCCCACCATCTTTCAGCTGCTTTGTGGAAAATAATACTTTTGCACAATAGAACAAAAAATTATTTCCTGCAGAATCCCAGCTGCCATTGTTAATGTCAGATTTTGCTAAAAACATTCCATGCAGACTAGAAGTATATTCTGAAAATATCATGGTGCTTTGTTGGTCTCTGCAGCTGAAAAAAAGCCCATGCAAGCTCAAAGACTCAAAGCAAATCGATACAGATGCTTAAAGGATTATTTCCAGGGCTTGGAAGCCTCTGAGAAAGATACTTGTTCCACCCATTAAGAATGGCAGGGGTGACCTTCAGGGGATGAAGGTCATCTCAGTGTAGAGATTACCCACACCAGGAAACTCTTCCTGGAGGCAGAGAAAGGGATTCACTGTCAAGACATTCTTTTCTAGGTTGCTTGAGCAACTTAGTACTTGGCTACTTTTGCTTGTTCCCATTTTGGGCTTGAAAATGAGAGAGCAATTATTGTTTGGGTTCAGAAATAATGAGGAGTTTCTAGCTGGGGAAAATGCTAATATTCTAAAGTGGCATTGAAAACAGGGGATGTAAAATATACATGCTTTATGATTGAAGCTAAGAATTACATGGAGATAATAGACTGGAAGGAAAGTACCAAAATAGAATACTGATTGCCACTGTGTGGCAAAATGGTGGGCGATCGTCTTCTTCTGTATTTTCTAAATGTCTTATGTAGATCGTGTGTTACCTTTATAATGGAGAAGGTGAACAATGATACAATACAAAGATTCAGCAAAATTTCATCTCACGGTCAGAAGCAGTGATGGTCACAGACAGGCTAGACTCCTAGTGGTAGGAGATCACAAACTTCCCAAGGACCCCTGTTCTTTCTAAAAGAAGTCACCAAGCTGCTGGATGTTTGCAAGTTTTATACAAACATCATATTAAGCATCACAAAGGCACTATTCCAATGGGGAATGGGCTGGAGGCCAAGTGGGGTGTAACTTTCCTCTGATGTCTGGCCTGTGGCCCAGGGCTTTGCTTCCCAGTCCTGTTGAGTATCTTATTGCTAGCCTCTATAAGCTTCCCTGGTGTCTCAGAGGATAAAGTGTCTGCCTGCAATGCACAAGGCCCGGGTTCGATCCCTGGGTTGGGAAGATTCCCCTGGAGAAGGAAATGGCAACCCACTCCAGTATTCTTGCCTGGAGAATCCCATGGACAGAGGAGCCTAGCGGGCTACAGTCCACAGGGTCGCAAAAAATCGGACACGACTAAGCGACTTCACACTTCACACAGCCTCTATAAGCCTCTGTTCAGGGAGATTCAGGAAGTTTGATTCAGTTCAGCTGCAGTATCTCTAAAGCTTGGAGAAACGAGAGATCAGACTGGATGAAGAGAATTCAGAGCATAGAGAGCTGTGGGGGCCACACAGGGGAGCCTGGTCTTGGGTACCTAGATCTGTGCTATTTAAACTGGCTGCTTCCTCCTTCTGGTGTGACATCATGTCACTTACAGTATCAACATGATGCATCTTCCTGGACATTCAGTTTGATTTGGGTTTTTGGAGTGGTGTGGGGGCACATAGAGAAAGTCAAGTAATTTAAATGCTGAGTATTTTATATCATTAATTTTACATTAAACAGACAGATACATTTGGTACTGAAATGTGAAATCTGCATGAATTATTAAGAGCAAAGAAATGTTGTGCCTGCAGCAGACCACCTCCTACCACATCTTTAAACCCTCAGGGACTCACTCTTGGACAATTTAACTTTTTTTTTCTCACCAGAAACTGAATTTATAAAGCAAAGAATAGAAAACTATCCAGGACAGTGAACTGGGGACCAGTCTCCTAATAATTTTTAATAAGATATGTTTTTAAAAATCAATTAATGTGCATTTAAATTCTGAAAGAATCATATTAGAACCAGAAAATGGTCTTTTTATCATTTTAAAGGGATGCAAAATGAATATCTTCCATGGGCTACACAGGTGGAGGAATGACACATTTGTTACATCATCAAGCTTCATTTCGGGTAGATTACTCCCCTCAGTCTGAGGGATTTATTCCTTTCTTTCTTTCTCCCTCTCCCTCTTTCTCTCTTCCTTCCTCTCTCCCTCCCTTGCTTCCTTCTCCCCCTCCTTTTCTCTCTCCCCCTCTCCTTCCTTCCTTTCTTTCATTCCACAAAGACTTATTGAGTTCCTAATGAATGGACATCTCTACCCCAGAGAACGATTTCCTGCACTCCTAGGGCTTAGAGCTTCCAGATCCCGTGGAGGTAAAACCCGGCAACAGAAGCATTCTTACAGATACTGAAAAGTGTACCTTGAACTCTATGCCAATGAACTTGGATTCTTGTCCTGCTCAGTTAGTCTCACTGATTGGCCTTGGGCAAAACTTGAGTGAATATGCAAATATCTGTTTCCTCTGCTATAAAATATTGGCACTGCCTGTTTATCTCTGCTGATTTCTCAGCATGGCCGTTGTATTTGTGAATACAAATTCAAAAGCTTCATCATCTGTGCTGTGTTCTACTAGGTTAAGCTGATCATCTAAATAATAAAAGAAGAATCCCAAAGTGTTATTCTTATCATCATTATACCATTCTAATGAAGTTCCTCTCAGCCATCAAGCACATCAAATCAAGGTTAAGAGGTGCTTTTGAAACAGCAGACAGAAGCAAAAACTGGTATAAAGTGAAACGAAGGGAGGACAGGCAGCGCACTCAGCCTACACACAGCAGGTTGGGGGCCACAAAGCCAAGCAGGCCTGCAGCCCCTCAGTGCTGTGTGCTCCTGGCACTGCTTTGTGTCCTAAGATTCAGAGAGGTCCAAGAGCTGGGCCTGATTTCAGCGTCACCTGGTGATTTGGACACAGAATCATCTCGTGTTCCAAAGACGCTTCATTGCAAGGAGAGGGGGCGCTATCCTTCAGCATGACATGGTTCCTCACCATCCATCCTTCCTCCACAGAGCAGGGGCTTTGGTCCATCCCAAGTGGGAGGAGTTGGGCTGCTTCTCATTCAGGACAACGTGCTGGGTTAATGCACTGCTGGCCCTTCCTCCACTCTGCTTTCACACAGAAGGGAAAATCTTAGAGGCCTGGCTGTGTGCCAGGTCTTTACTCTGTGCCCTGGACCCTTACTAGCTCACTTAATCCTCACAAAAAATCCTCCTTTGCAATTTTTACAAAGAAAAATTTGAGCATCATGAGGCAAAGTAACATCCAGTCCTCTAGCTCATGAGTGGGAGCTAGAGCAGAGCCTGCCCTTCTAACCACAGCGCACAGCACTGTGGTGCCTCTCAATGTGTTTTTAGTTTAATATATATTATTTTTGAGAAATATGTCTTTTCTTGCATGTTTATGAGTTTTTTTTTAAATAAATAAATTAATTTTGTGTTGGGCTCCACTACCAATGGCAGGGACCATGGTTAATCAAACATTCTATTACCCCCTTATCTATTATTTATTCAGGGAATATTGAGAGAACAGACTCATGTCATACAGTGGAAAACGACAGGCTTTGGAATCAGAGACACTTGGATTTACAACCCAGTTTCCAGAAGTGACCTAGAATAAGCCAGTCTCCATGAACCAGAGATTTCCAGTATGTGAAATGGGGATTATAATACCTGTTTTTACTGCAGGAATTATAAATAATTCTTTCAACATATCTAGCACAGAGTGAATGCTGATAAATATGAATTCTTCCTTGAGGAATAACAAGCCTATAACTTATTCTTTGCTCTCACGACTCATTTGCTACAACTTGCTATGTGCCCCATCTATTGAAGCATAGTGATGGGGCTGAATCATGTGATGCGTGAACTGATATTACAGATGTCTGTGTAGCTCCTACATCAGAGGATGTGGAATGGCATCACGGGAACATCCTTGAACTTTAAGACCCACGGGAGAATGTCTCCCACTGGGGTCATGTTAACCAAGCAAGGCCATGATGCAGTAAAAAAAGCCCTTAGTCTCAATGCTAAGCTTAACGCAATCAACTTAAAAATTTTATTTTATTGAAGTATATAGTTCATTTACAATGTTGTGTTAATTTCTGCTCTGCAACAAAGTGATTCATCCATATATATGTATTCTTTTTCACATTCTTTCCCTTTATGCTTTATTATAGAATATTGAATATAGTTCCCTGTGCTATACAGTAGAATTTTGTTGTTTATCCATTTGAGATATAATAATTTACATCTGCTAATCCCAAATTCCCAATCCATCCCTCCCTGACCCTGTCCCCTTGACAACCAAATTCTGTTCTCTATATCTGTGAATATATCTCTCTCTATATATTCCTATTTCACAGATAGGTTTTTTGGTGTCATATTGTAGATTCCACATATAATTGATTTGTATGATGTTTGTCTTTTTCTTTCAGGCTTACTTCGCTTGGTATGATAAACTCTAGGTCTATCCATGTTGCCGCAAATGTCATTATTTCATTCTTTTTTTTGTTTTGTTTTTGAGTATTATTCCATCGTATATGTATGTACCAAATCTTTTTTATCCATTCATCTGCTGATGGACATTGAGGTTGCTTCTCCATATCTTGGATGTTGTGAACAGTGCTTCTGTGAACATAGGCGTACACCCATGAGTGGGATTGCTGGATCATATAGCAGCTCTATTTTTAAATTTTAAAGGAACCTCCATACTGTTCGCCATAGTGGCTGCACCAGCTTACATTCCTACCACAGTGTAGAAAGGTTCCCTTTTCTCTACACCCTCCCCAACACTTGTTATTTGCAGACTTTTTAATGATGGCCATTTTGACTAGAGTGAGGTGGTACTTCACTGTAGTTGTGAATATCATCAACTTTTCTTTATGTCTCATTCCACACATGCAATGTCATGGGTCCCTGCTGTCTGACACTGGTCAGGCTGACGGAGGCACCACAATCATACAGCTGTACCATCTGAGATGCACAGGCTCCTGGTAGCTGGTGTAGGAAAGACACTGCTGGGGGGTGTGCACTAGGGGTTAAATGATGCTCCTCACCCTGGCTCACAGCCTGCAGGTCTGTCCAGATCCTGCCTAACTGCACAGGGCAGGGAAATCCACCCTCATGTTTCGACAGAGGGGATAAATGGATGTGAACAATCACTCCAAGACTCTCCACAGGAAGAATCTTGTCTCTGTGAAATTAGTCATTTCTCTGCAGCTCAGATTCCAATCTGAAAGGAACTTTCCCGTGAAAAGACATTTAAACAGACTTACGGATATGGGGAGAGAGGAAGAGAGGGTGAGATGATTGGAAAGAGTAACATAGAAACTTACATTACCATATGTAAAATAGATAGCCAATAGGAATTTGCTGTATGGCTCAGGAAACTCAAACAGGGGCTCTGTATCAACCTAGAGGGGTGGGATGGGGAGGGAGACAGAAGGGAGGTTCAAAAGAGTATACCTATGGCTGACTCATGTTGAGGTTTGGCAGAAAAGAGCAAAATTCTGTAAAGCAATTATCCTTCAATAAGAAATAAATAAATTAAAAAAAAACAATTTATTTTTTTACTGGAGACATGCAGGACACCCCAATAGGTGTAGGACAGAGTGCTTGACTCAAACCAGAGAAAGAAGTCTTGATTGGTGATGTCTCTGGATTCAGATGTTAAGAGAGGATCCAGCCAAGGGAGAAGCCAGCCCACCCTCTCACACAGTCCAGCTTTAACCAGGCTTCTCCAATACAAGGATGTTGGTTTGTACAAAAATGGAGGTTAGGGTTTTAGAAGTTGGAGAACAAGAAGAGCTGGGTTGTACCATGGTTCACCCCCAGTGGCTGGATGGATTTGACATCTGACAGGGTTTTGGAGAATGAACATAATCATTAAAATCAGCTTCAAAAGCAAAGAATGACCAAACATTCTGCATTTTCTCTGATGATTCACCATAGCTATCATTATACTATCACACCACTGTATCATTCTTGGGGATTTTTTGAAGTTTTTATTTTATTTTTTTAAATAGAAGTGTAGTTAATTTCAGCTTCCTGGGTGTTTCTAGTGGTAAAGAACTTGCCTGTCAATGGAGGAAACATAAGAGACATGGGTTTGATCCCTGGGTCAGGAAGATCTCTGGAGGAGAGCGTGACAACCCACCCCAGTATTCTTGCCTAGAGAATCCCATGGACAGAGGAGCTTGGTGAGCTACGGTCCATAGGGTTGAAAAGAGTTGGATATGATTGAAGTAACTTAGTATGCATGCACATAGTTAATTTACAATGTTGTGTTAGTTTCAAGTGTACAGCAAAGTGATGCAGTTATACATATTTGTAATCTTTTCCATTAATGCTTATTATAAGATAATGAGTATAGTTCCATGTCTTATACAGTAGGAACTTGTTGATTATCTGTTTTATATATAGCACTGTGTCTATGTTAATCTCTATTAGCTTATCTGACCCCCTTTCCCCCTTGGCAACCATAAATTTGTTCTCTATGTCCGTGATTCTGTTTCTATTTTGTAAATAAATTCTTTGTAGCATTTTTTAGATTCTACATATAAGTGATATCATATTTGTCTTTGTCTGACTTACATTACTTAGTGTGATAATCTTTAGGTCCATCCATATTGCTGTAAATGGCACTATTTCATTCTCTTTTATGGCTGACTAATATTCCATTGTATATATGTACATCTTCTTTATCCATTTATCAGTCAATGGATATTAGGTTGCTTCCATGTCATGGCTACTGTGAATAGTGCTGCCATGAACACTGGGGTGCGTGCATCTTTTCTAATTAGGGTTTTCTCCAGATATGTGACCAGGGCATTCATAGTAATTTAGAACTTTTGTTTTGAGCTATTCCTCCCCTAGTTACCTGATGCTCTGATGGAAGAAGATGCATGTGGGACCCTGAGCTCTCACTCATTAGCTGTTTGTATTTGGGCTCACTCTCTTTTAGCCTCAGTTTCTTCATCAGTAATATGGGGACAATGATAAACTGGATGTGTGACTATCATGAGCATCAGATGAAATGAGATGTGAAATGAAGTACATCAACAGTTACGGCTGATAAAAAGCCAGTCACAAAAATGTTATTTGGTGTGCCCTATGGAAGGACTGATGCTAAAGCTGAAACTCCAGTACTTTGGCCACCTCATGTGAAGAGTTGACTCATTGGAAAAGACTCTGATGCTGGGAGCGGTTGGGGGCAGGAGGAGAAGGGGACAACAGAGGATGAGATGGCTGGATGGCATCACCGACTCGATGGACATGAGTTTGGGTGAACTCCGAGAGTTGGTGATGGACAGGGAGGCCTGGAGTACTGCAATGCATGGGGTCGCAAAGAGTCGGACATGACTGAGCGACTGAACTGGACTGAACTGATGTTTATTTACCCCCTGACTTGCTGGGGCTTAAATTTAAATTCCTGTATACTCTGGACAACTTGTCCTGGGATGCCAAGATTTTGAACACAAAGGATGCTCTTTCAACCTGTATCTCTGTTCACCCAGGCTTCTTTCTGCACCAGGGAGACCCAATGCCCTGAGTTGGTTCTCATCCAATAACTCCCCTATTGTCCCAGGAAAAAGCCTAATAACTTTTTCCTGTCACTATCATCAGGGCCACTCAAGACGTCTGGCTGCCAACTGCATGATTAGCCAGGGCATTGGCGAGCTCTTCTTCCAGGATGGAGAGGATCTGTTGGAAGATGATAGTCATTGACCACAATTATGCCAAAGGAGAAAAATCAGGAAAGGAACAGGAAAGGGGGCAGCAAATACATTTTCACCAGGACTTAGATTTATTCTGGAGAAACATGAACTGATTTAGAAAATGGATACCGCTGAAAAGCAGGATCAAAGCGGTGCTTTGCCGGGGACCAATTTCTGGGAGGACGAGATAACACAGGTGTTTATCTGAAGCCCTTTATACACATGCACATACGACAACTTTTTCTAGCTAATTAGAAATCTCATTTTACTGATGGCATTCCCAAACTCTTATCAATCTCTGTGGCAGACAAATGCTTGATGGAGGTGAATTTTCTAGTTTGGATGCTGTTGGGTAATTCATGGGCCTCAAAAATAGAAAGTGATTGAGATGGAAAGGACCTTGACAACTCATTTGTTAGCATCTCGGCTCTGCCCCCAGGATTTCCTTTATGGCGTGTATATTCCACATTGCAATGATGATGCCAGTCTTTCCATTCATCCATCTACTCAACAGCAAAGTATTGACTAATAATAAAAATAAATAGGCAAGGTTTTATTAATTTTCAGCTTTATGCCATGCTAAATGTTATGTTAGATACCATGTTAGATACCATGCTAAATGTTTCACACTAATTTTCTCATTTTACAATGAAAATTCCCTGGGGGATAGATTATTACTATCCTACTATTTAGATGTGGTTTTTGAAGGTTGAGTATCTGACACCTAAGATAGAGCTGTTCGGGGATTTCCCTGGTGGTCCATTGGCTAAGACTCTATGCTGCCAAGGCAGGGGGCCTGGGTTCGATCTCTGGTCGGGCAACTAGATCCCACATGCCACAACTAAGAGTTTACATGCTGCAGCCAAAGATACCACATGCTTCAGCTAAGACCCAGCACAGCCAAGTAAATAACTACATATTAAAAAAACAAAAACAGAGCTGTGATGAAGAAATAGCCCTGCCTTCAAGAAGCTTATAGTCGAGTGAGGACACACACCCCAAGTGCATACAGTATAATAAGCATGCAAAGCACTGAGACTGTGTTACTGAAGTCTGTGGAGGCCAGCTTAGCTCAACATGGGGATGTCAAAGAAGGCTTCCCGGAGGAGGTGATATTTGGACTGAGACTCGAGTCCAAAGAGAAAAACTGAGTCCAACTTAGAAAAACATGGAATGGAGCAGTCTTACCCCAAGGTCCTCATTAAATGTGATTTTAGCCAGGTTCTTCTGGTTTGTTATATCAGAAACAGTTTGTAGAGAAAATTGGAGGTTAAGGCTTTTGAGATTAGGAAAAATAGGTTGACACTGAGACCATCTCTTAGGCCCAGTGCATGGATGAGTAGCCCTAGAGTTTGGCTTCTGAGTGTGGTAGGAGCAAAGACCAGGAGGAGGAAGCAGCATAGTAGTTGGCATAATGAACAGGGTGAGGGCATGTGGTTCAGTATGAGGGGCGTGGGATGAAGCCAAGTGAAGAAAGATGAGGCTGGAGGGGTGCAGGGATCAAGGGCCCCGACATCTTTTCTTTAAAATTTATTTCATACAAGTATAGTTGATTTACAATGTTGTGTTAGTTTCAGATATACAGCAAAGTGATTCAATTATATGTTTATTTATATTCTTTTTCAAATATTTTTCCATTATGGTTTATTACAGGATATCAAATATAGTTCCCTGTGCTATACAGCAGGACCTTGCTGTTTATCTATCCTGTATATAATAGCTTGCACCTGCTAATCCAAAACTCCCAATACATGCCTTCCCACTGCCCTCTCCTCCCTCCCCCTTGGCAACCACAAGTCTTTTCTCTATGTCTGTGAGTTCTTTTCTGTTTCATAAATTTATTTATGTTTGTCTTTCTCTGTCTGACTTCACTACTTTGATAATCTCCAGGTCTATCCATGTTGCTGCAAATGGCACCATTTCATCCTTTTTTGGGGCTGAGTAGTATTCCATTGTCGTTTGGAGAAGGCAATGGCACCCCACTCCACTACTGTTGCCTGGAAAATCCCATGGATGGAGGAGCGTGGTAGGCTGCAGTCCATGGGGTCGCTAAGAGGCAGACACGACTAAGCAACTTCACTTTCACTTTCCACTTTCATGCATTGGAGAAGGAAATGGCAACCCACTCCAGTGTTCTTGCCTGGAGAATCCCAGGGACGGGGGAGCCTGGTAGGCTGCAGTCCATGGGGTCGCACAGAGTCGGACATGACTGAAGCGACTTAACAGCAGCAGCAGTATTCCATTACACACACGTACCATATCTTCTTTATCCATTCATCTGTCAATGGGCATGCAGGTTGTTTCCATGTCTTGGCTATTATACATAGTGCTGTTATGAACATAGGGGTGCATGTATCTTTTCAAATTAAGAGTTTTGCTTGATCCTCATTTAATGTAGAGCTGGCATCTCTGCCAAAGTAGGGCCCCAACACATGGACACTTGCCCTTAGGGGAGGGGCTGTGTTCAGTCTCACTGTTCCCAGCTCCCATCCTTATTCATTTTCCAGCTGCTGTGCTTGCTCCCATCAGAGACAAAGCGGAGGTGGAGAAGGGCCATGAATGGGGACATCCTTACTGGACTGATGCTGCAGGGAGGTGGCTCTGCCCTCTGGCCTGGCAGGTGCTCTTGTGGGTACCTCTGTGGATTCTTTGGGGATTTCCTGATGGGCCCCTCTTTCCTGGGAGATGCTTATCTATCAAGAGGATGCTCTGGGAATTCCCTGGTGGTCCAGTGGTTAAGACTTGGTGCTTTCACTGCCATGGCTAGAGTTTGGTCCTTGGTCTGGGAACTAAAATCCCACAAGCTATGTGGGAAAAAAAAAAGAAAAAAAAGATGCACTGCTCACTCCTTAGTTTCTGCCTGTGCATCCTTCTGTCTCCACAATGAGGCCCCTCCTGCACCTCTATTTATGATCAAGTTTCAGACAAGCCGGGGTCAACATTTCTATCACGAGTTCATCTCAACCTGCATGCAGGCTTCCCTCTCTTTGATCTGCTCTTTGATTTGCACTTACTTCCCAGATGCAGTCAGCCTTGGCTTTCCCAGACATGCACCTTCTGTGTTCCCATCAGCAGAGAATGCATGGCAAAGCCTGTCAGATGCTGGGGTGATTGGGTGGCCCCCCAACCTCCTTCCCTGTGTTGGTGGATAACACTCCCAGTAACCTCCTCTAAAGGAATCTTTCTTCAATAAATAACCTTGTGTGTGTGTGTGTGCATGTGTGTGTGTGTGCGCACGCTCAGTCATGTCTAACTCTTTATTACCACAGGGACTGTGGCCCGCCAATCTCCTCTGTCCATGGAATTTTATAGGTAAGAATGCTGGAGAGGGTTGTCATTTTCTTCTCCAGGGGATCTTCCTGACCCAAGGATCAAATACACATCTCTTGCGTCTCCTGCATTGGCAGATGGGTTCTTTACCAGCATCCCCTGGGAAGCCCCTAACCTTATTTTTTAATTGACATATAGTTGATTTACAATGATGTGTTAGTTTCAGTTGTATAGCATAATGATTCAGTTATACATACATATATGTGTGCATGCTAAGTCGCCTCAGTCATGTCTGACTCTGTGCAATCCTATGGACCGTAGCCCACCATCTTCCTCTGTCCAAGGGATTCTCCAGGCAAGAATACCGGATTGGGCTGCCATGCTCTCCTCCAGGGGATCTTCACAATCAAGAGATCGAATTGGTGTCTGTTACATCTCCTGCATTGGCAGGCAGGTTCTTTACCACTAGTGCCACCTGGAAGCCCAGACACACACACACCCACACACACACACACACACACACCCACACACACACATATATATATGCCTATTCTTTTTCAGATTCTTTTCCCTTATAGGCTATTATGAGACATTGAATATATTTCCCTGTGCTATACAGGGAACTAGATCCTTATTGTGCACCTATTTTATTTATAGTAGTGTGTGTATCTTAATCTCAAATTCTTGTTTTGTCCCTCCCCGCTTTCCCCTTTGGTAACCATAAGTTTGAAAAAATAAATCACTTAATATTTATTCTTGATGCTTTTCTATTTTCATTGACAATTGGTTATTTGGCTAGTTCTCATCACTGAGTTTGAAATGTCACATTGAGGTCTTTATTGCACCTCAATTTTGCAAGTTGATGTTTATGATATGTCAATGTTGCCTTTGAAAGCTCCAACTGAAGATTCTGTGGCATGATGCTTTCAATCTTTCCCACATGCCTAATGTATTTGAGCCTTAGAGCTATACTGTGGATAAGGAAGGTATTTTTGTCTCTATGTTTCAAATTAAGAAATTACTGACACAGTAGTAAGAAAAAATCCTGTGTGCCTGTGGACTGGACCAAGTCAGGAGGGTCAGGCTCAGTAGCTACCTCTGGACAGGGCCATAGCCAGTGACCCAGAGAGCAGTGCCTAAGGGGAGCCTGGATGGGACAGAGTCCCAGGGGCATAGATGTCACACAGGCTGGGGCTGAATAAAATAGAGACAAGAGCTCACCCAGCTTGTGTCTTTGGGTAGCAAGAGGCAGAAGGCAGCATAGAGAGTTGAGATGAACTGTTAGGCTCCTGTGATCTGGGGCAAGTCTCTCTATGTCTCTGGGCTTCAGTTTTTCTTATCTGTTAAATGGGAGCATGAATATCTTCCTTACAGGGTTGTCACATGACTGGATGAAATGGCATCTATTAAATTCCAGCACACTCTTTGCCGGAAGAGAGGTGGTAAATAGTAGACACAGTTCTTGAGGTAAAGTTACGGTTGTCAAGTTGATGGGTGCCTGGCCATCTATGTGGATGGAGTCAGAAGAAGGAGAGAATTAGTAAGAACTTCATCTAGAACTAGAAGCAGAAAGAAAAGTCCTTGGTGATCTTCCTTCCTTCTTTCCTTTGTTTCTTTTTACAATCAAAGGATAGTTGATACACAATGTTAGTTTCAGGTTTATAGCAAAGTGATTCAGTTATACATTATATATATATTTTTTTTTTCATATTTTTTTCATTATAGGTTATTATAAGATATTGACTATAGTTCCCTGTCCTTGTTGGTTATCTATTTTATGTACAATGGTGTGTATTTGTTAATCCATACTCAATTTATTTGATTTTTCTAATTTACTTACTCATAGTACTTAGGATCCTGGTTTGTTTTGAAAACAGCAAGGGAGCCAGGAGCTGGGGAGACTTCTGAGCCAGTCACCGTAACAGGCTACTCCAGTGAGCAGAGAATAGAGCAGTGACTGACCAGGGGAGGAAGCAGGCTGCATTTCTGGGCCCCAGTGAAGAGAAGACAGAGGTGCTCAGCCTGTGGCCTTGGGAAGAGGGAAGCCCTGCAGGCTGAGGAGTCAGGAGGCCTATGAGCAAGATGCCACTGCCCAGTCCTCTGTGGAGCTGTGGGGTGTGGAAGATGAGCTTCTGGCCCCGGGAACACGCAGCAAAGGCACCAAGGCCAGTCCAAACACAAGGGCACCCGTTTTCTTTGCTTGAGTTGAACCTCAATGTAGTGACATTGTACAGGCTGAGGCAGAAGAACAGATAGAAACAGAAAATCTTTCTGTGTTATAGGTTCTGAGGTGTGCTGTCCTCAGGCCTTATAATGCTGCTTTGTTTGCATTTATGTGTGCTTTAGAAAAGAATAGAGCAAAACCACGGAGACCATACAACGATCCATGGTTGCTGGTTTTTTTTTAATTTTTCATTTTATTTTTTAGGGGAGGGATTGAGAGGGATGACTAGGTGAAACACAAAGGATTTTTAGGACAGTGAAAAAGTCTATGTTACTATAATAATGGATACATGTCACTGTGTTTTTGTCCAAACGTATAGAATGTATAACACCAAGAGTGAACCCTAATGTAAACTCTGGACTTTTGGTGATGTTAGTGCGTCAGCGTAGGTTCACCCAGTGGAACAAACGACCCATCTGGTGGGGGCTGTTGATAAGAGGGGAGGCTGTGCATGTGGCGTGGGAAGGGTGTACAGGAAGTCTCTGTCCCTACAGTTCAATGTGTGCGTGTGAGCTAAGTCGCTTCAGTCATGTCTGACTCTTTGTGACCCTATGGACTGTAGCCCACCAGGCTCCTCTGTCAATGGGATTCTTTAGGCAAGAATACTGGAGTGGGTTGCCATGCCCTCCTCAAGGGGATCTTCCCAACTCAGGGATCAAACCCGCATCTCCTGCAGCTCCTGCACCGCATGCAGATTCCTTACCACTGAGCCACCAGGGAATAGTGCTATGAAAGTTAAACTGGTCTGGAAAATAAAGTCTTTATAAAAAATAGAATCTATTGTGTGTTTAACCACATTATCATTCCTGTTTATCCTGGTTTGGGTAATTATTTTGCAAAGTACCAAGTATCTTTTTCTTTCCAGTCTTAGAGTCTCAATGCTGTTGGGTTTACCATAACTAACTGGGTTTGAATTTTTTCCAACAGTGTTTGCTGGTGTGCATGTGTATGTACATGTATGCACTTAGCATGAGATAACAGGCAGATGGGTAGATGGGAAGAAGCATCAGATGTGACAATACCACATTCCACTTGTCTTTTCAATAATGTGTCCCATGTTTGTATGAGTGGAGTCCATTCTGCTCCCTATAGGGTGAAATTTACTTCTTTGTGTGCTGGGGTGTGTATGGGGTTCCTCTTAGGGCAGCCTTTACCCTGAATATTGTGTCAAGACTTTGTTTTTAGTAGCTTCTGGCAATGGCACCCCACTCCAGTACTCTTGCCTGGAAAATCCCATGGACGGAGGAGCCTGGTGGGCTGCAGTCCATGGGGTCGCTAAGAGTTGGACACAACTGAGTGACTTCACTTTCACTTTTCACTTTCACGCATTGGAGAAGGAAATGGCAACCCGCTCCAGTGTTTGCCTGGAAAATCCCAGGGACGGTGGAGCCTGATGGGCTGCCGTCTATGGGGTTGCACAGAGTCGGACACGACTGAAGCGACTTAGCAGCAGCAGCATGTCTGCTAAAGTGAATTGATTGATTAATATTCTCTGTAGTTGGGCTCTCAAACTTGAGCATGTGTCTGAAACACCTGGAGAGCTTCAAACACAGAGCACTGAGACCTAGGCCCATAGGATCTAATTCAGCATGCCCAGGAGGTGCCTGATTAATTTCCCAGGCAATGCTGGTGCTG
The DNA here is from genome assembly GCF_003369695.1 of Bos indicus x Bos taurus. Classification (NCBI taxonomy): domain Eukaryota; kingdom Metazoa; phylum Chordata; class Mammalia; order Artiodactyla; family Bovidae; genus Bos; species Bos indicus x Bos taurus. The sequence continues at coordinate 73,841,984 of NC_040077.1, forward strand.
CCAATTTGAGGACCCAGTTTGAGAAACACTGGGCCTTTGAACAATTCCAATAAAATTTGATGTCATTTCTTCAAAGCACCTACACTAGAAACTAATTGTTTACTCCTAGGGCTCTAAGGGCTTCTTTGGTGGCTCAGACAGTAAAGAATTTGCTGCAACAGACTGAGTAACTCTTTCACTTCCACTTTTCACTTTAGGGCTTTAAAGTATTACATGTGTGTGCTAAGTCACTTCAGCATGTCTGACTCTTTGTGACCCTATGGACCATAGCCTGCCAGGATCCTCTGTCCATGGGATTCTCAAGGCAAGAATACCAGAATGGGTTGCCATGCCCTGCTCCAGAGGATGCTCCTGACCCAGGGATCAAACCCAGGTCTTTTAGTCTCCTGCATTGGCAGGTAGACTCTTTACCACTAGTGTCACCCAAAGAATTACGTAGTCAAAAGGAAAGTTATGTGTAGTTTTATTAACCAGAGGAAGTTCCAGAAACCCCAAAGCAAGCTCAAGGTAGCCCTAGGTTGGGAAACAGAGTATAGGCTGCAGGTGAAAGTGTGGTTTCCACACCTGAACCCAAATGTTTGCCTTCAGTAACTACTGAGGGTCAGAGCTGGGACTTGAATTCAGGCAGAGTTTGGCTCATTGGACAGAGATTGCTGTTGCCATCGAATAGATGATGAAATGGAGTTTCAGAGAAGTTAAGTGACTTGCTTACAGTTGCACAGTTGGTAACTGATGGAGTCAGAATTTAAACCCAGCCCCATGGGCCATAGAGCTGGGGCTACTTCCACTCCAGTTTCTGCCCTTTAGGACAGCTACAACGGACGAGGTCTACACGTGGGTGCTTGTGATAATTTCATCCTTGGGATAAGTGTAGCACTTTCTCCAGTTCTCTCCTTGAGTGGCATGGCCCTTGCTTTGATGCATAATTTCCTGTTGAGTGTCAGAAAGCCTTTCATGTGATTTTTGGTTTCATCTTACACATGAACTCAAACCTCCATTATGGATGAAGACAAAAAGTGAATGTTTGATTTGCTTAAAAATTGCCAAGACAACTAGAGGTGGGTCTGGACTTAAACTCAGCATCCTCAACCCAGAGCCAGGCACTCATTGTTCAACCATGTTTGGGACGTGGTTAGGGTACCTATTCTCCTTTCTGCATTCTGAAATTGGGGGTGGAGGAGGGGAAATCATATGGATACACTGGTAATATTTTCATGCTGTTTCTGCTAAAAGTCAAACCCGTGCTGCTACCATGGCTGTTTCTGGCATCTCTGTTGAGTTATTTATCCTATGTCCATATCACGCACACCATTTACACATGCAGAGATGCAATCTATGCATTTGAAGGATGGTTATGATCAGGGCTGCTCTATTACTTTACAAAAAGCTTTAGGAAATATGGTGTTTTTCTCAAAATGCCAATATAAAAGTTGATATAAAGATTGGTGATGTGTAAGCTTTGACATTACATAAAAATATATAGGCATTGTAAAAGTTAACAACCGTTTTATTTATAATTATATTGCAGATTGGGATTTTTATATCTGCATTGTCAACAGTAACCTTTCCGCCTTCCCTTCCATCTTGGCTACAAATGTTTATGCTAGGTTATCATGTCTGTGTTTCCTTCTGTCACATCAGGGCTCACAGTGTCTTTCCTGAGTCTCAGTCACATGCATGTCACCCATCTGTCCCCCCAGGAGAAACAGTTCTTATCCCACTGCATCCATAATTCTCAGGATCCTACTGCAGAGTTTGCTTTTTTGTTACTGCCATGTGAGTACAAACCATACTTTTCTCACTCTCTACATCCTCATATTAATAATAATGCTTTTGGACTGTCACATCTGTCTTGCAAGATAGAAAAGTTACATTCAGCTGAAATTTGAGTCCCTGGATTAAGAAATGTCCATTATCTGACTCTTACAGGTTTATAAGGATGAAGATTCAAACTCTCCTCTTCGCATACGTATGAGGAAGATAATAGCACATCTTTATCCTTTGCTCAGCGCTGCTTTAAGGGAAAAAATACCTCATCTTAAATATTTGTTCTTCTCTACAAAAGATTCCCTATTGAACAGGGAGCTATTACTTTTAGCTGTCAGAAAACCACTTCGGAAGAGCATTTAAAGTGGGAAGAGAAAAGCGATAGCCATATAATATGTGGAACTATTGACCCTGGAATAATGCTACTTTCCTTTTTCCAGTTTCTTTATAAATTGAAGTATAGTTAATTTACAAGGTTGTGTTAGTTTTAAGAGTACAGCAAAGTGATTCAGTTATACAAACACACACTTGTATTTTCAAATTATCAAGGATTTTAAAGTTAGTGAGTAGGAAAAGTAATCTTTTTGTGAGCATCTGCCATGTGATGTTCCCCTTATTCAGACATCACATATATTATCTCATGTCATCTTTGTGTAAACCCTGCAAAAGCGTGGTCTCTCTTTATGGACAAAGAATGGAAGCTCAGAGAAGTTGAACAATTTGTCTAAGTCAACACAGTGCTGGAAAGCAGTACAGTCGAGATTGAAACCCTGAGTAGGTCTGAATCCAGAATCTGAACCAGGATTATCTTTTCTATCTTTTGTGTCTTAGAATCAGTGGCTGGAAATCCAGAGATCCCAGTTAATTGGAAGAAAGTAAGAATGCTGTTTGGCAAAGCTTTGGCTCTGCTGGAGAGTCCAGCAGGACACCTTTGAATCCAAATCTGAACGCAATTTGTAAAAGGGTTTCCAGCATGGGGCTGAGAGTTGTCACCTCCACTGCTGTTCTCTAGTCTCAGGGGGTGTTACAGGGCTGAGATTTATCTTTGAAAAGGAGAAGATCAGAGGCACAGGCTCTGAAATGCAGATACTGTTTCAGCAGCCTGCATTCCCCTCATTTCACTGCTGTCTGTGCACTTGTCTTCCTCTTAAAACAGGATATAGAAACTATTTGACCTCGGTGAGATGGTTGCCTATTTGGATGAGATCACGACAAGATGAAATTATCATGGCAGGCACTTGACAGTTGCTTTATTAATTAGACTGCTTTATTTAGCAGACATTCTTCACAACATTCTCCCTTCTGCATGTGCAGAAGAGGCAGCTACTTGTGTGCTGTGAACTGGGGAGTGCCGGCGGGGGGTGGGGGGACCCTCATCCCAGAATAGCTATGGCTTGCTGCCCAGCATCACGAGACAGTATGACATCACATGTCACTAGTCCAGGAAAAGATAACAATTCAAAATTCAAAGTATACGTGGATGGACCTAGGGAGTGTTATATGGAGTGAAGTCAGAAAGAGGAAAGCAAATATTGTGTATTAACTCATAGCTGTGGAATCTAAAAAATGGTACAGGTGATCTTATTTGCAAAGCAGAAATAGAGACACAGGCATAGAGAACAAATGTATGGATATCAAGGAGGAAAGGGGCTAGTGGGAGAAATTAGGAGATTGGGATTGACACATATACATTATTGATACTGTGTATAAAATAGACAACTAATGAGACCATACTGTATAGCAGAGGAGACTCTACCTGCTGCTCTGTGGTGACCTGAATGAAAGGAAGTCTGAAAGGGAGAAAATATATGTATTAATATATGTATGGTTGATTCATTTTTCTGAGCAGTAGAATCTAGCACTGCAGCAGAATCTATAGTTATAAAGCAACTATACACCAATAAAAAGTAATTAACTGCCCCCCCCAATTCAAAGTACAGTTTCTACCAAGTGCATAGTGAAAGTGAAAGTGAAAATCACTCAGTCATGTCCAACTCTTTGGGAACCCATGGACTATACAGTGCATGGAATTCTCTAGGCCAGAATACTGGAGTGGGTAGCCTTTCTCTTCTCCAGGGGTCTTCCCAACTCAGGGATTGAACCCAGGTCTCCCGCATTGTGGGCAGATTCTTTACCATCTGAGCCACAAGGGAAGTCAAAGAATACTGAAGTGGGTAGTCTATCCCTTTTCTAGGGGATATTCCTAACCCAGGAATTGAACTGGAGTCTCCTGCATTGCAGGTGGATTCTTTACCAACTGAGCTATCAGGGAAACCCTATCTTAAGTAGGGGACCATCTGTATTATTCTCTGCTCCCATTATTTAACAGCTGCTCTGTTTCTCCTTGTCCTGGTAGAGTCAGTACAGTAACCCTGGTCATTGCCTGTTGGTTGAGAAGGAGGAGGAGCTCAGAGTGGCTAGGTAAGCCATCTCAGGTTAAAGTTCAATGGGACAATTGTTGAGCCCTTCCAGTAAAGGCACTACTGCTTTGTTAACAGACCTCAAAACCAGCAGACTCCAAACTGATGGAGGTGTGAAGATAAATTCTGAAAGTCGGTTATAGGAATATCAGTAAAGTTGGCTACTCCTGCCTTCATGGCTTCCTTCTCCACCTTTACACTTGACTGTCAGAGACAGAGTCCTTTGTTAACTGCTGTATTTTATAGGATTGCTTCACAACTATGCACAGTGTTGTCTCTGAGCTGGTGCCACACTGAATTTTTAACAGACCACTGCAATTTTCTAGAAGGTCATCTGTTCCTGCATAGTGGGGAAAATGGTATGAATGATAAATGCCAAGGGCACAAGTCTATTGCCTTACTCGTGCTGCTGAAATAAATTGTCTTTTTGTGAGAAGCAATGTTATATAGAAGCAGTAGATTGGTGATAACAAAGGTATTCAGTAGATTCAGAGATGAGAGCCCAGCTTCTGCCAGAGAAGGCATATCCAAGTCCAGAGTGTTTCTATTCTAGTGAGGGGAAATTGCTGACCCTTCATGAGAAGGGTCCCAGTATAATGTAACTGCCACCAGGGGTCTGGCTGGTTCTCTAGGGAATGATGCCATATTGTGAACACGGTTTCCAGTTCTGATTTGGGCAGGTGAGGCATTTGGCAATTGGAGCAGCCAGCAGAAATCAGTATTGTTGAAATGATGCATAACTTCAGTCTATGTCCTGGCTGCATGATTCAGGAATCCATTGAGCAAGCCCTGGGATAGCTGGGGAAATAGGCTGCCTTGTCTAGAATGGATCAACTTCTTTACCTGATGATGGAGACCAATCTCTACAGTAGGTACCCTCTGGTAAAGAGTTGTATGGAAAAAAGTTATCTCCATACACTGTTCATTCTGACAAATTTACCCTACCTCCTCCTCAGAGCTCCCTACCACCATTTCTATGAATTTAACCCCTTTCCAACCTTTACCCTGTAGCCACATTATTGGTTACTGGTCACAGTCAATGCGGGTCTATTCCTCTGACCATCTTGCCTTCCAGGCATTGTTTGATTCTGCAGATCATACTAGTAAAATTCAACCTTAGAGCCTAACCCTGTTTCTTATGAAAAAGCTGGAGCATGGATTAAGAAAGAGTAGAGATATCACCTCATACCAGTCAGAATGGTCTTCATAAAAAATCTATTAGCAATACATTGTTGGTGGGAATGTAAATTGGTATAGCCACTATGGAAACCAATATGGAGATTCTTTAAAAAACTAAAAGTAGAGCTACCATGTGATCCAACACTCCCACTCCTGGGCATATATCTGGAGAAAACCAAGGTTCAGAAGGATATATGCACCTCAATGTTCATTGCAGTACTGTTTACAAGAGCCAAGACTTAGAAGTAGCCTAAATGTCCATTGACAGATGAATGAATAAAGAAGATGGGGTACATATATACAATGGAATATTGTTGTTGTTGTTTAATCACTAAGTTGTACCCAAATATTTTTGACACCATGGACTCTAGCCCACGAGGGTCCTCTGTCCATGGAATTCTCCAGGCAAGAATACTGGAGTGGGTAGCCATTCCCTTCTCTAGGGGATCTTCCCAACCCAGGAATCAAATATACATCTCCTGCTTGGCAGGCAGATTCTTTATCACTGAACCCCTTGGGAAGATCCCCACAATGGAATATCACTCAACCATAAAAAAGAATGAAATCATGCCATTTTCAGCAACATGGATGGATCTGGAGATTATCATTCAAAGTGTAGTAAGTTACAGAGAGAAAGACAAATATCATATGATATTGCTTATAAGTGGAATCTAAAAAAAAGATAGAAATGAACTTATTTACCAAAGAAACAGTCTTACAGTATTAGAGAACGAGCTTGCTGTTACTAAAAGGGAAGGGTAGGGGGAAGGAATAAGTTACGAGTTTGAGACTGACATATACACATTACTATGTTTAAAATAGATAATCAACAAGGATCTACTGTAGAGCTTGGGAACTCTGCTCAATACCCTGTAATAACTTAAATGGGAAAAGAATTTGAAAAAGAATAGATATACGTATAACTGAACTACTTTGCTGTACACTTGAAACTAACAGAACATTGTTAATCAATGATACTCCAATATAAAAGAAAAAGAAAAAATAAAGAAAGAAAAGAAAGAGCAGAAACTGAGAACTGAAATGGGGACATTGCCTGAATTCTGCTGAAGCTGGTATTTCAAGCCTTCATTCTACATTGAGCCTCTCTTCTCTGGTGAGGTCAGTCTTCCCTTGTACACACACTCTGCAATGTCTCTACCTTGACTCATAAAGGAATGTGGATATTCTCAAGTTCCATCCTCACATCCTTGCTTTGCCTCCAGACTCAGGACCCTGGATAGATCTCTACAGATTCTGGGGAGATGAGCATAAGCAGTAGCTATTGATGGTCTCAGCTGCTTGCCACTGAAGGCAGGATTCCTTAGAGAGGTTCTAGAAGCCACAGCAGAGCCTCTTGCTTACTGTCTGTCCAAGACTTCATGCCTGCCTACTGCTGTTGCAATGGTAGCTTCTGCTTCTTTCCACCTTCCAAATATTTCAGGAGAGTTTCTCCTTGGATGATCAAAAAAAGATACCACCCTGGCAAAGAGTCTGGGAGATATGATTTCTAGCCTTCTGCCCCTGTGCTACACAAAAGAATGTCGGTTAGTAGAGCTGGTGATATCTCCCACTCGAAGGATTTGCAAGGCATATACTTGAGGAGAAAGTGAGTTGGTAACAGAGGAAAGAAGGAGCATTCCTGTAAATGAGCTATTTGGAAGGTAGAAAGGAGATAAAGAAAGAGAAAAATTGGATGGAGAAAAATTCCTGTCATAAGAAATAGTTTCATTATTGTTCTTGATTGAAAAGACAGTTCCCAAGGACAGATGAATGAAATAGTTGGCCTTATAGAAGTAGCTTATATCCTTGTGGAGACCAGTTTCTAAAAATTAATAAATTGCCAAAGATTCCTTGAATGCTGTTAAGGGAAACAATTCTCTGTGGGATTTACTCAAGTTGGTTTTATTTATAGGAAGGCTGAAGTCTTTCTCTCCCTGATGGGTTCTCTCTTAGGCATGAAACGTGTTCTGGGAAAAGCCAGGAAAGCAAGAGAGCCAAGCAATGAGTGGGACACATGTGTTTGTTAAGAGGTTTTGACAAAGCATCCAGGAGGGACATCTGTTATGAACAGTGGGAGCTAAATTGCACTGTTTTGTTTCTCTTGGTACATGCAGAGAAATGAGCCCACAACGTCCCCTTTGGTATGATCATGGAGATATGAGCTCTCTGGAAAAGATGAAGGATTTCATGTTTGAAATATGTGTAGTTTCTTGGCATCCATACCCAGATCATCTGAGGATGAATAATGCATACATGATTATTCCTGATTAATATTTTAATCCTCAATATTGCACCAATTGGGAGAGCGTTGGCATGTTAACAGCTTCAACAATAACAGGGAACAAAGATTCTGCTTCAGCCATCAGAAGCAAACTCAACTCTATAGGCAAAGAGAACTGATGTCCAGGGAGATCCCAATCTACCTTCATGTGCAGAAATCAAAGAAAGACCCTGAGATGAAGTAGAAAAAGCACAGTGGACTTGTGTCAAGATTTTTTTAAGGAAGTAAGATAAAGTCAGTGGGAGCTTTTCACCGAAAAGGTGATCCCACAGTGGCAAAGTTAGAGGGAGAGCCTGAATTACAGGGGGAGGAGGGTGGTCTCAGGGAGCCACAGTGGTGGGCAGGATGACGGCACTGGGGATGGAAGAGAGTGGAAAGTGAAAGACGCAAGGAAGGGTCCTAGCAGGATTAGGGGTAGGGTTAGGGCTGGGGCGATCAGTTTGTATCTACACTGTGGACAGTGGTGGAGTTCTGGGCTGGCATTTCCAAGTCGTGTGAGTGGAGGCTGAGTTGGCAAATCAAAGCCACAATGCCAGGCGTGGGAGTCCTAGGAGAGCAGGTTGTGTCCAGGAATTGCCCTACTGTGAGGCAGGACACCAATGAAAGCCCCCCGCACCTCTTCCCTGTAGCGTGTATTCTTTGTAACTGTCCTTGTAGGACCACTTTCTCTGAGGGCAACCTGTGCGAGTGAGGCTCCAACTTTGTGGACGTAGGGAGTCCATGGTCCTCGTTGCTCACAAACATGCCTTTGTTCCCATCACCTGAAGCAGTTCTGCTGTTTTCTATTATCTTATTCCTGCTGGAGCCCATCACCTAAGAACTGCATCCTGTTGAAGGGTGCGATTATGTCAATGAAGGCTGCTTCAGTTACAGGTGACAGAAAATTAACTCAAGCTGGCTTGAGTTGCTTTTTAAAAATGAATTTCATTGCCTCATAGAACTGAAAAGTACAGAGATGGATATAGGTTCAAAAACGTTAGAACATGTTTTTTTGAACATGGGATTCTGGGTGGGTAGGTGAAATGGATGAGGGTGATGAAACGTACAAACTTCTGGCTGTAAAATAAATAAGTCATCAGGATGTCATATGCAACATGGTGACTATAGTTAATAAATACCTTATGGTATAACTGACAATTGCAAAAATAAAAAGCCTAAGACAAACAAACAAACAAAAAACTCCACACAACAGAAGACAGAGAATCAAATGATGCCATGAATCATGGGGACACAAATGCCCAACCTCACTCATCTCTGATCATCTCTGACCTGATGTCATCCTTAGGCAGGTTTTCTCTCTATGGCTGTGGGCTTACAATTTCATGAACTCGAGTCCAGAAGTAAAATAAGTTCCCCTTTTCTAAGGCCTGAGTTTGGGTCTTTCTGATGCATCCCTGGTCTAATTTCTGTGGCTGGGTTGGGGGAGGGGGTTGTGTCCAGTGTTTTGATTGGCCAGACCTAGATCTTGTATCCACCTCCAGAAACAAGGAGGATTTATTACACTTGAACTACTTAAACTGGAAGGTTTAGAGGCTGGAGGATTTCTTGAAGTACACTAGGGTTCCCTTCTATAAGAAGGGGGAGATAAAAAGATCCATTGCATATGGGGAGCAGCAGAAGATGACTCATGAAGCATCTAGAATAGCAGGAGCAAGTCTCAATTATGAATGTCATTTGATTGGAATGACTACCTGAAACATGGTGTTGAGAAGGATGCTGAGGTTGCCTCAGTGTGCAGTAACTGATAAGCAGTGTCTATCACAGATGCAGAAACATGGGCTGGTATTATAAGTGCCATGGATTAACCAGCTCTGCTGGAGAAGATACCTTTATGTGGCCATGCTGATCACTAATGCCTTTAAAATGAGAAAGCTTTTTTCCTTCACAAAACATGAGATAGGATAAAATTTTTCCTGCTGAAGATGAGCAATATATTCAAGCATCACTTGCTCTGATGAAGGTCCCAGGGTATCCTCATCTCACCTTCCTTTTGTGAAAATTAAGGTAAAGCAGCAAGCTTGGCAAGTATTGTTGAGATCTGGCTACAGACTGTGGCCAAAATGCCTGGGGAGTGTTTGAATGCTTCTGCTTCGGGCACAATTACATTGTGAATGAGCCAATTGTGTGGAAGATGTAAAATGTTTCCGAGTGGATTTCTCATCTTGACAAACTCCTCCACTAACAGCCTAGGAGCACACATCTCTTTAGCAGTGAAAGGGAATAGGCATTAACAGTGAGAGGTGGGGATGCTAACAGCCCAAGGCCCTCCGCCCTCTGCCAGTACCATTAGCTTAATCTTCCGTGGCCGGAAGCTGCCCTCCTGCAACTCCAGGCTTCATTATACATGCTTCTCGGGCCCACTGTTCCTTGCTCCACAGCTCCTCCTCACGCATCTGACATAACCTAATGAAGACACTTAGCTTCACTTCTCACATCTGTTGCTCAGGCACAAGTCAGTGTCCTCTGATGCCTGAGTGTCTGAGGGGCCCAGCAGCATGTGGCCATCAGGGTTGTGGCTCAGAGAGATAGTTTCAGGGCTGCACTCTCTCTGGGACCCATTCAGCAACACCCTTGAATATCTTATCTAGGCATGAGGACACACAAATAAACATCACCAGTCCCCATCCTCCAAGACCATCTGTGACCAAAGACAGGTCCCTCAATGTATAAGTCATAACACAGAATGTTGAGTTCCAAAGAAAGGAGTAGATCTGAAGAGGCTGCTTGAAGACACAATAATTAATATAGGTTTGTATTACTTCCTGATGCTCATGCTCATTCTATTTTAATACAAAGAACAAATCTGACACCATATTAGATCTGTTTCTTTTCCTTTAACCTTTGTATTCTATTTCTTCCAGTTAATGTTGCTTATAATCTAAAATATACAGGGTAGCCCATTCTCAAGGCTCTTATCTTTAAGAGCATAACACTTTTACATTCATAAATAATAATTTGCAGAACAGGAAATAACATTTGCCTTGTTGGAAGTTTACATGAACACCATAACCTGGACCTACGTGGACAGCTGGAAGAACAAAGGATTCCTACACCAAGAAGTCTGCAATAACTAACCATGCCCCTCCCTCAATTTGCCTTTTAATTAAAGACACTGCTGAAACCCTTTGGGGAGCTCAGGGTTTTTGGGGGTATGAGCCACTTGTTCTCCTTGGATGGCCCTGCAGTAAACCTTTCTCTGCTCCAAACTCCGTGTGGTATCCTTTGGCCTCGCTGTGAGCTGGGCACATGAAGTTGAGTTAGATAGGGCTGTGAAATTGACAGGCCCTGTGCTTACTGCCCCCATTTTACAGATGGGGAAACCAAACTTTAGGTTGTAGAGCCATTCATTCATTCATTTACCTTTTTCTAGTACCTACTATGTATCATCACCTTGCTAAGTACTGGGGATACAGAGATGAGTCATCCTTCCCAATCTTGATTGAGATCCTCATGACTGTCCCTCAAGAGACACCACTCAGTGAATGGATCTGGGAGACTGAGCACTTGTTCCTCTGTTTGAGGTTATCTTCCCCCAAATACTTGGGATGGTACATTTCATGTAGTGCAACCTTAAAGATATGGCATTCCTAAAATGATCTACTCCCCAAAACAGTACTGATGTTTTTCTGTAAGATGTTTCTCTCAGTTCTCTGAGTTTTTGCCAAGATGGAGTGGCAGCTCTTTGTTATATAAATGCAGGTCCCTGGAGGCTCAGACGGTAAAGCGTCTGTCTACAATGCAGGAGACCTGGGTTCGATCCCTGGGTCGGGATGATCTGCTGGAGAAGGAAATGGCAATCCACTCCAGTACTATTGCCTGGAAAATCCTATGGACAGAGGAGCCTGGTAGGCTACAGTCCATGGGGTCGCAAAGAGTTGGACACGACTTCACTTTCACTTTCCCTTTCTACCCTACAACAGGGACCATCTCTTGGGAACAATGAAAATGACTCCCTAGAATTTTCTCCGTTCAAATGGTTGTTGACATATCCTGGAAGAATTTTTCAAGAAAGCTCTATAAACACTGGACTTGAGAACTGTGTTTACAAAGCCATCTATTATGTTGACTCAGAAGATCTGGAGGCAGAAATCTTTGGGCTCTGCAGGCACTGCATGAACCCCAGAGGTGCCATCAGTGGCTGCTCGACAGGATGGCTCTAAGCTGCACCCCAGGAACTCAGGAAAGCCATGTCCCCTGCCACTTCCCCTTACCCTGGAATGAACACAGTGGAGTTGCTTTGACTCTTCTCCCAAATGATGCAAGGCTATATTCAAGTTATTTTTTCTGAAATCACCTAATACCATTGGTAAACCAGTGATTGGGTTCAGGCTTATTTTGACCACTTTCATGAAAATTTGTTTTTAAGGATATTTTTAAGCTGACAGTGAAAACATTCTTATTTTGTTCCTTCAAATTTAAGCTGTGCTAGCTAGAGACAGGAGAGAGTGAGGGATCTTGTTAGTACCATTTTGGATGAATTCTGCCTGTTCTACAGAACAGTATAGAGCCCCAATCCCCGGGGAATAATACTGTTTTCCTTGCAATTTTGCTGCAAGGAGGACTGGGTTTGCTAAGTAGATGCTGTCCCTCATCCTACTGTTTCTTCCCTTATGTATGTGTACTAAGTCGTTACAGTTGTGTCTGACTCTGCAACCCTATGGACAGTAGCCCACCAGGCTTCTCTGACCTTGGGATTTTCCAGGCAAGAATACTGGAGTGGGTTGCCAATGCCCTCCTCCAGAGGATCTTCCCCACCCAGGGATCCAATCCCAGTCTCTTATGTCTCCTACATTGGCAGATGCATTCTTTACCACTAGTGCCACTTGGGAAGTCCTCTTCCTTTAAGAGAGAAACATAAATAAACTATATATATCCTCAGAAAATAAAGACCACATTCAATTTAGTTCTTCTAAAGATCATTTGCACTTTGAGAATAGCCTTTCCCTGACCAATAACCATTTGGATTTTCGTGAATGTTTTCCTAGTGTTTTTAACATGCATGTAATTTGTGCTAAGCAAACCTCTGTGTACATTTAAATGAGTGACGATGATTTCTGTTCACACAGCTGAGGCCTCTGTTAAGCTGTGGATCTAAGACAGAGCTTGTTCAAGTCAGTCTTGATTTATTAACTACCAGTGATATATTGATACATGGACTCAGATTTGCTTGCTGTCATTGTGTCCTTTACAGTTCTCTGAAAGCGAGTAGGACCTTGTGGAGCTCCTGGGCACAAAATCCTTTCTGTGTCCCCTGTTTCTGGATTACAGGAAATAGACTTCATTCAGGCTCCATGGCTTTCCCCAAGTTTCAAAGCACAGGTTCAAACAGTTGCTAATCATGGAAGGGAAGGGATGCAGAGATAAGGGAGGAGCAGCCAAGAAATAGTGCAGCCTTGAGGCAGGGTCCTGATTCTCCCTCAGGGTAGACACACAACAATGCCTTTGAGCTGTTTTGCAGATACTGAACCCCCCACCAGTTCCATTCAGTCGCTTAGTCATGTCCAACCCTGCAACCCCATGGACTGCAGCACATCCGGCTTCTCTGTCCATCACCAACTACTGGAGCTTGCTCAAACTCATGTCCATCGAGTCAGTGATGCCATCCAACCATCTCATCCTCTGTTGTCCTCTTCTCATCCTGCCTTCAATCTTTCCCAGCAACAGGGTCTTTTCCAATGAGTCAGTTCCTTGAATCAGGTGGCCAAAGTATTAGAGTTTCAGCTTCCACATCAGTCCTTTCAATGAATATTCAGGACTGATTTCCTTTAGGATTGACTGGTTGGATCTCCTTGCAGTCCAAGGGACTCTCAAGAGTCTTCTCCAACACCACAGTTCAAAAGCATCAATTCTTTGGTGCTCAGCCTTCTTTATGGTCCAATGCGCACATCCATACCTGACCACTGGAAAAACCATAGCTTTGACTAAATGGACCTTTGTCAGCAAAGTTATGTCTCTGCTTTTTAATATGCTGTCTAGGTGGATGAAACCTCCACCAGGTGGGATAAATGAACTGAATGCTGCCCATAAGTATGCAGACCCCAGACTAGTTGGAAACAGAAGGTTGATGATGGTGACTCCCACTTACCTCACCATCAACGAATCAGAAGAATGTTCATGAGCTGATCACACCCTCTTTGAACCATTAGCATAAAAACTCACTACTCCCTCCAGGATGGGACATACAGTTTTGAGGGCCTGCTATGTCCTTTGCCTGGCAAGCAATAAAGCTATTCTCTTCTACTTCACCCAAAACTCTGTCTCTGAGATTTAATTTGATGTCGGGGTACAGAGGCTGGATTTGACTTCACTGTTGACTGACCTGCATATCAATAGCTACTTTAGAGTTTCAGGGTCTCATCAGCCTGGGAAGACAACAAAAGGAATTCAGAATGAAATATTCATCCACAAAAGCCGTGGAAGTGCCGGACCTGTAGCCCAGATGTGTTTCTCCTTTCTCCTTTCCCCTGCTGCGTCCTGGTTTCTGTGATGTGCCTTTGAGTTCCTCACTACCTTTTCTGGATCAGTTCAGTAAGAGGTAGCATTGAGAGTCGTTAGAAATGACATGGCAATTCCCTTTGTCTGTAAGGTCAATAGGCAGTGTTTGGGCTTTCTCTCTCCTGTGAGTGAGCTCTTTCTCCCCACTCCCTGATCTGGTCCTGAGAGTCAAGCTTTTTTTTTTTTTTCCTGAGCATCATTAGCTATCACCATAACAGGGAAGAGCAAAATCTGACTCCCTATTGGATCTGTTTCTTTTACTTTAACCTTTGTTCTCCAATGCTTTTGTTACTATAATCACCAAAAGAATGCTGTCTATCGCTATAAGCATACACAATGGCCTGCCTTGGGGAACCTGCCCCTCTGCCTGAAAGTTAAACTACGGTGGCTTTGTTCAGCTCACTGGGAAACACCCTGCCCCTGCCTACCAGTGAATGGTTGCAGGGAAGCAGAAATGAACACATCCCCTCCCCAAAGCTGACCAAGCCAGGAGATACTTGGCAATATGTATTGACTTTACTTCCTCCCCTCTCCCCATCTCTGTCCCATAAAAGAAACAGGCATCCAGTCTCTAATAACACAGTACTCTAGGACATTAGTTCACCATCTTCTTGACTGTCCAGCTTTCTGAATAAAGTCTCTGTTCCTCACCTCTATACCTGTCTCCTGACTATTGGCCTGTCATGTGGCCAGCAGGCTGATCTTGGGTTCGGTAACATCACCTGGCTGAACTTTTTTCCTTAGGCAAAGAGGTCACCTCTGCCTCTGACCTGAACCAAAAGTTGAATGTTTGTGTGCTCAGATATGCCCCTTTCTGGGGATCAAGCATTCCTGAATTGATAGAAAAGAGGACAGGAGAGATACTTGGGTTTGTTCCTTCCTGCTGAGGCACCCTGAGTGAGGCACTTAACTTCCCCAGCT
This sequence comes from Bos indicus x Bos taurus, assembly GCF_003369695.1. Classification (NCBI taxonomy): domain Eukaryota; kingdom Metazoa; phylum Chordata; class Mammalia; order Artiodactyla; family Bovidae; genus Bos; species Bos indicus x Bos taurus. The sequence continues at coordinate 73,857,047 of NC_040077.1, forward strand.
CTCCAAGCCCTCCAGCCAAACCCTGAGAATATGAGGATGCTGCAAGTGCCCTTCTGTCCTGGAGTATGAGCTGCAGGATCTTCTGAGCTGATGGGATGGCTCTGTGGCAAACTAAATGGACTGTAGTTTTCCCTTCATAACCACTTGTTTGATATCATTTTTACAGAAGCTCTACTTTTTTGTAAAGTCGTCTTTTTTCTGCTGCACTTTGTCTTGTGATTCTGCCTTATTATTTCTTCCTCCTGTTTTCAGTGCTGACTCTCCACAGGTGTCCCTGGACCTCACCGTCATCCATCAGAGTAATTTCCTCTGAATCCATCCCCCACAGGAGCTCACTGGAGGTTCCCCTTTGGTCCTGATATGATGAGATGATTTAACAGCCACATTCCCACAGCTAATCCACATGGAGAAGATGGAACCTTCCAACTGATTCCCTTTTCCTTTTCCCAATGCCATTACACCCTGCCTTTGATACGATCTGATTTGACACATGCCACAAAACGTGAAGAGATCACAATGCCTCTTTCTTTGGAAACTTAAACAAGCAGTTTCTGATTTTTGATGCTGCTTTTCTTTCAGAAAAATTACCCAGAGAGTAGTTGATTTTCTTCTCTTGGGGTAGCTCTAAAAAGAGAGAGGAGATAAAATTGTTACATTGAGTGCTGCCTGTGTCCTTGGCTTTATACCAACTGCACAAAGAAGAGGGAACCTTGCCTTGCTAACTCTCGGCATAAAAGAAGACGGATCAAATAGTTCCAGAGGAGCTTGGAGAAGTGTCGGCCACGGCCTGCAGGGCTTTCTGCACCCGAGCACTTTGTAAATTGCCCCTTTTGAGTCGTTCAAAAGCTCTGGAAATGTCTTCTCTTTCTTCCCACTCATTTTTTTGGGCCCAAAAGTTCATCTATACTAATAAAATACTAGTTTTGATAACAATAAAATGGATGCTAACAGTAGTTACCATTTGTAGGCATCGAGGTGCATTAAATAGGCTGCACGTTGTGTTTAGTAATTACCATAGTCCTGTGAGACCGAAGGGATCTCCAAGGTAGAGTCAGGGAAAGCAGAGCTTGGAGCAATTAAACTCCTGATGACTTCCTGATGGAGTCATCAGGAAGACTGAGATAGAAATAAACGCTGTAGTGAAAATTTGAAACAGGGAAGAACAGAATCAGACGGTTTCTTCTACCTTAACTCTTGCTCTCCGTTGCTTTTGGCACTATAATCTCTGAAAACATGCTGTCTATAGCTGTATTGTTGTTTAGTTGCTAAGTGGTGTCCAAGCCTCCCAGGTTCCTCTGTCCATGGGGTTTCCCAGACAAAAATACTGGAGTGGGCTGCCATTTCCTTCTCTAGGGGGTCTTCCCCACCCAGGGATCAAACCTACATCTGCTGCTTGGCAGGTGGATTCTTTACCACCTGGGAAGGCCCAGGTGGCTGTAAGCATACATAATAGCCTGCCTCCATCCTGCCCCTCTGCCTGAATGGTAAGCTAAAGTACCTTTGCTTGACTCAAGGGTATTCAGCTTCTGACGCTGCCCACCTCTAAATGGCTGCCAAGAAGAAGAAATGAACACATCCCCTCCCCAGTGCTGGCTAACCCAGGAGATATTTTACAAGGCTTATGGCCATTTACTTCCTCATCTCCTTCCCCTCTCTGTTCTATAAAAAAAAATTAGCTTCCAGACCCCAATGAGATGGTACTCTAGAACATTACTTCATTATTTTATTGGATGCCTGGCTTTCTGAAAAAGTTGCTGTTTGCTTCAACACATCTCCCAATTATTGGCCTCTCATGCGGCAAGCAGATGGAGTTTGGATTTGGTAACAAATTCACACCCAAGGCTTTTCCAACTTCAAACCCTGTGCCCTTTCCTGCATGTCAAACCCACTTTGAATTTCACTTTGATTGTAGGTCTTTTTCTTTCATCTCCCTTGTCAGAGTAGATAGTATTTTTTTTTTTTTTTTTTTTTTGATTTTCATTACAAGCAATGGGTAAGGGGTTTGAATAGCAAAAATCTCTGGGAGGAACCTGGGAAATCTGAGAACTCCTCTGCCCCCAAAACGCACAGACGACGCTGTTGTTTATCTTATTATGAGAAGTTGTTTATTTATTTTTTTAATTTAATTTTTTAAAAAAATGAGGCACCTGATTTCTGGGCCTTAGAATCTTTTTTTTTAAATCAATTTCTTTTTGGCTGCATGGGTCTTAGTTGTAGCATGCCAAGCCCTCTGGTTGTGGCATGCAGGCTTAGTTGCCCTGTGACACGTGGGATCTTAGTCCCTCTACCAGGGATCTAACCTGAGTCCCCTGCATTGGAAAGCAGATTCCTAACCTCTGGAACACGAGGGAAGTCCCTGTTGAATCTATTTTTGTCATAAAAGGTTCAAATAGTGAGAAAGTATAAAGAAAAAAAAATCACTGAAAGTCCTAGAAAGATTTTTTTCAAAATACCAAGGCCTGTGGCTCATATTGAGAGCTTGGTGTGTGGGGTCTGGGATGAAGCCTTGGGGTCTATATTTTAAACAATCTGTACAAATGCTTCTAATTCTCAGCTTGAGCCAAAAGACCATGATCTTCTCTACACTCAGATAAGAGATTGAAGTCATGGTGTACCTACTGGCTTGCTGTGTGAGTCCAAATGGATCATACCTCTTTTTATTGATCCCTTATAACTAGAGGCTTCCCTGGTGGCTCATGGTAAAGAATCTGCCTGTAGTGCCAGAGGCCTGGGTTTGATCCCTAGGTTGGGAAGATCCCCTGGAGAAGGGAATGACTACCCACTCCAGTATTCTTGCCTGGAAAATTCTGTGGACATAGCTGCAGTCCATGGGGTCACAAAGAGTTGGACACGACTGAACAACTAACACTTTCACTTTTTTATAACTAGAGGACTCTCCACCTCTCTTTTTTTTTCAATTTCCAATAAAAATTTTCATTTTTTTAAGGTAAAACTGTAATGAATGACAGAAAGCAGAGAAGTGATTACCTAAGGTTAAGGACAAGTGTTGGATTGTCCACAAAGAAGCAAGAAGGAACTTTTAAAGTTAAGAAAATGTTTTATATCTTAATTTTCTTTATTTTTGATTTACAAAGGATGGTTGATTTACAATGCTGTGTTAGTTTCTGATAGGCTAGATGATTCACAAATACATATTCACATTCACATATACATGTATACATGTGTTCTTTTTCAGATTCTTTTCCATTATAGGTTATTACAAACTATTGAATACTGTTCTTTTTCTGAGTGGGAAATAGGGCTGCCAGTGGTGTGGAAAGAGAAGGAATAGGATGGTGTGGAAGGCTCTGTGCATGTTACATGTTTATTCAATCCCTTGAGGTTTGGAATCTAGAATTTGCAAAGTTTGAATTATCAACATTTCCAGGCAGTGGCACGATTTTCATTCTGAGATGCCTGGTGGCTCAGTGGCTAAGACTCCATACTCCCAATGCATGGGGTCCAGGTACGATCCCTGGTCTGGAAACTAGGCTTCACAGCCCACAACTAAAAGAAGCCACGTGCTGCAACAAAGATGAAAGATCACACATGCTGCAACCAAGACCTGGCGCAGCTAAATAAGTAAAAGAATGTGACTGCAGGCTCACACCCGCATGACCAGGAACTGGGTTCTTCCCTTAACAAGTTGAATGAGAACCCAAAAGGAACCTCTAGCTTTATGATTAGACTTTGACATTTGGATCCAGCCCTTCAGCAAAAGCATGGACCAAACGGGCCTGGTTCCTTGTAGGTATGGAATACATTCTAGTTTCCTTTTTCTATTACATATAAGGTTTTTAGAGCCAAGTTGAAGCCTGTGGGAAGGGCATCACTTGAGATTTGCAACCCTTCCTCACTGAACTCCTTTCCTTTGTCTCTTCAAGGGGACAAAGTGACCCTCAGGCAAATGCTCAGTTCTACCTGGACCAACGAGGGAGGAAGCCATTACTCAAAAAACAGGAACACCAGGAGTCCAGCAGCACTTTGGTCAAATGGAGATGCCAGCTTTTCTGTCTGGATTCTATCAGGATTTATGCTGTGGCCATTTCAAGGAGACTTGTAAATAGTTATAAGTGGTGCAAATTATAGAAGTGACTCATGGACACTTAGATTATTTAATTTGATTGCTGCCCTCAAAGATGCCTTGCTGACTGAAGTGTAATAGCGATAGGTAAAGAGTATTTGAGGAAGTTCCTTGACTTTGTCTGCCTGGCTATTGATATGCATAAAACAACAAGGAATAAAAGAAAGACTGGGAAAAAAAACAAACAAACAAACCCTGAAGCCTTCCATACAGCGGTTCCCTGCCTTCGAGTCACAATCGAAATGAAACTTTTCAAATTCCTCTCTCCCAGTTCAGCCTGTTCCCATCAATCAGTGGCTGTGGACGATGGGGCCCTTTACAGGTCAGTCCATTTATCCTTGAGACTGCCGACAGGACTTTGCCCTGAAAAATTCTCAGACAGATGGGCGACTGTCCTCCTTTTCAGAGCTTTCCTGAGAAATAAATCATCAGCATTCTCAGTAACCCACGTTGGTGCGGAGCGTCTGGTAAGAAAGTCTCAAATTAGCATAGCCTTCAAAGGGAGAGGAGTCAGGAGTCCAGCTCTGTGTTTGGTAACATGAATCATGCATCTTAGAATAAAGGAGGCATAGAAATCAAACACTTAATGTGTCAGAAACAACTGGCTCAACTCATCACCCTGTGACTGGGCCATTATTTCTGACAATACCAGCTAATGTTCCTGTAGCAAAGCACCTCCACTTCTGGGATCTGCCTTTCTATTCTACCAAATGATGCATTATGACTCAAGGTGGAAGTCAGGGATGTTATTGGGACCTCATTCTAAGATATGGAAAAACATTTTTTTCCCCCCTTGTGCAAGGCCTTTAGTGTAGATCTATCTTGCAGTGATTTCCTTGGGTGTGATTTGAGGGGACCCCTACTGGTTAACATTTTTATAGCCTGTGAAATGGAGCAGGACTCTATGGCCCTTCCCCCCATGTCCTCCACCTGCCTTTTGTCTGTAAAAAAACTTCAGTCAAAGAATAAGTTTAATCTGAGAAGTGAGAAAATGTAGAAGCAAAAGAAAAGAGTCAAACAGGACGAAATAATGACAGTTTAGTTATCAAGCAAAATCGAGGCCCTTTGGTTCCTTCTCAAGGGCTATATAGACAATAGCCCTGAGCCATCTCCTGTGGCTGTCTTACAGATACTGAAACCCCCAGCAGGTGGAAGAAGTAAACTACATAATGATAAAACTGTAGCCATGATATAAACTGTTCCGTCTCACACAATCCTGAGAACTGGCCTCAAGGAAACGGGAACAAAGTGACCTTGGAACTGAAAACTAACCGTACTTAAAGCAATCAAAATGACACTGGTCAGACACTACAGGATCAGGTCTGATAACTATCAGATCTGCCTATGCTGTTTCTACTTGTAGTCCCCTCCCTCAGTCTATAAAATTCTTGCCTACTGGTTGTCACTAGGGTTGGGGGAGTTGGCCTTTGGACAGGAGTCTGCCCCCACTGCCCCCTATTGCCAGCATCCAAAATAAAGCAAACTTTCCTTTCCATCAGTCTTGATTCATTTTGGCTTTTGAGTGGCAAGCAGCCAGACTCCCACTTTCAGTAACACCTGTATATTTTAAATTGCCCTAACATCCCCCTCCCCAACACACACATAGGTGCTATTATTATGCTAGCACTTTTTCCCTAAACAAACTATAAATATTTACCAAAGAGTTTTTAAAATTGCTGCTGTCTGGTGGAGCTTTGCTAGGGGGTCATTGACAACCAATGGCTCCAGGAATGTATGGCTTGGTAGAAGGAAGGGCTCATACCTGTGTGGATGGCTGCCCGCCCTCTGTCTCTGCTGCCCTCCTAGGAGGACTAGCGCAGGTTCTCTTGACTGGTAAGAATGTTCTGTCCTGGTGCCTGGGGGCATTCCCTCTCTTAGACCAGACTGTCCCATAACGATAAACTCAAATTACTGATCCCATATCGTCAGATATGCTCCTGGGACTTAGGGAAAATTTATCTCCTCTGCTCTAGCACCTATTGACCTCATGAGTTAAGGAGCCCTTGGCTATAAGTAAGAGAAGACAGAGACCATATTGTGGCTATGATAAGGGCATCTGTTATTACATATAACAAGAGGTTCAGGTGGCTGCAGGCTTTCTACAATTAGAAGCTCAATGATTACATCAAGGAAGTCTTCCCATTCTGTTAATCTTTTGTGTGACTTTTGCCCTCAGGATGTCTCTTTCTTGATCATCTGATGACCATTGTTTTCCAGGTATTAGATTCAGATATAGGGATTTCCAGGGGCAGAGGACACCATCACTTCCAAAATCTCTTTCTTCAAATAGAGAGTACTGTTTTCTCCAGGAACCTCCTAATGACCTCCTCTCATATCTCACTGGCCAGCTGACCCACTGTCTACCTTCCAGCCATGACCAGGAAGGGGAAGGAGAGCTGGACTCACCTTCTCCTGAGGCACCTAACCCAGATGAATCTTGTTAGAGAGGAGGATGAGGCCATATCAAAAGTCATGGATGGACCTAGAGACTGTCATATAGAATGAAGAAAGTCAGAAAGAGAAAAACAAATATCATATATTAATGCATATATATGGAATCTAGAAAAATGGTACGGATGATCTATTTTCAAAGCAGAAATAGAGACATAGACATACAGACACCCTGGGGAAAAACGGGGGTGGGAGGAATTAGGAGATTGAGATTGACAGATAGATACTATTGATACTATATATACAATAGATAACACATGAGAATCTACAGGGTTCTCAGGGAACTCAACTCAATAGATGAGTTCTCAAATTAGCTCTGTGGTGACCTAAATGGGAATGCAATTCAAAAAAGAGGGGATACACATACAGCTGATCCACTTTGCTGTGCAGCACAAACTAACACAACATTGTAAAGCAATTATATGCCAATAAAAATTAATCTTAAAAAAGAGTCTCTACAACAAACTTCCGTCTTGGCCAGTGATTTTCTCTTTTCAGGAACTAGTTAACATTGCACTGCCTACTTTGCCTGACTGGCAGCAGTGATCTGGGGTCCATACTGATTGATGAACTCACAAGATATAATAGGCTCCACCCAGTACCAAATTTAACTTTAACAGAGGCTATGAGACAGCTAATAAATAGCACAGTATATACATCAATGGCATGACAGAGGTCATGAAGGTCCCCAAGCTTCCAACTCTCCTCAAATCTCTGTATACTTGGTACCTTTGTGGTCACAAAGCTGAGTGGGCAAGGACAGTGATCAGTTCTCGGGATTGTACTTTTACATCTTGCTACTCCTTCTCAGGGATAACTAATATTGTCAGAGCACTTGTAATTCATCAGTTACCAATCACTCATTGCTACTGCTGCTGCTAAGTCGCTTCAGTCGTGTCCAACTCTGTGCGACCCCATAGATGGCAGCCCATCAGGCCCTGCCATCCCTGGGATTCTCCAGGCAAGATCACTGGAGTGGGTTGCCATTTCCTCCTCCAATGCATGAAAGTGAAAAGTGAAAGTGAAGTCGCTCAGTCGTGTCTGACTCCTAGCGACCCCATGGACTGCAGCCTACCAGGCTCCTCTGTCCATGGGATTTTCCAGGCAAGAGTACTGGAGTGGGGTGACAGGTTAATCAGTAGATAACCTCAGTGAGGTATGGATCCTTGATCTACACATAGCATTTGTCTTGGCTCAATGCTATGCATTGTCTATGAATTCTTTAAGTTAATATCACAATAAGGATTTAACTGAAGATCAAACCTTTGTGTCCCTGAGGCTCGAGAAAAGACTATAACCAGCTGTTGACCTTTTTCTTCCAAGTTTATTTATTTTTATTTTCTTATTTTTAATTTTTATTGAAATATAGTTGATTTACAATGTTGTATTAGTTTCAAGTGTACAGCAAATTGATTCATATATATATATATATATATATATATATATACATTAAAAAAAATTCTTCTTTAGATACTTATCCATTATAGGTTAGTATAAGATATTGCGTATAGTTCCCTGAGCTATAGAGCAGGTCCTTGTTGGATGTCTGTTTCATATATAGTAGTGTGTATATTTAAATCTCAAAGCCCCCCTTTCCTATTTGGTAACCATAAGTTTGTTTTCTATGTCTGTTAGTCTATTTTTGTTTTGGATATAAGTTCACTTTTATCATTTCTTTAGATACCACATATAAGTGATATCATAATGATATTTGTTTTTCTCTGTCTGGCCTACTTCACTTAGTACGATAATCTCTAGTTGCACCCATGTTGCTGCAAATGGCATGATTTCATTATTTTTATGGCTGAGTAATATTTCACTATATATATATATTGCATATTCTTTATTCATTCATCTGTCTATGGACATTTAGGACATGTCTTGGCTATTGTAACTAGTTCTGCTATGAACATAGGGGGTACATGTATCTTTTTGAATTAGTGTTTTGTCACAGGTATATACCCAGGAGTGGGATTGTTAGATAATATGATAGCTCTATTTGTAGTTTTTTAAGGAACTTTCATCACATGCTAGTAAAGTAATGCTCAAAATTCTCCAAGCCAGGCTTCAGCAATATGTGAACCATGAACTTCCTGATGTTCAAGCTGATTTTAGAAAAGGCAGAGGAACCAGAGATCAAATTGCCAACATCTGCTGGATCATGGAAAAAGCAAGAGAGTTCCAGAAAAATATCTATTTCTGCTTTATTGACTATGCCAAAGCCTTTGACTGTGTGGATCACAATAAACTATAGAAAATTCTTCAAGAGATGGGAATACCAGACCACCTGATCTGCCTCTTGAGAAATCTGTATGCAGGTCAGAAAGCGACAGTTAGAATTGGACATGGAACAACAGACTAGTTCCAAATTGGAAAAGGAGTACATCAAGGCTGTATATTGTCACCCTGCTTATTTAACTTCTATGCAGAGTACATCATGAGAAACACTGGGTTGGAAGAAGCACAAGCTGGAATCAAGATTGCTGGGAGAAATATCAATAACCTCTGATATGCAGATGACACCACCCTTATGGCAGAAAGTGAAGAGGAACTAAAAAGCCTCTTGATGAAAGTGAAAGCGGAGAGTGAAAAAGTTGGCTTAAAGCTCAACATTCAGAAAACGAAGATCATGGCATCTGGTCCCATCACTTCATGGGAAATAGATGGGGAAATAGTGGAAACAGTGTCAGAATTTATTTTTTTGGGCTCCAAAATCACTGCAGATGGTGCTGCAGCCATGAAATTAAAAGACGCTTACTCCTTGGAAGGAAAGTTACGACCAACCTAGATAGCATATTGAAAAGCAAAGACATTACTTTGCCAACAAAGGTCAGTCTAGTCAAGGCTATGGTTTTTCCTGTGGTCATGTATGGATGTGAGAGTTGGACTGTGAAGAAGGCTGAGCGCCAAAGAATTGATGTTTTTGAACTGTGGTGTTGGAGAAGACTCTTGAGAGTCCCTTGGACTGCAAGGAGATCCAACCAGTAATGGATCTCCTTCAGAATGTCTGAAGGAGATCAGCCCTGGGTGTTCATTGGAAGGAATGATGCTAAAGCTGAAACTCCAGTACTTTGGCCACCTCATGCGAAGAGCTGACTCATTGGAAAAGACTCTGATGCTGGGAGGGATTGGGGGCAGGAAGAGAAGGGGACGACAGAGGATGAGATGGCTGGATGGCATCACTGACTCAAAGGACATGAGTCTGAGTGAACTCTAGGAGTTGGTGATGGACAGGGAGGCCTGGCGTGCTGTGATTCATGGGGTCGCAAAGAGTCAGACACGATTGAGCGACTGAACAGAACTGAACTAAGGAACTTTCATGCTGTTCTGCACAGTGGCTGCACCAACATATATGTTTTAGCCTGGTGCTAGGAACGTTATGTGAACAAAATAAATATAACCCTCCTCATCCCTTTCTTTCTTGAGATGTCACACCCGCTATGGTTTTTACCTTCTTCCCTCTTTCATTCCCAGTTTCCAGGGAGATATCATGTTCCCCATTTTTGCACAATTTCTTGTTCAAATTTGGTTCCATTAAGATCCTCCCTTGAGATACTGAGAAAGTACTGTCAAGCTGAAAAATGATTATTGCATTTTATAAAGAAGAAATCAAGGCTGGCACTAGATAACTTACTTGAGACAATACTCTCATTAGATTTGGTGAAAAGCTCCAGATGTCCCCGGTGCCAAGGTGAGTGCCCTTTCCACCTACTATATTGCTAAATCACCAGGCGCAAGGAGCACAGCTGAGCTGAAGAGGGACCACCCCACTGCTAGGGGATCCTGGCCCCTGTTAGAGTTCTGTTTCTGTTGCCATCATTGCTGCAATTGTTGAGCATCTGCCTGTTCTCAAGCCTTGTCACCACCTTGACCCTGGCAACTTTCATTGTTTCTCTTTGCCCAGTTTCATCACTGTCCTACTGCTCCAGAACTGATAGATTTGGCACTGTCCTCCTTTTATAGCCCGCCTCCTGGAAAGAGTCTTGTCACTGGAGCTCAATTAATTTTTTTTTAATAAAGATTTTTTTCTGATGTGGGCCATTTTTAAAGTCTTTATTGAATTTATTACAATTGCTTTTATTTTTTATGGTTGGTTTTTTCAGCCCAAGGCATGGGGGATCTTAGCTCTCCAACCAGGGATTAAACTTGTAGCCCCTGCACTGGAAGGTGAAGTCTCAACAACTGGATCACCATGGAAGTCCCTGGGCCAATTTATTTTTTAAACCATTTTTGGAAATTGAAATGTAATTAATTTACAGTTTTGTATTAGTTTCAGGTGTACAGCAAAGTGATTCAATTATACACACACACACATATCCATTCTTTTCTAGATTATTTCCTCTTGTAGGTTATTATTAGGCTTTCCAGGTGGCACTAGTGGTAAAGAAATTGCCTGCCAATGCAGGAGATGTAAGAGACATGGGTTAGATCCCTGGATTGGGAAGATCCCCAGGAAGAGGGCATGGCAATCTACTCCAGTATTCTTGCCTGGACAATCCCAGGGACAGAGGAGCCTGGCAGGCCATAGTCCATAGGGTTGCACAGAGTTGGACACGACTGAAGTGACTTAGCATGAATGCATGCATAAGGGTATTATAAAATATTGAGTTTAATTCCCTGTGCTATACAGTGGGTCCTTCTTGTTTCTCTGTTTTATATATAGCAGTGTGTCTACATTATTCCCAACCTCCTAAATCATTTCTCCTACCCCTCCATCCTCTTTGGTAGCCATAAGTTTGTTTTCTATGTCTATTCCTTTTTTTAAAAAATCTGCCAGAAAAGAAAATTTGAGACAATATTCAATTCGACAAAATATTTTTTCAATTTTTAATTTAATTTTTTGCCATTTTAAAATGCTATTTTATATTGGAGTATAGTTGATCAACACCATTGTGTTAATTTCAGGTGCACAGCAAAGTGATTCAGTTATGCATAGACTTGTACCTATTTTTTTTCAAATTATTTTCCTATTTAGATTATTACCAAATATCGAGCAGAGTTCCCTGTGCTATATTTAAATAAAACATCTATTCATTTTTATCACAAAGTTTCCCTGATGACAGTTTGGTGACCTGGACTTCCCTTTGATCTTTGCTTTTGGACCTCCAAGTGTCTCAGCACTGGGGACCATTGCATTGGATCCCAGGGAGCGATTGCTAGTCAAGTTTTCTAGAGCTATGCTGGGCAAAGTTTGGGAGCAATAAAAATGGTCCCTGTCCTCAAAGCCTCACCATTTTAAGAAGTATGGAAGATGACATTATTGTTCAGCAACTATTCACTCCCCCAGCACCATGGGAGGAGTTCACTCCTCTCCCCACTGGTGCTGGGCTTGGCTATGTGACTTGCCCTGGCATGGAAAATGTGTGTAGGAATGTCCAGTGCACCATGCTGAGCCCAGGCCTTGAGGGGCCTGTGCATTTCTGCCTTTGACACATTCTCTGCCATCACCGTGAAAGGACAGTGCTCCAGGAAGCCAGTGAGGATGAGAGACACAAAAGTAGACCTCAACTCAGCCTGTGGCCTGGCCAAACCAGCAGACCTGCACACACCAGTGAGAAATAATGCCTACATTATTTCACAGATGCCTGTTATATCACTGAAATTTTGTTATTTTGCAGCAAAAATTGGTGCCTAGGGACGCATGGTGATAATGAGCATAATAGTATAACACGTGGGAGGGCGCAGGAGGAGGCGTGAGGCCTGGAGTCTGCATCCAGGAGCAGCTGCAGCTGTGTGGTGCCTGCACCGCACGCCTCACCCTGACCCCCTGCCGAGGTTAACTGGATTGTTCTCCAAGAGAGGTGAGAGATGGGACTGTCCCCCCTGTGTCCATTATTTAAATTTCCTCATGCACCCCGGGCAATTAGGGCTTTCCTAGCAACCTCCAGGCAACTCAGTTATTAGCACCAGTTCTGCTAGAAGCCCTGCAATTATTCAGGGAGGCTGGCACTTGACTTTACATGTTATAATTATGTTAAAATGTAAGTGGCAACCTTTTGTCCTTTAGATAGTATTGTGGGAGATCTGGAGATCTTTTATATTTTCTTTTTCAACACAGTTAAATAGCTGATCACGCCTTTGGGCATGTGAGCATGCTAAGTCACTCTAGTCGTGTCCAACTTTTTGGACCCTATGGACTGTAGCCTGTCAGGCTCCTCTGTCCATAGGATTCTCCAGGCAAGAATACTGGAGTAGGTTGCCATGCCCTCCTCCAGGGGTTCTTCCCAATGGAGAGATGGAACTAGTGTCTCCTATGTCTCCTGCGTTGGCACATGGGTTCTCTACCCACTGAGCTACCTGGAAAGCCCAGTGATTCCTTTGCCTGATCTCAATTCTGAGATAACTATGTTAGTAAAACCACTGTAGTGACATCACAGGGCTGCCTCCCAGACTGGTGATGTCCTAAAGACTCAGTGAGACTGCATGGTTCAAACCCAGAATGTGTGCATTTTTAAAACTGAAGTATAGTTGACTTACCCTGTAGCATTAGTTTCAAAAGTACAGTAAAGTGATTCAGTTATGCATATACATATATCTATTCTTTTTCAGATTATTTTCTGTTATACATTATTATAGACTATTGAGTAGCGTGCCTTGTGCTATGCAGCAGGTCCTTGTTATTTATATTTTATATTATGTATCTGTTTTATATATTTTATATATGTATCTATTCATCCCAAACTCCTAAATTTTCCCTCCCTCCTTTCCCTAAGGGTCTATTTCTCTTGCATTTGAAGTCCATAAAAGTGAAGGGACCTGCTTAAGGTCCCATAGCTCTGTGGCCAGTGCTGGGAACCAAGATTGATGGAGTATCTACCATGAGGCTTTTCCTCTGCTCCGATTTTTTTGTAAACATGTTTTAATTCTTGCAACATTCCTGTAAATATTATTGTCCTTCCTACTATTCTACAGTTGGAGAAACTGAGGCACAAAGAAGAAAACTGTTGAGCTCTCACCCTCATCACCCCCACCACTCCGCCAGCATGGAAGACCTCTAAGGCAATTTCATTAAGTTAAGGATTTCAAATATCGAGAGATATTTGATGGCTTTTCTGCACTTATTCTCATCCTATCTGTGAGTCTGCTTCTCCTTTGTTTTATTCACTATTTTGTTGTCTATTTTAGAATCCACCTATAAGTGATATCAAACAAGATTTGTCCTTCTCTGTCTGACTTAGCTCACTTAGCATGATGCTCTCCAAATCCATCTATGTTGCTGCAAGTAGCAAATTTCTTTCTTTTTATAGCTGAGTAGTAGTCCATTGTGCATATGTACCACATCTTCTTTATCCACTCCTCTGTCAAAGGACATTTGTGTTGTTTCCATGTCTTGGCTAATGTAAATAAGTCTGCTATGAACATTGGGATGTATTTTTCCAAATTAGTGGTTTTGTTTTTGGATATATATGCAGGAGAGGAATTGCTGGGTCATATGGTAGTTCTATTTTTAGTTTTTTGGGAAACCACTATACTGTTTTCCATAGACTTCAATGAAGAAATCTTTATTGAATTCATTACAATATTGTTTCTATTTTATGTTTTGCTTTTTGGCCACATGGCATGTGAGATCTTAGTTCTCTGACCAGGGATCCAACCTGCACCTCCTGCATTGGCAGATGAAGTCTTAACCACTGGACTGCCAGCCAAGTCCCAGTGTCTGGTCTTACATGTAAGCCTTAATCCATTTATTCACACAGATTACTTCCTGAGAGTGCTTTATTCACTCTGTGATCAGGGCCACTAATAAAGAATGAAAATGATGAGGACAAGAACAATACTCATAGTAATGTGAGGGGTCATGAGGACCGTGGGTGGTCTCCTAAGAGCCTTGGGTTCTGGGGTGGAGGCATTACTGATCCTGCAGGAAAAGCAAGCCTGAAGTAGGGTGAGGAATCATAAAAGAACCTGGCTTTGGTCTAAATGGAGAAAAACCCTTTTTTTCATTTGGTGTGGGTTTTTATCACATAAATCTTCACAGAGCAACTTTATTGAACCACAATCTTTCTGCTATATTGAGTGTATCTCTCATGAGATGATTATAATGATACCTACTTTCCTCCAACATGCAATGACATGTCATGCATTCCTGAGGGTGAAATTTCCTTCAATGAGCTCTAAGGAAAGAAACCAGTTTTCAAAATTTATCATGAAACTAAATTAAAAGGCATATAAAATAATTTTTTCTCATGTTGGGTCTTGAAGTATAACACATTGGGTTCTAATCTCAGATCTGCCATTTCCCAACTGTTTTTTTTTTTTTTTGCTGCACCTCATGGCTTGTGAAATCTTAGTTCCTCAACCAGGGATTGAACCCAGGCCACAGCAGTGAAAGTGCTGAGCTACCTAGCCACTGAACCACTGTCAGAGGACTTCCTCAACTTCTGTTTTTATCTTAGCTTCTCCTTCTTTTGTCTCTCCCTTCCTCTCTTGTTCCCTCCCTTTATGCCTTCCTTACTTCTACTAAATTGGTTAGTATTTATCTGAGTAGTTAGGGGTAAAAGGTATATTTTCAAGAAGGATTTAAAGTGATAAAGGCAATGACTTATTAAGAACTAAATCTCTGGATAGACATGGAGCATCTTATTCTAAGTGAAGTAAGTCAGAAAGAGCAAGACAAATACCATATGATATTACTCGTATGTGGAATCTAAAATACAACTCAAATGAACATATTTGTGAAACAGAAACAGACTCACAGATATTGAGAGCAGATCTGTGGCTGCCAAGGGGGCGGGGGGTGAGGGAAGGATGGATTGGGAGTTGGGTTAGCAGATGTAAACTATTATATAAAGAGCAGATAAATGAAAGGTTCTGCTGTATAGCACAGGAAACTATATTCAGTATCCTGTGATAAATGATAATGGGAGAGAATATGAAAGAGAATGTATATATATGTTTAACTGAATTACTATTCTGTACAACAGAAACTAACATATTGTAAGTCAACTATACTTCAATAAAATAAAATTAAAAAAAGAACTAAATCTTCAATGTGTAGATCACACTTTTCAGCTCTTTTGACTCTGTGTCAACCTTCTGGAGAAGATAGAGGTTCTACTACTATTTCTAGGATATAGAGAAAGTATTTAAATGCCTCTGTTAAGATTTAAGCCACTGAATGATGATGAAGCATTTTTTCTCACAGCTCTGAACGCAAGGACTAATGTTCCTGCATCCTACCCAATTCAGGTTGGGTTACCAAACTGCTTACAGCCTGGAAACCAACTTCCCACCATCGTTTGAGAGATGAACACAGTAATAACAGGATTCTTTATATCCATTTACCTAAAGCTGATGGAACACTAGCTACTTCACCACCACATCCAACATCTTTTCCAGTATCCCTTTGACCATGGAAGAATGGTAACTTATGTGCTTATTATTTGCCTGGCTCTTTGCTAGCCCTTTGTCCTTGAATTCTGGGTTTCAATCCTCATGAGAGGATTTAAGGATTGACACTGTTCCCCACTTTACACCTGGAACTGCGAGATGAAGAGGTGGATGAAGTCCACAGGTCCAGAATTCATACTGTTTAATTCAACCCAGTGAAAATACTTTAGTATCATTACTGATTAATTTTTTCATGTGTAGTTCTTAAAGACACACCACCACCTTTAATTAGAATGCCTTATTGATGTTAATGGTTTCATGTTGATATAACAAAACTTTGACAGAAAAAATATGTTGAAAAGGAACAAAACAGTCAGAAAGAGTTGTGGAGAGGGACTAGTCACTCAAGAATGGAAGTAGATTTGAATTAGTGAAAATTGCAGCAAAAATCTTTGTTAAGATTTTAATCATCTTAATTTTGCAAGGATTTATCATAGTTTCAGCAAGAAAGCTCAAACTGAAAAGAAGATGGATTACTCAAAATAGGTTTTCTAACAGCAAACAAGGAAAAAAAAAAAAAAAAAAAGGTTTCCTGTAGGTAACCTAAGGAAACAACAATATGGATGAAGTATTTTCTCTAAGTAGTTGAAAAGTTGGAAAACTCTGTATGTTTAGTGATAGAGCAATTATATGGTACATATGATGTTGTCACTGTCTGTAATAATAAGCATTAAAATGATGGTTAATAACAACAAAAAGAAAAGAAGTAGATGAACCTGTTTGTCCCAGTCCCTTGGGTTATACATGAGGTCAGAACTCAAAAGCCCAGGACTTTTTGACTGTAAAGGTTCTGTTCTTTTTCCTCTTGCATTTCACTCTCTGTCCTGTTGCCCAGGCACTGCAGGGGGGCTCCCTGTGCTGTGGTTCTGGGAAAGAGTTGGGTGCCTAGGGGGCTTGGAGGAGGGGAGGAAGCAAGAACACTTGATAGGACTAGTTACATACTCCTGATCCTCATCCTAGAGCATTTGTGTTCAGTCCACCTGTCTTCCTTTGTCCAGGTTTTGCAAAAGAACTGGTGCTTTAACAAAACTGCAATTTGAAAAGCGTTCAAGTCCTGCTAAAAAGGAGGGTCCCAATTTCCTGCAGGCCCAGCAGACCCATGATCCTGGCAGATGTTAATCTCATGTCTGTTGACATAGCTGGGACTTAATAAGCCATGCTAAATGTCACAGCTTCAAGGGATGAAAACAGGAGTGGAAACACTCATAATCAGCCAAGGATATCAGCCCAACCCTGGGGACTAATGAGCTGGGCTGATGTCAAGTTTATTATTATATTTAATAAAATGAAAAGTTAAAAAAGATATCTTGTAAAGTGCTGTAAATAAATAAAATGCTAAGTAAAAAAGATTGTGCTAGTTCCACATGCCTCAAATTATAACCCCCCCTCCCCCAACTACTGTACAAAGCTACCTCCAAGAGGTAAAGAGGTGCAGTTTTGCTGAGAAGAGGAGTAACCTTAGCTAAGAGACTGGAGACTGCAGCAATCAGGAGAGAGGTCAGTTTGCAGTCATGGAACTCAGTGAGCTCTGGTGGAGATGGTAGGTCCAAGGCCACAGCTCCTAGATGGTGATGAGCCAGGGAGGCCCTGGGTTGCTATGGGAGAAGATGTGTCAGGGCAGGCTGGGCCCTATGTGGGGACAGACAATAACAAGGTCCACGAATAGGGTTGTTAGGAACATGAGACTCTCTGGTATTGCGTTGGAGGATGATGGGAATAGCAAGGCCCCAGGCTTCTGCTCCTCACTCTGTCCACCTGGATTGCTGTTTCCCTTGCCGTCCTTCTTCCACACTTCAGTGCTTAGCATCATCAAAGTCTCACAATAATTCTCTGTGGTCTATACCAGTAGCCCCATTTAGTAGAATGGGAAGCCAAAGTTCTGGAAGTTTCTGTAAGTTGACCAAGATCTTCTACTTTGTGACAGGTATTCAGATGCCATTCACGATGTTTGCATCACCTCCTTAGATCAGAAAGTTTCAGTGGCCATGGATTTGAACTCCCTTTCCTGAGCCCATGGAGGCCTCTATCAGAGATTTGCAGAGGAGAGGGGTCCCTCATTTCTCTACGAAGCTTTTCTCTGTGTAGCATCAAGCATCTCTGTGCGCAGTGTGCAGAGGATGGAGTCTGGTTTTGGGGTCATCTTGTATCCCACTTCTATAATTCTAGCTGCATGACCCTGATAAAGTTATTTAACCTCTCTTAGTCTATTAATCTTTAAAGATATTAATCTTTAGATTAATCTTTTAATCTTTCTGATCTTTAGAAAGGATTGAAGGAGGGAGCAGTAATACCTACAAGGCTGTGTTTGAGTTTAGAGTAAACAGTGTGTGCAGTGTAACTGGGACCACTCCTAGCATCTAGTACATACGGATGAACCATAATAGTGACTGCCAGGCAATTACAGATGAGATATACAGATGATGCAGGATGTAGTGTAACAGGTACTGGACCTGCATCAGAGCAGCTGGGTTCTCATTCTGAGTCAGTGGTATATTAGCCCTGCAGATGTGGATGAGACTCTGAAGCACTCTGAGCTTCATTTTCTTCATCTGTAAAGTGGAAGCTTAATCTTGGTCTCTGTTCCTTGAACTCACCCTAGAGGATAGCTCTGAAGAACATAATGTCCGTGCAAGAGCTGTGTTTACAAAAGTGCCAGAGTTATACAAAAGAGGAAAAAGATTCTGTCCCCAACTGAGGGGCAATTTTGATTTGGTAGGTGATATGACTAGACACAGTTAGCTATGAAACTCTTGGGCAAAAGTTTGTATTACACGAGGACCAAAATGATGCTACAGAGGACACTTGGGATTATGGCTGAACACCTCCTGCAGGCATCAGGCTTATTTGGATTTGTTGGGTCCTCATTTCAGATGGAGGAGGTATGCTACACTCTTGGGGAGATTTTTGCTTTCAGGAAATAAACATTGGAACTATAGCAGTGGACAAAATAGACACACTCTTCTGTTTTCATGGAACATATTTTAGTGGGGAGAAGACAGACAATTTAACTGACCCAAACCCTACCAACTACACAGATAACACATATAGTTTTCTGGATAGTGTAAAGTGCCATGGAAAAAAATAAAACAAGAAAGAGGGTGAACACTAGTCAAAATAGTCATCTTTTAAAAGTCTACAAATAACAAGTGCTGGAGAGGGAGTGGAGAAAAGGAAATTCTCCTATACTGTTGGTGGGAATATAAATAGGTGCAGCTACAATGGAGAATGGTATGGAGGTTCCTTAAAAAAAAAAAAACAACAACTAAAAGTAGGGCCTACCCTATGATCCAGTAATCCCACTCTGGGCATGTATCTGGAGAAAACCATAATTTGAAAAGATACATGCACTCCATTGTTTATAGCAGCACTGTTCGCAATAGCCAAAACACAGAAGCAACCTCAGTGCCTATCGACAGATGAATGGAAAAAAAATATGTAGTACATGTGGAATACTACTAAACCATATAAAAAGAATGAAATAATGCCATTTGCAGAAACATGGGTGAAGCTAGAGATTATCATACTAAGTAAGTCAGACAAAGACAAATATCATATGATATCACTTATATGTGGAATCCTAAAAAATAATACAAATTAACTTATTTGCAAAACATCGAAAGACTCACAGACATAGAAAACAAACTCAGAGTTACTAAAGGAGAAAGTTGGGGGTGGGAGATAAGTTGGAAGTTTGGGATTAACATATACACATCACTGTATATAAAATAGATAAACAACAGGATCTACTGTATAGCACAGGGAACTCTACTCAGTATCTTGTAATAACCTATAGTGGAAGAGAATCTGGAAAAGAAAAAATGTATATCTATAACTGAATCACTCTGTTACACACCTAAAACAAACACAATATTGTAAATTAACTATACTTCAAATTTGATAAGGTTAAAAAAAAAAGAAAGATGATGAAAGTGTCACTGGGGAAGGATCATGGGGAGGACCATGGGACAGGGTCACTGAAGAAGGGATTTACAGTTAATTTATTTATTCAGTTTTTGGCCATGCACTGCTGTATACGGGATCTTAGTTCCCTGACCAGGGATCAAACCCTCCCGCCCTGCAACGGAAATGTGAAGTCTTAACCACTGGATAGACAGGGAAGTCTCTACAATTTTAAAACTGATGCTTGCAGACACCCTAACTGAAAAGTGTCCTCTGAAGGAGGTCAAGGACAGGAAGCAGATGTAATGTAATGGGTGGTGTGCTCTAGGAAGAGTGTTCCGGGTGGAGAGAATGGCAGGTGCAAAGTGAGGCCCTGAAGTGAGGGTTACAGGTCCGTTTACAGGGTAACGAGCAGGTTTGGCGCAGGCTGCGTACAGGACTGGCACAGCCTGAATGGGGCACTTGATGGGGGAGCTCTGGAAAGACAGGAGTCATTCTGCCAAATTTACCTTTTATTTGGAATTAGATTGTCTTTTATTTGGAATAAGTTAAAGGAGGGCTCTGAACCGAGGAGGGTTGTGACCTGAGTTACATTTTTACAGGCTCCCTCTGGTTGCTTTATAAGGAAAAACAAGGAGGAGGAGAGGCCAGAAGTTAGGGGGTTATCAGGAAAAAATTTTTTTCCATTTTTTTACTTTTGTGTTTTTATGAGATAATGGATGTTCCTTTAAACTTACTATGATAATCATTTCAGGATATATGTAAGTCAAATCATTGTGCTGTATACACACATTGTGCTGGATACCTTAAATGTATCCAGTACTGTCAATTACGTCTCCATAAAACTGGAAGAAAAAAAAAGCAAAGGTAAGCTATTGCAGTCTGGCTTCCACCAGTACTAGATTTAAAAAGAAGGAATTTAAAAGCTATTGCAATAATGTAGGTAAGGGGGTTTGCTCCTAGTACTGCATCTGCCTAAATTAATTTTGTATCCATTCTCCTTCCACCCCAGAGTGTCTGGTACATTGCAGGAGTCCCCTAAGCCTTGTTAAAATGGAAAATGAGGATGTAGCATTCTCTGGTGATTACAGAGCATGGACATTGCTACTGGAATTCCAGCCTTAGCATTCCTGCTGTGTGACCTGGGACATGTCACTTTCCCTCTGTGTTTCAGGTTCCTGATCTGTAAATAGAATAATAACAGCCTCAACCCTGTAAGCTTCTTGTGAGGATGGCATAGAATAATGTACATAAAGGTCTTGGAAGAGGGTCTGACCCTCTTCCAAGTTCAGTTCAGTTCAGTCTCTCAGTCATGTCCGACTCTTTGCAACCCCATGAATCGCAACACGCCAGGCCTCCCTGTCCATCACCAACTCTCAGAGTCCACTCAAACTCACGTACATCGAGTTGGTGATGCCATCCAGCCATCTCATCCTCTGTCGTCCCCTTTTCCTCCTGCCCCCAATCCCTCCCAACATCAGAGTCTTTTCCAATGAGTCAACTCTTCGCATGAGGTGGCCAAAGTACTGGAGTTTCAGCTTTAGCATCATTCCTTCCAAAAAAATCCCAGGGCTGATCTCCTTCACAATGGACTGGTTGGATCTCCTTGCAGTCCAAGGGACTCTCAAGAGTCTTCTCCAACACCACAGTTCAAAAGCATCAATTCTTCGGCACTCAGCCTTCTTCATAGTCCAACTCTCACATCCATACATGACCACTGGAAAAACCATAGCCTGGACTAGACTGACCTTTGTTGGCAAAGTAATGTCTCTGCTTTTCAATATGCTATCTAGGTTGGTCATAACTTTTCTTCCAAGGAGTAAGCGTCTTTTAATTTCATGGCTGCAGTCACTATCTTCATTGATTTTGGAGCCCCAAAAAACAAAGTCTGACACTGTTTCCACTGTTTCCCAACCAATTTCCCATGAAGTCATGGGACCAGATGCCATGATCTTAGTTTTCTGAATGTTGAGCTTTAAGCCAACTTTTTCACTTTCCTCTTTCACCTTCATCAAGAGGCTTTTTAGTTCCTCTTCACTTTCTGCCATAAGGGTGGTGTCATCTGCATATCTGAGGTTATTGATATTTCTCCCGGCAATCTTGATTCCAGCTTGTGTTTCTTCCAGTCCAGCGTTTCTCATGATGTACTCTGCATAGAAGTTAAATAAGCAGGGTGACAATATACAGCCTTGACGTAATCCTTTTCCTATTTGGAACAAGTCTGTTGTCCCATGTCCAGTTCTAACTGTTGCTTCCTGACCTGCATATAGATTTCTCAAGGGGCAGGTCAGGTGGTCTGGTATTCCCATCTCTTTCAGAATTTTCCACAGTTTATTGTGATCTACACAGTCAAAGGCTTTGACATAGTCAATAAAGCAGAAATAGATGTTTTTTTGGAACTCTCTTGCTTTTTCGATGATCCAGCAGATGTTGGCAATTTGATCTCTGGTTCCTCTGCCTTTTCTAAAACCAGCTTGAACATCTGGAAGTTCATGGTTCACGTATTGCTGAAGCCTGGCTTGGAGAATTTTGAGCATTACTTTACTAGTGTGTGAGATGAGTGCAATTGTGTGGTAGTTTGAGCAGTCTTTGGTATTGCCTTTCTTTGGAATTGGAATGAAAACTGACCTTTTCCAGTCCTGTGGCCACTGCTGACTTTTCCAAATTTGCTGGCATATTGAGTGCAGCACTTTTACAGCATCATCTTTCAGGATTTGAAATAGCTCAACTGGAATTCCATCACCTCCACTAGCTTGTTCATAGCGATGATTTCTAAGGCCCACTTGACTTTACATTCCAGAATGTCTGGCTCTAGGTGAGTGATCATACCGTCGTGATTATCTTGGTCTTCCAAGTTAGGGTTTCACACATATCAGTAATTACCAAAGTAAGAGCAGACTTTATATACCTTTGTTGAAGAAAGGGAAACACTAAGAGAAAAATATTAGAAATATCCCTGAATGATTTTGAAATGTGAGAAATACAGAGTATTTCTTTTGCAATATTTCCATTCCAACAACACAATTTTTTTGTTGACCATCACTTTTCTTTGCTGGACTGAAATCAGATTTTGGTTTTGATGATGTTACAAGTGGACTGGTGGTCTAATCAGGTAGGAATGGGGATGTGGGCTCTATCCTTGGCCCAGATTTCTCCATATGGAGCAGCCTGTGTCCTTCTTCTCATCAAGTTTCATGGCAGCCACGTTGTGAGTTTATTGCTAACGTTATTAGTTTCTAATCAGGGCCTACTGAGATTATTACCTAATACTTATCACACTGTACTTCTAACCAGATGTCAGAAATAACGAGCTAATAAAACTGCTATTAATTTAGTTCTAAATGACAATTTTAGGCTCTAAGAGCTCAAGATGAGGGGCCTCATAAAAGCAGGGCACAAATAATTGGGGTGCTCAAAAGTAATAGCAAAAATGGTGAGAATATGAATGAATATGTGTTTCTAATTTAACAGCAAAACATGCAGCTCTGAATACTAACATTTCTCATGCACTTTCCTGGAATGAATGGAGCTATCCTCAGGGATCCAGCCTATAGGGTTTGGGCAGAATGGCCAAGGAAGTTTACTCTTTACAGGAAGAAATTAGGGTGCCACCACAGCCCTGTTTACCACTGTCCTGTTTGGTTCCAATGAGACAATAGGGTTCGTAGGTCCCTGAAACAGGGGATTTCCCTGAGAACTCAGTGAAAGGTGCTTATTTTGCTGCTAGACTCTGGGGCATCCTGACTGACCCCTGGTTGCCTGCCCTGACAGACACTCCATTTTTGAGAAATATCCTCTTTCTACCTGCGTCTTCTGTCATCCTGTATGCAGCTGTGGGAGGCTCGTGTTCAAATCCTAACTGCACCACTCGAGGAAGTGATGGAAACATCATTCTGAATCTCAGCTCTCTCATCTCCCAAAGGAGTGATATGAATAGCCCCTTCCTTCAGAGGATTACAGTGCAGCATTCAAAGAAATAACAGATAAAAGGAGCTTAGTGAAGTGCCTGTGCTTCCATGAACTAGATCAAATGTTGCTGTCTCTTAAATGATGCAAACATGCTCTTTCTCCTTCGTCCTTGCCCGTTCATTCCTTCTTTTCATTCCCTCATTTGGATGCTACTTATCAGGTATGGGAGAGTGTACCACTAAAAGGTTCACTTCTTTCTTCCCCATCATCATATGCATAACTCTGCTCTGAGTGCCTTCACTTTGGTTCACCATTTTTGTTTTTATTATATTTTTGGAAGTTGAGTTGATTTATGATATTGTGTTAATTTCTGCTGTACAGAAATGTGACTCAGTCTTTTTTTCTCTTACTCTTTTCTATTATGGTTTAATCACAGGATTTTGATTATAGTTCCCTGTGCTCTACAGTAGGACCTTGTTGTGTATCTATTCTTTATACAACAGCTTATATCTGCTAACCCCAAACTCCTAATCCACACCTCCCTTATCCCCCTCCCCCTTGGCAACCACAGGTCTGTTCCCTATGCCCTGTGTCACCATTTTTAAAGACACTTAAGCCTGTTCTGCACACACACTTGGCTCACTGGGGTGGTAGGGATTTGGGGCACAGAGGTGAAGCTCAAGTGTGTGATTCGATTAGTCTACTGTGTGGTGGCTGTGATCGAGGAGAAAGATCCTTGCATGCCCTTGGGAGGACAGGAGGCAGGCGGTAGAAGCCTTGCTGTGGCTCCCTCCATGGCCAAGTCTTCCACTGGTAGACTTGGGGTATGGGGCTTGGCTCTGAAATGTCACCACAGATCCAGGCTAATTGTTCTCAGTGGTTGCTTATTCTCACTGGACAGACAAGTCTAGCCCATTTCTCAGTGAATGAACTGTAGGCAGAGATGATGACCAGCAACCTCCCATCTGCTCCCAGGCCTGGTCCATAAACCCTACCTCCTAAGCTTCCAGGCATCTCTTCCTTTGTCTGCTGGCTGCTGTGGAAGATGCATCGATGCACCTGGGACCCTGGGACGTCAAGCCAGTGGATGGAGGAGACATCTCTGAATGAACCTCTGTCAAGTTGCACTGAAAGCTGAAGTGAGCACACAGATGTCACTGGGTGTAAAAGGGAAAAATAGATTTCATCCTTATTAGATTTGTTTCTTTTACTTTAATCTTTGTATTCTATTGTTTTCGCCTCTACTTAAGAATGTTGCCTAGAGACTGAAATATGCAGGATAGACCATTTTCAAGTCTCTAACCTTTAAGAGTCTAACACTTTCTCACTCATATAGAGATACAAAGTTTTAGAACAGAGAATAGCACTTGTCTTGAAGGTTTACAGGAACATTGTGACCTGACCTATATTGACACTTGCAAGCACAAAGGATTCTGACACCAAGACTTGATAGTATAAAAGAAACCCCTTTTCAGTATAAAAGAATTCTGAATTCTGACCAGCGTAAGACAGTTCTCTAGGACATTAGTCTGCCGTCTTCTCTGTCTGCTGGCTTTCCAAATAACATTGTTATTCCTTGCTTCAACAACTCATCTTACAACTTATTGGCCTATTGTGCAGCAAGCACAATGAGTTTGAGTCAGTAATGATGGTGGAAATTCTGATGGTTTGGGGGGTGTTTATTACAGCAGCTGACTAATAAAGATGAGCAGCACTTTTCCAGGTAGACAGGCAGGAAGAGAGCATTGCAGGCCACAGGCATGGAGGAGCCAGAAGCCCCCAAGTGTGTGTTATGGGGACTGAGGTCAGCTGGGACTGCAAGACAACACAGTGGGAAGGCTGGGGGCAGGAAGGGTGCAGGAGCAGAGGCTTGCAGGCTCTGTTTGCCATTTAGGATCACAGCAGAAGCAACGGAGCCATTGGAGAATGGTAAGCAAAAGCTCTCACTGTAATGATGCTTTAGGCATGTCCTTCTGCTGGCAGTTCTCCAAGGCAGGATGGATGAGGGTGACATGGGATTTGTCCCAAGCTGATGGATAAGGAGGCTTTCCAGACCTTCCAGGGTAGACAGCATGGGGGCTTGAATTAGGAATGTGACTGTGTTGGCAGGAGCTGGAGCTGACAAAGTAGTTATTTCAGAAGCAGAATTTTCAGGAATTGGTAATCATTTTGAGGCCAGCTAGGAGAGGGGGAAAAGACCCTGATGGCTTCCTTCTCTTTTATAACCTTGTGTCCACTCCCCTTTCTTCCCTAATTTCTTTCAAGTATGAATTGGTGACACACTGGCTGTCATAGAATGGTGAAAGTTGGTTCTTGTTTCCTGGGGGCATGCTTGCTTCTCACAGACATGCTGACCCACAAGGATGCGGAGCGAACACTTAACTTGCCCATCAAGGAAACCACTCATGCTCTGCCTCTGCTGTCCCCCAGAACGCATGGAGGTGGTGGGCATCCAGGTGCATATTTTCTTAGCTCTCCCTCCCTTGCTGTGGCCCCTCCATGGCCAAGTCTCCCATCAGTAGACCTAGGGTATGGGGCTCATAAGCCACCCACTCATACTGTGGGTATGGAATTTCCATTTCTTTCGATTGAATTCATTCATAAATACATCTATGGCTGATTCATGTCAATGTGTGGCAAAACCCACTACAATACTGTAAAGTAATTAGCCTCTAATTAAAATAAATAAATTAAAAAACATATTCATAAGCAAAAAAAAAAAGAAAAAAAAAGAAGGGAAACTCTTTTAAATGGATTTGAACAGAATTTTATCATGTTCAGCACAGCCAACTTTGCTTCTGGAGCTTGGGTTAAAATCAGACATGTTAATTGAGTCTCTAGTTCAATGGGATTATCATTGCTGCTATTAAAGTAGAAATCAATATTAATATTTCCCCCCTGTTAACCTTAACCATCTTTCTAGAACCAATATTTTTCTTCCCTTCGTGTCTCCCTCCATGACTCTGTTACCTTTGCATTTATAATTGTGTGCTGAGGCTGCTGCATCTGGCTTCACATCTGGGATCAGTGTCTGTAATGGATTTGCTTTAATGCCCAGCTCCTGGACAGCCCTCTTTTTATCTGCTAAGAGAAGATTATCTTTGCTCGCCTTCTAGGTAATGAATCCTTTTCATTTGTTTTCCTACAAACAAGAAAGGAGCTGGTCAGAGGAGTGCAGTTTTGTCCAAGGTACGTCTTGAGAGAGCTTAATGGACCCTCTGATACCTAGACAGCCTCACCTCTGTCCGTGGACCTGTGCACCCACCTGCTCTGTGGAAGCCAAGTTCATCATCTAACTAACTGAGGTGTGTGTGCTCACTTGGGTCCCTGGGATGCTCCCCACCATGTCCCAGGTGCTGCTGTGCTCTAATCTGGGCATATAATTGGTGCTTGTGCCGAGAGGCACTCTCATTCCTTTCTGTATGCTCTGCATTGAGTACTGCCAAGTGATTTTATGGCTCCCACTATGAGTGGCTACCAATTTGTTAGAGGTAAGCTCTTTAGCCTGGCATGCAAGGTCCCCTATAATCTGTCCCTGTTTTTCTCTTTGGCCTCATCTCCAGCCCCTGTAGCTGGAACCCAAACTATAGTTATCCAAAGCTGCTTGCAAGTTCCCAAGGACAGCTTGCAAAAGGACCTGTCCACACTATTCCATCTCCCTGGAAGGTCCTTCCCCAGAGCTACACCTTGAGCCTGAGTTTGAACGGCCCTGCTTCTGAGAAGCACCTTGGCCTTGCAGGAAGTTAGCTCTTCACTGTCTTTGATGACCTTGTAGTCTGTCTATCTTCCCCACTACACCCTGAGTTCCTTGAGGGTGGGCCACCTGTCATCCCATCTCTATCACTACCACCTCACATGGATCCTGGAGGAGAGATGTGCTTGGTGAAGGCTAGCTGAGTGGCATCTTCCCATGTGTATCTGGGAACCCAGCCCTCAATGGAAGAGCTTCACATGCCATGTTTCATTCATCTGCAACACACCTCTGTGAGGCAAGTGCTCTTCTTTTCCTCTGTTTCACCGATGAGTCATTTGAGGCACAGAGAGGTTAGGTGACTTGTCTAAGATGGCTCAGCTTATGTGTGGAGGGTACAGGAATAAAACCCTGGCTTTTTGTGCTTCATGATCTTAGCCACTTTGACCCTGACACTTCCCCTCCTCTCTTTCTCTTGCCCCTGCATCCTGACAGGTCTTTGTCCTCTTCCACTACTTTCCCACCTCTCTCAGAAGATACATATTGCTGTAAAAGATGGCTATCTTTGTGAAGTCTAAAATCAGTGTAGGTGTGCTGTGTGGGATGGCCCTCTGTTTGTTACCCCTTCCTGCGCTACCCTGTAGAGTCTCCAGTTCCCTCTGCTCCGTGCTCCAGGAGTTCAGTTCTGGCAATTCTTCCCTTGCTCTCTGGCTTTTGTTTGGCCCATGGAAGCATCAGGATGGGGAACAGAGGCAAAGTGCTTCTTGAACCCTAACTGTGTTCTCTTAGAGCAGGGCTTGTGAACTCTGTAAAGTGCCAGATGGTAAACATTTTAAGCTTTGTGTCACAAGAGATGAAGTTAAGGCTGTGATTTAGGTAATTATAGACCCATTTAAAATGTAACTATTTGAAAATGTAAAGTTATTCCTAGCTCATGGGCTATAACAAAACAGGCAGCAGATCATGTTTGGTACAGCCATAGTCTATCAACCGCTGATCTGGAGTCCAGAGCAGGAGATGCCAAACTTTGATGTGTACCAGCATCACTGGGAGGCTGTTCTAACACAGATAGCAGATCCCCATCCTCAGAGCTTCTGATAACTGGGTGATGTTGATGCTGCTGGTCTTGGTACCACATCTAAGAACCATCAGAGAGGTGATGACACCTGTCAAGTGTTCCTTCGGGCTCAAGGATTCTTCTCTTTCTTCATTTCTTCAGGCCTGGGTGCTTCCCTATCCATTGTGAATTCCATTAACACTGCCCTTTGTAAATTGTCCTTTCTTCTTCAGTTAAATTCATTTGCATGCACCATCTTGGTTAGAATCTTCTGGATACTTGAAGTGTTTCCATTTTCCAGAAAGAGTCTGAGAACATTGTGCTTCTGTACTTTATAGGACTAATCCTTGGAGAAGAACGTTTCACCAGTGAAATATTCTTTTTTTTTTTTTTTTAAATATTCTTTTATTGATTGCATAAAGACTCTTGAAGGGTCATCTCTGTGTATGGCTCTCTGGGAGCTGGTACCAGTTCAGAGGATGAATAGGACAGCAGAGTTCTTGCTGTGAGACAGGCATATGTAGGATGCTACAGGTGTGTCAAGGATGCCCAGCTCTGAGGAAGTGGTCAGAGCAGGCTCTCCAGGGCAGGAAATGAGTTCAAAGGAAAGATAAGCATTAGCCTACAAAGAACTGGAAGTCTTGGGGAGCAGAGAGTGTGTGAAGGGATCTGGGGAGCCACAGGAATAGTGTGTGTATGTGTGTGTGTGTGTGTGTGTGTGTGTGTGTATGTATGTGTGTGTGTGCTGGGGGAGGCGGGGTCTGAGAGCAGTTATACAGCTAGAGATGTGAGAAGAGGCCAGATCACAGGGCCCTCATTGAGGATCAGCATGAGAACAGTGGGGATTTTTATTAGGGAATGACACCAGGAGACTTTCAAGGAGAAAGATCACCTCGATGGGGAACTGCATGAATGGTGCACGGGAGAGGCTGGTGGCCAGGAGGACCCCTCACAGGCTGCTGGGCTGGTTTCCCACTGAGGTGGGTTAGGACAGGCTGAGTCTGGAGGTGGTGGCTGCCAGCAAGCTTTAAGACAATTTCAGGTGAGTCTCTGCCATTTCACATGTGCCGCCTGGGGAGCTGGTGAGAAGAAAACCTCTCTGGAGGCCTCACCTCTTCCTCTGGGAAGCAGGATTCTCACTGTGCTCAAGGCTGCCCCCCAGACTCCATTGGATGGCTTCATTTCACAAATCAAAAGTATGAACAAATTGAATCATTTCTAAGAGGGCAAGTATTAAGGAAACCGTAGCAGTACTTGTCCGTGTAGTAGCACTTGTCCATGTTTCTACGAGGCCATCACTTCTATGCAACATTTACCCAACACCGCAGAGCTCCCACCAACTAAGGGCTACCTTTTGGAAAGGTCAGACTTTTTAAAGGTTAATTGTTACCCTTAAGAAAATCGCAAAAACAAACTGCAGGGCTGCATGTTTAATGAGAGTTTGGTTCAGCAGTTCCCAGAAGCAGGATTCCTGACAATTTGATTTAAGCAAATCAAGACTAGTCTAGAAACCAAGTGCCACTGGCGACTTCTGACTTAAAGTGTACAGGCCGGCTGGGTTTAAGGAGTATTGCTATGCTTCAGAAATGTACTCTGGCCAAAAACCCCAGCCAGGCAGGAGTTTGAGCACTGTTAAATCCTTGCATCTTTGCAGGTAGTTGGTAGCTGAGCAACTGAGTACAGAGGGACCCCAAGATTTCACCCTCTTCTCTTGTCAATATCCTCTTTCTCTCAGCAATCTGTCCCCTCGCAGCACCTGGCCAGTCACCTCTCTGAGGATGGCTTTTCCATCTGGCTCCCTCTGCTTCCTCCATTTGTTGCCTTGCAGCAACTTCAATGCAGTTTGTCCAAACCCAATCACTGTTGCCCTTTCCCTCCATGCCAGGTTCTGTCCAAGACCGCTCCCCTCTAGAGCTCACCCAACCCCTGCTGAAATTCTCAAGTTATTGGTTACTTTTTCATTCCACATTGTTCTTCCAGGACCCTGTCCATCCAATTGCCAGATCGTATTGATTTCTTCCTCACAATTCATCTCAGTACTGTCTCTTTTCATTGCTGGGGCCACTACTCTGCTCTGATCTGAACCTCTCTCCTGAATGACTCCAGTCACTTCCCACTGTCTTCATTGTGGGTCATCCATGTCACCCACTGACACAAGACAGATTTTCCTGAAGATCTGTTGTGATTCTGCAAATCCCCTGATACAAGATTTTTCTTAACAACTCTGGAATGAAACTCAGAATTTCAGTATTCCCCTCCTTTGTCTTAATCTCTTACCCACCTCCCTCTTGCCTTTTATTTAAATTCAAATTATTTATTTATTTAATTAGATTATAGTTGATTTATAATGTTGTGTCCCCCTGCCTCACATACCTGGAATATTCCTTCCTCCTTCCTTCCTTCCCTCATTCCTATATTTCTTCCTTCCCTCCATCCGTCCCTGTCTTCCTCCTTTGGAAATGACCACCTACTCTGAACAGTGCTTTTGTGATTAGTATCCACCGTGTGCCAGATGGTCTGTTAGGACCTCCGTGCACTCATGGCATTTACTATTCTTCCATTTACTATGGAAGAATGCTGCTGCTGCTGCTGCTAAGTCGCTTTAGTCATGTCTGACTCTGTGCGACCCCATAGACGGCAGCCCACCAGGCTCCCCCATCCCTGGGATTCTCCAGGCAAGAATACTGGAGTGGGTTGCCATTTCCTTCTCCAACACATGAAAGTGAAAAGTGAAAGTGAAGTCGCTCAGTTGTGTCCAACTCCTAGCGACCCCATGGACTGCAGCCCATCAGGCCCCTCTGTCCATGGGATTTTCCAGGAAAGAAAAGATTTTCTAGTACTGGAGAATGAAATGGATTCAAAAAGTGTAGCTGTGAGGCTAGAATGTAAATAAGTCACAGACCAGCAGGGTTAACACCACATGGACACAAACAGCAGTCATCTCCTGCAGCCTAGGAGACAGGACTCCTGAGTGACCAGGACAGGCTGTGGGAGGACACAGGGGGAAAGGAGACGCCCCCCGCCAAAGGGCAGGGGCATCTCAGGCATGTGAGGGGCAAGTAAAGGCATAGAGCAGGGAGGTGAACTTCCAGTTTAGACTGCAGACCATCCTCTTTGAGGCAATAAGGTTTTGTAACAGTGATAGGTTCTAGAGCTCTGCCAAACTCCAGTGCCCATAGCTCACCATACTATGTTGCACCCTTGTAAACTAGATAAGAGGGTAGGTCTCTACAATGCTCTCATAGCTAAAAAGGCAGGGGACACAGCATTGTAAACCAACTGTACTTCAGTGTTGTTGTTGCTTAGTCACTAAGTTGTGTCTGACTCTTTTGTGACCCCATGCACTGTAGCCCACCAGGCTCCTCTGTTTATGGTATTTTCCAGACAAGAATACTGGAGTGGGTTGTCCTATCTTCCTCTAGGTATCTTCCCAGGACAGGGATCAAACCGACATCTTTGATGTCTCCTGCATTGGCAGGCAGGGTCTTTACCACTAGCACCACCTGCAGTGTTGTGCGTTAGTCGCTCAGTTGTGTCCGACTCTTTGCAACCCCATGGACTGTAGCCATGCCATTTCCTTCTCTAGGGGATCTTTCCAACCCAGGGATCGAGCCTAGCGCCACCTAGTGTAGTCTAAATACATTGTAATTTTAAATGGATCTGTTTTCCTCTCTGCTGCTGCTGCTGCTAAGTCACTTCAGTCGTGTCCGACTCTGTGTGACTCCATAGATGGCTGCCCACCAGGCTCTCCTATCCCTGGGATTCTCCAGGCAAGAATACTGGAGTGGGTTGCCATTTCCTTCTCCAATGCATGAAAGTGAAACAATAAAGTGAAGTTGCTCAGTCGTGTCTGACTCCTAGCGACCCCATGGACTGCAGCCCACCAGGCTCCTCCGTCCATGGGATTTTCCAGGCAAGAGTACTGGAGTGGAGGGCCATTGCCTTCTCTGATGGAGAGTCCTTAAGAAACACTGAAAATGGAGTTACCATATGATACTGCAGTCCCACTCCTGGGCATAACGTATGTGTGTGTCTTCAGTCACTAAGTCATGTCTGACTCTTTGTAACCCCGTGGACTAAAGCCCTTATAGCCCCTATAGCCTGCTCTTTCTCATAGGGTCACTGTGCATGCTAAGTCGCTTCAGTTGTGTCCAACTCTCTTCAACCCATGGACTGTAGACTGCCAGGCTCCTCTATCCATGGGATTATCCAGGCAAGAATACTGGAGTGAGTTGCCATTTCCTTCTCTAGGAGATCTTTCCGACCCAGGGATCAAAACTGTGTCTCTTGCATCTCCTGCATTGGCAGGCTGATTCTTTACCACTACAGCACCTGGGAAGTATTATTGTACCAAGGTATACACACAGTATCCACAAAACAAACAAACAAACAAACAAACAAACAAATCTCATATTGTTCTTGAAAAAAAATTCATCTTTGGCAAGAATTAAAAAAAAATCTGCGTGCAGGGTTAAGATATTGGCATACATTTTTCTGTATGTTTATTGGTAATTTGTATTTATTTTGTAAAATGTCTATTCAGATCTTTAAAAAAAGACATTAAGAGAAAACTCACCTGTGGGATAACTCAGCCTGCATTTAATAGGCAATAAAGGGTTATCTGCTTGAATAAATCAAGGAAAAAAGTCATTGAACTCATACACATATTTTATTATGTGTAAATTATACCCAATAAAAAGTAAGTATCTAGGAGTATACGGGAAAGTAATTATATTGAAATATGTATAACAAAATGTTTAACATCAGTTTGTGGTATGAATAAAAACATCTTTCTTGTTTCTCAACAAATACATTGACATCCTATATATCCACTGTTTTGAACCTCCAACTCGGTGGCACCTAGGAGTGTAGCATTCTTTTCTCCTGTCTTGGCTCTCCTCATGGGGCATCTACTGCACTTGTGTTAACTGCTATATGAGCAGGTGTTGCTGAGAGCAGGCCGTGCCTCTTAGATGCTTCAAAACAGGGATGTAGATCTTGGCACGGAGGGAATATGTAAAGTTTAAAACTGAAGCCACTGCTTCTTCAATAAATATTGAATGAATTTCTATTCTGGACTAGGCAGTGTGTTCGTGACTAGGGAAACCTATTTTCCATTTTTAAATGGAGTCTCATAAACTCAGAAGTTTTCTTGGCCTTTGGAGTTTTGCCCCAAATTAATGGCCTGTGAAAGGGCTGAGCTCACTTACTTTCTGTAATTTTTTCCAGTGTTTTTCTTAGTAGAGGCTCCCATCTCTGCTCCTGTTGCTGTTCCTGTCACCTTCACCCCAGTCTTGTGGGAACCTGGGTTGAGAGGCCTGCTGTTTGCTTGGTGTGCAGGATGTAGGGTGTCATAGTGGAGACTCACCACTGAATATGACCATTGTCCTGCATCTTTCCTGCTTTCCTGTCCTTGATCAGCAGATGTCCTTAACTAGGGTCTCAGAAAGAGAATTCCCTACCCCGCACAGCCACTCTGGAGGCACAATCTATTCCTTCACTCTTTCCCCACCTGTGTCATTTCCCTAATTCTTTTAAATTGTTTTTTAGGGACCAACCAAGCAGGTAATTTTTCATTTCATATAATTTCCTGAAATTCTAATAAACATATATTTTTCCATCTTATTATATCTGATAGAAAAGTATTTCCATTTTGTGTGATCATCCAATGCAGATGATCTGTCTGGAAATGAATGAGAAAAAGACAAGAAATAGCATGTAACTTGTCCTCTGGCCATCCTTACCCAATACTGCTTCCTCCTTAGGTGATGGGAAGTGCTCTTCTCTGGGACTATGCTTGGGAGTCTCTTTCATGGCATAGCTTGGCTGTGGGATGTTTTTCTACTTCAAAAAATCTTGGGTACCACTCTGTATTGATATATTCTTAAATCTGTACCATAAATACCTGGACCCTGATGGATGTGCTTGCCTGGGAGACCACACATGAACCTGGAAAGAATGAGACTCTGAGTTGTTCTGAAGAGCCGTCTGACCAGAAGTGAGGAACCTAAGAATGACCTTACCTGAGGACACTGCCTGGTTGGGGGTTCAGCTTCCTGCATAAGCTTGGGTCTGGGAATCTGAGCTTAAGCTTCCAGATATCTGTGAGGTTGGTTTTCTAAGGCTAGCAGATGTCCTATAGGAAACAGATGTCTATTTTCCTAAATTCACAAGAATTGGGGGCAGAAAGTCTCAGCCTTTTTGTGCAGGTTTGGTTTCTTGAACTGCATCTCACTGTCAGTCATTTTCTTTCCACTTTGCTCCAGCTGGATCTGATTTTCCAGATTAAAATCATGAAGTCACTTCAGTCGTGTCCGATTCTGTGTGATCCCAGAGATGGCAGCCCACCAGGCTTCCCCATTCCTGGGATTCTCTAGGCAAGAACACTGGAGTGGGTTGCCATTTCCTTCTCCAATGCATGAAAGTGAAAAGTGAAAGTGAAAAGTGAAAGTGAAGTCGCTCAGTCGTGTCCAACTCTTAGTGACCCCATGGACTGCAGCCTACCGGGCTCCTCCATCTATGGGATTTTCCAGGCAGGAGTACTGGAGTGGGGTGCCATCGCCTTCTCCACATGAAGGATTGGTATCCAGCTTACTGCCAACGCCTGGGGAGGTTGAGGTCTTTTCTCCTTCCTGTCAGTGCATGTTCAGAAACCTGCCGTGCAGATCCATGCACCATCCACAGTCCTGCAGGCCTGTCTGAGTGCTATTCTGCCCTGGAGACAGAGAGATTCATGACTTTTGACTTTGTGTAATTTCTAATTCTGGACCAGGCAATTTTTCTATCCATCACCATTGCTTCTCCACATCTGAAGCCTGCCTCCCTTGGAACATTTCAGTGGCACACTCTAACTTCAGCTCAAAATCTTCCTCTTTAATCTGGTACTACCTTCCCCCAGAAGCCTTATCTGGGCTAGCATCTATGTGCTAGCATCCAGGTACCTGTGATCTGTGGACTCTAGGCTTGCTTGGTAGTTACCCCCTTAGGAGGATGTTGGGCTCTGGAGTGGTCTGTCCCAGCAAACAAAGCAGGATGAAGACTCTTCTCAGTTATCTTGAGCTGGGTTTTCAAGGTTCTCCTCTCCTCTCTCAGGACTGAGTGTCATTGGAAGCCATATTAACCACCAAGCTGTAGGGTTTCCTTTGATTGGCTAGTTGATGAGTTCATTTCTTGGCCTCCTTTGCCTTGGCCAATGTATCAGTAAATGTTCTTTGCTTTCTGCTCTATCTACCTGCCTGGAGGAGCCATTATTCCTTCACATTTTCATGTTGGTCTTGAGGCTATGTCACCACTGTCCTCTGACCCAAGTGCCAACACAGTTCTCTGACCCAAGCATCACTGTGGGCCCTGTAATAATGGTCATCTTCCTTCCCAGAGCTGTATGTCCACTAGTTTGGCACTCAAGACAAGGGTACCCCTTGGCTCAGCTCTAGGGTAGTAATTTCACTCATGTTGCATTGCACTAGAGTCCCATTTCTCAGCTTTAAGATCCTAGGCCAAGGACTTCCCTGACCAGTGGTTGGAACTCCATGCTTCCAATGAAGCTGGAGGGGGCAGGATGCGGGTGGCAGGGCACAAACTCCTAGGATTCCACATGCCACACAGCCAAATAACTAAATGTTAAAAAAAAAAAAAATCCTAGACCAGTGTCCCAGTTTTGCTCTGGTGGGGCTGCTTGCCTCCTGAATATTTAGGTAAATATGACTCTAATCTTCAACATCATGGACTGTGTTGGATCAGAGTTCTCCAAACAATTGCTGTGAATTCAAAATTCGAGCCCTAAAAACTTGGTCCCCTTATGGACCTCTTTGCTGACCTGGATGTAGATTCCTGTCTGTTCAGTTTTCCTCCAAAACTTTTACTCAAACCAAGCTGATGCTCTGCCACTTCTGCCTGTTTTGTTTGTTTGTTTCAGGTAAGGAAGAGTTGCTATAGGCCAGTCAGCTCTGTTTAGTCTTCCTCCCCCAATGGTGATGAATACAATTTTCTCTCTTTCCTTGGGCAAGTGTTTTTGAGTTGGACTTGGCCACAGTCACCAATATTATTCCATTCTTCCATACACAATTGCAGGCAATATTTCCAGTACTGAGTAGATTTGAGTTTATAAGCAAGAGGGTTTACAATGCTTATTTAACACTATGAGCCTTAACAGATGTTCCTAAACGTGGGTGAATAAGGGAAATGAGAACTGAACCCCTTATTTTGACATTCACATGATATCATGAAAAGCAGATTGGCTTTTTTTCTACTCCTCAAAATTCTTTTTTATCCAAAGAATTACACTTTTATTATTAAGTGTCATGATATTCATTTTGTAAACAAGATTTATAATATGCCTTAAATAGATAATATGCACTTTGTTGCAATTGCTATTTGTCTCAGTTCAACTTTCCAGCTGTTTTTAATCACTATTTAATGCAATCCTGGCATTAACATCGAATGAATATATTTCATACAAATTTATTTTTCTAGGGGTCATACTGCTTCTTAGACAAGGCCCTTTCCAGAGATTGTTTCCAGAAATCTAGACATGGTTCTTCATAGAAATTTCTGCTAAAAAGCCTTTTAATTAGAATTTAACCTGTATCGTAGTAGAAACCATCATTATCATCATCGAATTTGTGTCCTCAACTCTTTTTACATGTCCTAGTATCAAACATGGAGAAGGCAATGGCACCCCACTCCAGTACTCTTGCCTGGAAAATCCCATGGACGGAGGAGCCTGGTAGGCTGCAGTTCATGGGGTCGCTAAGAGTCAGACACGACTGAATGACTTCACTTTCACTTTTCACTTTCACACATTGGAGAAGGAAATGGCAACCCACTCCAGTATTCTCCTGGAGAATCCAGGAGCCTGGTGGGCTGCCGTCTATGGGGTCGCACAGTGTCGGACACGACTGGAGCGACTTCGCAGCAGCAGCAGTATCAAACACCTATAGTGGCTTTCTGTTCTTCTCCAAGCCAACGAAACATTCTTTCCATAGCTTTATGGTAAAAGAACATAATGTTCCAGGTAATTAGAAATCATAATCCACTCTTGTTTAATGGTGTGTTGTTGCCTTTTTCTCCATTTATCTATAAAAGCATTTTTAAAACATGAAATGTCCGTACCATTTTGTCTTCTTTTTCACTCAACGCTAAAAACATTTCACTGTTTCTCCTGAGGATTCATAAATATAATTCTTAACACTGTAATCTATCATTTTATCTGCATCTTAACAGTCAGAATTTTACTTACCCTCTGACATCTACAAATGCATTTGCACAAAAAGCTACATTTCAGCCTAAGGTTTTGGATAAGACTGCCTGGGTCTGATGGTTAACTTGACCCAGCAGTGGCTCTCTGTCTTTGGGTAAGTAATCCTCGCCCTGCTCTTCTAATCAGAGAAGCCTGATAATAACAGAGCCACATCACAGGACTGTTGTAAAGATCAAATGTGTGTTATATAAAAAGCCTTTGGATCAGCGTCTGGCACAGAGTAAGCCGTTAATAAATGTTACCGACTATTTTTTCTTCTCATTTTTATTCTTTTTTTGCAAACATCTCCATTAGAAATTGCCATCCAGTTCTCTAGGCTACCATTATGTCTGCTTGTGCTGTGCAATGCATACCCTTAATTCTTTTCATTCTTCACATTTTATGGAGAATCCCTTGGAAATTCTCTGGTCCTTGATTTAAGTGGATTTCCAGGGAAACTAAAATAAAGCAATTTTTGTGTAGAGGCCAGCTGGTCCCCTTCCATTAATTACAGGTGTAACAATGGTGTTCCCTAAGAAAGCAGGCATTGCTTTTTTGAAAATTTAGATGAAGAACGCTTTGTGGAATATGCTTTGTTTGACAACGAAAGAATTTTATTTCTTCACAGGTAGATGCAAACCAAGAGGCAACCAAGAACTTGAAAAGTGACACGAAGTTATGTAGAATCACAATGACAGCCTTGTCCCAGCTGAGTTTCTTTCTTTCTAAATGGATATTTTGGTTTATTTTCTTTCTTTTTTTTTGGGTAAATTAGTATAATTTCATTTTTCTCCGTTTGTAAACGTTATTTTTTTATTGGAGTATGATTGCTTTACAATGTTGTGTTAGTTTCTGCTGTATGAGAAAGTGAATCAGCTATATGTATACATATATCCCCACTTGGACCTCCGTCCCTCCCTCCCTCCCACCCCCATTCCACCCCTCTAGGTTACCACAGAGCCCTGAGCTGAGCTGTTTGTGTTATGCAGCCGCTTCCCACTAGCTGTCTGTTTTACACATGGTGTATATATGCCAGTGCTACTCTCCCAGTTCATCCCGCCTTCCCCTTCTCCTCTGTGTCCACATGTCTATTCGCTACATCTGCATCTCCTTTCCTGACCTGCAAATAGCTTCGTGTTGTTGTTGTTCAGTAGCAAGTCTCAGTAAACTCTTTGCGACCCCATGGACTGCATCTCACCAGGCTTCCCTGTCCTTTTCTATTTCCCAGAGTCTTGGTTCCGAATATATAAATTAATATACAAGACTTGGTTTTCTGTTTCTGACAACTTCATTTTGTATAACAGACTATATATAGGTCCATCCACATCACTACAAATGACTCAATTTCATTCCTTTTTATAGCTGAATAATACTTCATTGCACACATGTATCACATCTTCTTTATCTTTTCATCTGTCAGTGAGCATTTTGGTTGCTGCCAAGAGCTGGCTATTGTAGATAGTGCTGTAATGAACACTGGGGTGCATGTGTCTTTTTTGAATTATGGTTTTCTCAGGGTATGTACCAAGTAGTCATCCAGCTGAGTTTCTGAATGAATTGGTCTTTGACTAATTTACTATTAACCAGTACCCCTATCAATCAATTCAGTTCAGTTCCTCAGTTGTGTCCAACTCTTTCTGATCCCATGGACTGCAACACACCAGACTTCACTGCCCTTCACCAACTCCTGGAGGTTGCCCAAACTCATGCCCATTGAGTCGGTGATACATCCAAACCATCTCATCCTCTGTCGACCACTTCTCCTCTTGCCTTCAATCTTTCCCAGCATCGGGGTCTTTTCCAATGAGTCAGTTCTTCACATCAGGTGGCCAAAGTTTTGGAGCTTCAGCTTCAACATCAGTCCTTCCAATGAATATTCAGGACTATTTCCTTTAGGATTGACTGGTTGGATCTCCTTGCAGTCCAAGGGACTCTCAAGAGTCTTCTCCAACACCACAGTTCAAAAGCATCAATTCATCAGTGCTCAGATTTCTTTATGGTCCAAATCTCACATCTATACATTACTACTGGAAAAACTACAGCTTTGACCAGATGGACATTTTTTGGCAAAGTAATATCTCTGATTTTTAATATGCTGTCTAGGTTGGTCATAACTTTCCTTCCAAGGAGCAAGCATCTTTTAAGTTCATGGCTGCAGTCACCATCCGCAGTGATTTTGTAGCCCAAGAAAATAAAGCCTGTCACTGTTTCCATTGTTTCCCCATCGATTTTCCATGAAGTGATGGACCATATGCCATGACCTTTGTTTTTGGAATGTTGAGTTTTAAGCCAGCTTTTCCACTCTCCTCTTTCACTTTTATCCAGAGGCTCTTTAGTCTCTTTTCACTTTCTGCCATAAGAGTGGTGTCATCTATATATCTGAGGTTATTGATATTTGTCCCTGCAATCTGAGAAGGGGACGACAGAGGATGAGATGGTTAGATGGCAACACTGACTCAGTGGACATGAGTTTGAGCAAGCTCTGGGAATTGGTGATGGACAGGGAAGCATGGCGTGCTGCAGTCCATGGGGTCGCAAAGTTGAACACTACTTTATGTCTGAACTGAACTGTGCTTCCTCCAGCCTGGCATTTCACATGATGTACTCTGCATATAAGTTAAATAAGCAAGGTGATGATATTCAGCCTTGATGTACTCCTTTCCCAATTTGGAACAAGTCCATTGTTCCATGCCTGCTTCTAATTGTTGCTTCTTGACCTGCATATAGATTTCTCAGGAGGCGGGTAAGGTGATCTGGTATTTCCATCTCTTGAAGAATTTTCCGCAGTATATTGTGATCCACACAGTTAAAGGCTTTAGCATAGTCAATAAAGCAGATGTAGATGTTTTTCTGGAATTCTCTTGCTTTTTCTGTAATTCAACAGATGTTGGCAATTTAATTCTGATTCTTCTGCCTTTGGGCTTCCCTTGTGGCTCAGGTGGTAAAGAATCTGCCCACAATGAGGGAGACCTGGGTTCAATCCCTGGGTTGGGAAGATCCCCTGGAGAAGGGAAAGGCTACCCACTCCAGTATTCTGGCCTGGAGAATTCCACAGGCTGTATAGTCCATGGGGTCGCAAAGAGTTGGACACAACTGTGCGAGTTTCATTTTCACTTTCCTCTTCCTTTTCTAAATCCAGCTTGAACATCTGAAAGTTCTCAGTTCACGGACTGTTGAAGCCTAGCTTGGAGAATTTTGAGCATTACTTTGCTAGTGTGTGAGATGAGCATTTTATGGTAGTTTGAGCATTCTTTGGCATTGCCTTCTTTGAGATTTGAATGAATACTGACCTTTTCCAGTCCTGTGGCCACTGCTGAGTTTTCCACATTTGCTGACATATTGAGTGCAGCACTTTCACAGCATCATCTTTTAGGATTTGTAATAGCTCAGCTGGAATTCCATCATCTCTTCTAGCTTTGCTCATAGAGAAGCTTCCTAAGGTCCACTTGACTTCACACTCCAGGATGTTGGGTCTAGGTGAGTGATCATACTATCGTGGTCATCTAGGTCATTGAGATCTTTTTTGTATAGTTCTGTGTATTCTTGCCACCTCTTCTTAATATCTTCTGCTTCAGTTAGATCCATGCTATTTCTGTCTTTATTGTGCCCATCTTTGCCTGAAATGTTCCCTTGGTATCTCTAATTTTCTTGAAGAGATCTCTAGTCTTTTCCATTCTATTGTTTTCCCCTATTTCTTTGCATTGATCACCGAGGAAGGCTTTCTTATCTCTCCTTGCTATTCTTTGGAACTCTGCATTCAGATGGACATATCTTTCCTTTTCTCCTTTGCCTTTCACTTCTCTTCTTTTCTTAGCTATTTGTAAGGCCTCCTCAGACAACCATTTTGCCTTTTTGCATTTCTTTTTCTTGGAGGTGGTTTTGATCACTGCCTCCTGTACAAAGTTATGAACCTAAGTCCATAATTCTTCAGGCACTCTATCTATCAGATCTAATCCTTTGGCTCTATTTGTGACTTACACTGTATAATTGTAAGGGATTTGATTTAGTACCCCTATAGCTAACTATATTGCTTACCTGTACCAGTTAAACCAGTTTGAAGTCTGGCAAGTTGAATTTTATTTCTCTGTCTCAATTTTTCATGCATCAAATGAAGAGGAAGAAACCCTGCTGAACTTCACAGGGATATAAAGTACTTTGAAATGTAAATATAACTATAGATGCATATGTAAAATAAACTATGAACTGGTATGCAAATATTTTAGTAAAGTTATACATTTTCTTTGAAAGAAAATAAAAGGTCTAAAGATTATTTTAATTCACATTTTTAGCAAGCCTATCTTTCAATTAATATTAGGACTGATATTCTTTGTGAGGAAAATGCTACTCAGACGTAGGTTTCATTGACATGATAGAGGACCCCTGTTCATATCTCCATATAATACAATGGTGCCTTTTCGGAGATGGCTTTGGTTTTACTTTCCAAAGACCACCTGTGTAAGCAGGTGAGAAGAGCAAGATCACAGAACTTCTCTCACTGTGAGCTGATGATATTGTACTTTGGGTGAATTCCATTTTGAATCAGCAAAGACACAGTGGATTGAGTAATCTCAGCAAATCAATGAATCTCTCCCTT
Source organism: Bos indicus x Bos taurus (assembly GCF_003369695.1). NCBI lineage: Eukaryota > Metazoa > Chordata > Mammalia > Artiodactyla > Bovidae > Bos > Bos indicus x Bos taurus. Next base: position 73,899,361 of record NC_040077.1, read on the forward strand.
GTACCTTGTCCTTCAGTCTTTTTTGCTGATTTCCTCTGAAACATTGTACGTCAGAATTATCGAGACACCTACCCACTTTAATTATGAGTCTCACTGAATACAAACATAACCATCTGTAGTTATAACTATAAAAACTGTATACATAAGCTTTGTAACTAGATATATTTCTTTATAGAATTCCTTGGAGTCACAGAAATAAATTTTGGTTCAAGTATCAGAGACAATCAGGTCTCTAGTTTCTTTGCATATGAATTTAGTGCTAAGCTTTAATTAGAAAACATATGATATTTATTTAGAAGTTTTCTTTCATGCACTTAGGTTATATTAACAACAATAAATTATTCATTTAGGATATATTTAAAAAGTACAAAGCATATATGAAAAAACATTTTGTCATAGATAGAACTGTGTTCCCTAAATTTATATGTATTAATAGAAATCCTACCCCTTTAGTATCTCAGAATGTGATCTTACTTGGAAATAGGATTGTTGCAAATTTAATTAGTTAAGATGATGTCAGCCTGGAGTAGAGTGGGTTCCTAATCAGATATGACTGGTGTCCTGATAAAAAGAGACATTTTGGACACACACCAGGAGAATGCCATGTGGAAATGAAGGCAGAGACATTGGTGCTGCTTCTACAAGTCTAGCAATGTCAAATATTGCCAGAAAACCACCAGAAGCTGGGAGAGAAGCATGAAACAGAGTCTCCTTCCCAGGTTCAGAAGGAACCAACCCTTTGAAACTTTGATGTCTGACTTCTAGTCTCCAGAAATATGAGACAATGCATGTCTGTTGTATTAGCCACTCATTCTGTAGTAGTTTGTTGGCAACTCTAGCAAATTAATAGAATGTAGTACCAGAAGTAGGATGCTCCTGCAGGGGATACTCAAAAATAAGACAGTGATTTTGGAATTTGTTGATAGAGTCTTGAGGTGCCTGATTTAAAAAGAAAAAGCCTAGATTGCCTGGGAAAGGGATTTGAAAAAGAACAGTTAATTGTATGGGTATAATTGAATCACTTGGCTGCACACCAGTAACGAACACATCATTGTTAATCAACTATGTTGTTTTTGTTCAGTTGCTAAGTTGTGTCCGACTCTTTGTGACCCCCATGGACTGCAGCATGCCAGGCATCTCCCTGTGCCTCACTATCTCCTGGCATTTGCTGAAGTTCATGTCTATTGAATTGGTAATGCCATCCAACCATCTCATCCTCTGTCATCCCCTTCTCCTACCTTCAATCTTTCCCAGCATTATGATCTTTTTCAATGAGTCGGCTGTTGGCATCAAGTGGCCAAAGTATTGGGGCTTCAGCATCAGTCCTTCCAATGAATATTCAGGGTTGATTTCCTTTAGGATTGATTGATTTGATCTTCTTGCTGTCCAAGAGCCTCTGAAGAGTCTTCTCCAGCACCACAATTCAAAAACATAAAATTCTTCTGTCCTGAGCCTTCTTTATGGTCCAGCTCTCACATCCATACATGACTATCAGGAAAACCATGGCTTTGACTATACGGATCTTCATCAGTGAAGTGGTTTCTCTGCATTTTAATATGTTGCCTAGGTTTGTCATAGCTTTTCTTCCAAGGAGCAAGTGTCTTTTAATTTCATAGCTGCAGTCACCATCCATAATAATTTTGGAGCCCCAGAAAATAAAGTCTGTCACTGTTTCCCTCCCCGACTCCTCATCTATTTGCCATGAAGTAATGAAACCAGATGCCATGATCTTCATTTTTTGAATGCTGAGTTTTTAAAAATTTATTTATTTTAATTGGAGGGTAATTACCTTACAATATTGTGGTGGTTTTTGCCATACATTCACATGAATCAGCCACGGATGTATGTGTGTTCCCCATCCTGACCCTCCCTTCCACCTCCTTCCCCATCACATCTCTCAGGGTCATCCCAATTCACCAGCCCTGAGCACCCTGCCTCATCCATTGAACCTGGACTGGCAATCTGTTTCACATATGATAGTATACATGTTTCAATGCTATTCTCTCAAATCATCCCACCCTCGCCTTCTCCCACAGAATCCAACAGTCTGTTCTTTACATCTATGTCTCTTTGGCTATCTCGCATATAGGATCATCATTACCATCTTTCTAAATTCCATATATATGTGTCAATACACTGTATTGGTGTTTTTCTTTCTCACTTACTTCACTCTGTATCATAGGCTCCGGTTTCATCCACCTCATTAGAACTGATTCAAATGCATTCTTTTTAATACCTTAGTAATATTCCATTGTCTATATGTACCACAGCTTTCTTATCCTGAATGCTGAGTTTTAAGCCAGCTTTTTCAGTTTTCTCTTTCACCTTCATCAAGAGACTATTTAGTTCCTCTTCCCTTTCTGCCATAAGGGTAGTATCATCTGCATATCTGAGGTTATTGATATTTCTTTGGGCAATCTTGATTCCAGCTTGAGCTTCATCCAGCCTGGTATTTCACCTTAATACTTAATGATTTAAATTTCCCTTGTGAGTCACATGACTATCACTGCCACATCATCCTGAATCCTGCTGATCTTTTGCCCCTACAAGAAGAAGTGGCATTTCATGACTGTCTTACCTCAGGGAACTTTCTGTACCTCACTCAGCTTTACTAGAGACTCTGACCTAATATTATTTGTGTGTGGATCATTCCTCAGAGTTGAAACTGGCAGTTATCAGGAGAATATACTATTTCCAATAGAAGTTGTCCTTAGAACATAGTTCTTTATCTCAGGTAAAATCAACCCAGAATTGACAAGTGAGTGCAATAAGCTTTGCACTTGTCAATTAGCCAAAGAACAGACAGCATATGTGTACAGCTGTCCTTTAGTATCTGTAGGGGATTGATTTCAGGGCCCCCGTTATATGCTTAAGTCTGTGTTAAAATGGCAAATGTGTGTGCATGCTCAGTCTCTTCAGTCGTGTCCAACTCTTTGTGACCCTAGGGACTGCAGCCCACCAGGTTCCTCTGTCCATGAGATTCTCCAGGTAAGAATACTGGAGTGGGTTACCATGCCCTCCTCCAGGGGATCTTCTAGACCTGGTGATTGAACTCACGTCTGCCTGCATTGCAGGGAGATTCTTTACCCACTGAGCCACCTTGGAAGCCCAAAATGGCATAGTTTTTCCATATATGTACATCTTCCCATACACCTTAAATCATCTTTGAATATTTATGAATATTTATGAATACTATGAATATAGTACCTGATGTAATATAAATACTATGTAAATAGTTGCCAGCACGCGGCAAATCTAAGTTTTGCTTTTTGGAAAGTTCTGGAATTTTTTTTTCTTAGTATTTTTGATCTGAGGTTAGCTGAATCTATGGATTTGAAACTCATGAATATGGGCAGCTGATTGTATATAGATATCAGGTATGATTTTGGAATAGTATATGACTCTGAGACACTTTGGAGGAAAAGACCTTTTTGCCTATTCTGAAGACACTATCAAAAATGGTCAACAAGTAAAGAAACTTATAGTCCATGGGATCTTAAAAAGTTGGATATGACTGAGCACCCTCCACTTTCACTTTCACTTAGATACATTCCTACCTCTGGAAGAGGTGGCTATTTTAAAGGTTGAGGTCCATGAAAAGAGAGAGTATACAAGTTACAGGAAATGCTCTAGCAGATCATTATGACAAAAACAGCTTTAACCAAGGTAATGATCTTAACTAAACTCTCTGAGTATTTAAACAGGTCGTTATAAAATGTTAATGGTTAATCCTTTATTTAAGAATGGAAGAAATGAAAAACAATCAGGTTTCACTCTTTGCTCATATAATCTCTGGCACTATCAAGATGGCCACTTGGTGGTACCAGATTATTTCAAATAGATACTAGCTGAATTTCTCCATTAAATTATTTATTATGGTACAAATGGGTTACACCTCAAATCAACATCTATGGGGAAACTTTCAAAAGACTGCTGAGTTTGTTTTGAGGTCATGTGTCATCTCTCAAGAACATAATCCTGGAAAAAGCATAAAGGGACATAGCCAGATACTAAAACCTCAGGGTCCTTTGAACACCTTCAGATGAATTTGGTCAGATTATGGCCTCCATGGGATTTGATTATATTTTAGTTATTGTATATTTATTTTCAGGGTGGGTTGAAACATTCCCTTGTCACAAACTACAGACTTTACAGTAATGAAATGACTGCTTGATTTTGTGTTTTAACCTGGGAATACCAACTTTTATATTAAGTTACTGAAGCACATAGTTTCTGCGGACAATTATAGAAAAACTCTGTGAGCCTTTATCTGTTATTCAATAACTATATTACTCTTACCATGCGTGATCACCTGGAATGATTGAAAGAACTATGGTTTCCTTATACTAAAGTGAACAAAAATTTCAGGAGTCCTTGAGCTCCTTTGGCCAAAGCTCTTCTGAAATAGACCTTCTGGCCATGAAGTCCAATCCTCCTACAACACATAAGTCATCTCTCTATTAATTGGTAGATGGAAATTCTATGCACTTAAGATTTTACTTCCAATACTAGACTCTGCCATGCTGAACACAGATATAGCAAGACATTGTAAGAAATTCGTCATGTACTATACCTGGGCTATCACCAATAGGTTAACTTATCTTTCCACAATATCTTCCTGGACAGTCTCTTCACAGTCTTTGACCATTAGATTTCATATATTGGAAGAGACAACAGAGAAAAACTGCTCTTGAGTCATGTTGTAAAGAACCATATCATGTTCTATGAACAACAAATACAGCAGTGCACCTACAGGGAGTCAAGCTTTGGGTTCACATTTCATAGCTAAAGAAGCAATTCAGAACTCCACACGACTGGAAGGCTACTCCACTGTAGATTCTTAGAGACCCTCCATAAGGAGCTGATCTTTAGGAGTAGGCAGCCAGTCTAAGATCTTTGGAACAAGTACATGACTTCAGATAGTGGAAAGCTTCACTCCATAATTTGGGTCAAGGCTTATCTTTAATTCCTGTATTGTTTTTCGTCTGTTCACTTATAATCATCTTATTTTCTTTAAACCTCTGGTTGTTGCTGATCCATATTGGCCTCTTTTCTCTTTCTTTCCTCTTTCTTATAACTGCTTAATCTGAATCTACTCATTTAAACACCATTCTTCAGTTCAGTTCAGTTCAGTTCAGTCGCTCATTTGTGTCCAACTCTTTGCGACCCCATGAATTGCAGCATGCCAGGCCTCCCTGTCCATCACCAACTCCTGGAATTTACTCAACTCATGTCCATAGAGTCGGTGATGCCATCCAGCCATCTCATCCTCTGTCATCCCCTTCTCCTCCTGCCCCCAATCCCTCCCAGCATCAGGGTCTTTTCCAATGAGTCAACTCTTAGCATGAGGTGGCCAAAGTATTGGAGTTTCAGCTTTAGCATCAGTCCTTCCAATGAACACCCAGGACTGATCTCCTTTAGAATGGACTGGTTGGATCTCCTTGCAGTCCAAGGGACTCTCAAGAGTCTTCTCCAACACCATTCTTAGATTATCCCAAATAGTAGCCACTGCCCTCAATCTTGCTCACTGCTGGATATGCTGTCCATGATCAAATCTGGACTGTTGTATATGACCCCCATGATAAAAATATCTGGGCAATACTTGTTTCATCAAATGAGACAATCAGAGCTATTGGCATTTCCACTTTCACCAATATGGAAAATAGACCCTAAACAAGTTAACTTACGACTTTGTTAGTGTTTGTCTCTCCCAGAAAAATAACTATTTATTGCAATCAACTTATCAGATCCTGCTGCTGTGGCTGCTAAGTCGCTTCAGTTGTGTCCGACTCTGTGCGACCCCATAGATGGCAGCCCATCAGGCTCCCCTGTCCTTGGGATTCTCCAGGCAAAAACACTGGAGTGGGTTGCCATTTCCTTCTCCAATGCATGAAAGTGAAAAGTGAAAGTGAAGTTGCTCAGTTGTGTCTGACTCTTCGTGACCCCATGGACTGCAGCCTACCAGGCTCCTCCGCCCATGGGATTTTCCAGGCAAGAGTACTGGAGTGGGGTGCCATCGCCTTCTCCAATCAGACCTTAGGAAACTCTAAATTTGAATTCATCAAATTTTGTAGGGGGATAAGCCAAAGCCCACATTAAAGAGACTAATAGAGGTCTCTATTAGTCAAACATAACCCAGCTAATGTAAAGCTTTGGTTCCAATCTCATGTCATAAAAACTCCTTTTCCCCCGATCTCCATGTGCCCCTACTGGATGCTATTTCTTTTATGGCCATAATGTTTTGTCCTGTTTGCTTCTGATTAGTACCTCATGCACTTAAGAAATAGCATTATTATACTTGTATGTACACAGAGGCCCTATTTCTATAAATTCTCAGGGCTCAAAATTCTGACTCAAAGATGGGCTCCAAAATGAAGCCACCCTCCACACACTGTACCTGGAGGAACTGCAGTCTTGTTTCTATGAATCATCAGAGCAGTGTTCCCCATGGCATTCTGCAGAGGTCATTAATGATACCACCTCTGCCTAGATGGGAGAAGGCAATGGCACACCACTCCAGTACTCTTGCCTGGAAAATCCCATGGATGCAGGAGCCTGGTAGGCTGCAGTCCATGGGGTCTCGAAGAGTCAGACATGACTGAGCAACTTCACTTTCACTTTTCACTTTCATGCATTGGAGAAGGAAATGGCAACCCACTCCAGTATTCTTGCCTGGAGAATCCCATGGACAGAGGAGCCTGGTGGGCTGCCGTCTATGGCATCTCACAGAGTTGGACATGACTGAAGCGACTTAGCAGCAGCAGCAGCAGCAGCTGCCTAGATGGAATACAGATTGGTCTCAACTCATTGATGTGAGTAGTAGTGGACAGTTGTATTGCTCTATACGTTTTTGTTGGCTAGTTGTGGTGGAGTCTGCCATTGCTGGTAGCTTGCCCTGTACTTGAACCAATGAAACGAACAGAGTGGAGCAGGCTCTACATTGCCTTAAGGAAAAAGCTACTTGGGTCCCTAAGGTTGATGTTCATGGCCCAGAGGGTGTTTGTTCCTGGTCTGGGTTGGACAATTTGGATTCCCAGTTCTGAAACATTTTACAAGTACTATCAACTGTTCTCACTTTTGTCTTGATGCTGATCTATTGCATTCTATCCAGAGTCATAAATGCATCTATGCAGCTATTCTCTTGTCAGAGGATCATGATAATGACACAGCAAAAAGGTCAAGAAGATCTCATAATACAGTTGACTATGGAGAAAACTGTACATTCAATAAATGGAGACGATATGGTTCTCTAGACTGTTCTGCATTTGTCAACTTCTCACAGGTGAGAAATTGACTAAAAGGGGGAACTGATAGGCTGAATATACAAATGGACAATGTTTGACCATATATAGTAAACTGACACAGCAGCAGCAACCAGTCCCAGAAGCCCAACCACAACCTGTGTAACAATTGTCAGAGCTTGGTCAATGACTGACAGCTTCTCCGTTTTTACCCCCACCCCTGACCTTTTTCCAATTCAGGACCAACTAGAGAAAGCTAAATATGCTCCTCAAATCACTTACATAAGATCCCTCACTTCTGGTTATCCCACCTCCACTTCCCTGTGGCAACAACCTCCAATCAGGGCGTATCTGGCGTCTCCCCCTTTTTTCACTGCAAAACTTTCCTACTCCCATGTCTGCCTTTGAGTCTCTGCCAAACAAGTGATAGTGACGTACTCCTCCTCTGTAGAAAGTTCTGAATAAACAGGCTGTTTGTTCTCAGTTGCATGGTCTTATTTATTGCCACACTTCTTAGCTGTAAGGAATAAAGGGCAACATCCCTAATTAAGAATAATGTGCATATGGGTTGGGGGAGGAGAAAATTCTGGGTAGGAGAGAGAAGATAAGATTAGTCTGATTTAGTACAGGACAGAAACAGAGAATATTTTCAGAGTTGCATTTTTCAACTTTCAAGTAATAACCTTTCTCTGGTCATTGTCTGACATGTGGTAGACAATTATTAAATGTTTTTTGACTGAATGAGTCTATGGAAGCTTGTTCTCCTCCATCCCCACAGCAACATCCTCAGAGCTCCTACAGTTTTCAAGATATTGAGCTGGACAGTTGGCCTTGGGGCAGAACTGTGACTAGTGGAAATTGGTTTAATGCTTGTCCTTTCAACCTTTCTTTTGGCACTAAGGCTCTGTTCTCTTTTTATAGGACCCCGTGGTTAAAAATGTTGTTATTTATTATTTATTATTAGCTTCCTTTTATTCAGGAGAAAGATCCTGTATATTTTTGAGGGCAGAACTGTATTTTATTCCAAGGAAACTATGCAAGAGATATTTTCAAATTGCACAAGTCCTAGCATTGTGGTTTTGGAGGATACAGATTTATTCCTATAGCAAATAACTATAAAGATTTAAGTAGGTTTTAGTAAATTAGGCAAAGTAAAGTGTTGGTGAAAGTTATGACTTTATAATAGAATATCTTCATGGAGATGGTCCATCTGACTGGACCAACTGAGTCGTGGCTCTAGACAAGTGTGATGTGCACAAACTCATCTTGAACTTTCTGTAATTTTTTTCTCCCCCTGATTTTTCCCTCTAATCACTTCTCACTCCTTTTTTATTGTGACAGTTTATAACTGACTTAAAAATATGCATGTCTACATATGCACACACAAAGGCACACACACACACTTTTCTCTAAATGGGGAACTTCTTCAACTTTCTGGACTTCGGTCTGCTCTCTCTGTGGCTTACTTTTGGGAAAATGTGCACCTACCTTTCTTTTCTATCATTTGTCTCAGTTGCAATATTATACTTATTTTACTTAATATACTTATTTTATTATAATTTGATCAGTAGACTGGAAGAACTATGTCTGTTTTTGTTCATGGCTTGGCTCAGTAAATATTAACTGAATTAAAGGAACAGAAATATTGAAATAATCTAATAAGCTGTTTTCACACCTTTCTCATCATTGGTTAGTGTTGATTTCTTAGAACCCAGGGTTAAGGCTGACTCATATTGGACCCTTAATAGAAAACTTTGTTGAAACGGATTGGTTGTCCTGTATCAGTGATCTGTCCTGTATCATTATATCATCCCTGGGCGAAGCATGAACCAAACCAAGGACAATGTGCCTGGCTGAGGAGAAGCAGATAAAAAATTACAAGGAATACATGTGGCTGTATCAGCACAACCTGCTCTATTTCTTGTAGAAGATGAGTGATTAAATCAAGGGTTAATTCACCTTTGGTGGTACTGGATTTATTGTCCTTTTGGTTTCTTAGGCCATTTGATAGTTGGATTAGTTATTTAGTAAGGAAGTGAGAAGTTCTTATTGCAATGGAGTGAAAAAAACTGATATAAGCATCAGAGACCTTGATTCTTGTATTTTTCTCTTTAGCTAAAGATGGGCAAACATGTTTTATGCTCTTGGCTGCAATTTTCTCAGCTTAAAATTAAGCTTTGGGAACAGAAATTCTCTTAAATTTCTAACACAAAAAATCTGTGTTTTATAAAATGAGAGGATGTTATATTCGAATTTTCATTTATTTTTCTTATTTCAGCCATACATTTTTGCAAGTTTTTGTCTCATATTCTGAAAAAGCTGAGCACTCCTGAAAGAATATATTTATAAGGCAGCATAATGCTGACTTAAACTATGGCCAAGAAAACTAAAATGCAATAAAATTCTCTATTTTTATATGCAACTAGTCATCCCAGGCTAACTTATAACAATGATTTTTTACTTCTCATGAAGACATTTGTCAATTAATTGCATTCTGCCTTTGTGTCTTAAGTTTTTTAAGTCTGATGTATCTCATGTGTGTATTATGAATTCTTTTTTCTAACCCACTTGGAAGACATGGTGTAGTGTATGGGCTTGTGTGTCAGAGACAACTAGGTTCAAATACTGGCTGTAATACCGACTGGCTGACTTATCAGGACAATTTATTTCTTGGCTCTTATCCCCATTACTTTCTCTAATAAAGGATGATGAAGATGACATCAACGTAAAGATATCATCAACCATTATGGTGACATCATATTGTAATCTTTGCAAGGATTAAATGCAGTAATGTGGAGCAGACTGAGTTCCCCCAATTAACATATGCACTCTCCTTTCTACTGTGTTCAGGAGGCTTCTTGAATCAAACAACTTTTTCTTTTTGTAAATACTACACCCCTATAATCAGCAATTTTTAGAGTAGGAGTGTAATATTGGCTGATGTTTGGAGGGAATGACTCCTCAATACCTAGAAGGAACATGGCTTTGAAGAATGTTTTCTTAGCTATTAAAACAAACAAATTGAGAGATGATGGTGGCTTGGAACCAGGTTAGGTTTAGGGTTAGGACACTGAAGGGAGTAAGAAGTAGTTGGTTGGAGATATATGTTGGTAGGGCCAACAAAACTTTCAGATCAATTTTTTAAGGAGTACAAGAAAGAGAGAAGTCAAGGATGATTCCAAGGTTTTTGTTGCCCCTAAGTAGAAGGAACTGAAATAAATAAACTGTGATGGAGTGAAAAAGAATGCTTTCATTAGTTCAGGGGAATTAGAAGGGGGATCAAGCCAATGCAATGTAAATGTCATGGAAACACATAGAAGACCGAAGACTTCTTGTGAAGGGTAAAATACAATAGAGACTGCTCCCTAGAGAGAATGAAAAGCTATTATCCCATTAAATTGCCTCTCCTCTGGCTCATCTCTGCAAGGTGGGAAAACTCTAGTAATGCACATTATTTCCTGGTAAATCATGATGGAAATGTTGCAGATTTTTGTTTATGAGGACTGAAAGGATTCATCATGGTTTATTCCATGACAATTAACAGAAAGAGAGTAATAACAGTGCACGGTTTATTAGGTAGTATCCTCAACCTTTTCATATGGTAGACAGAATCCCCACAGTCTTGCTAAAGATATATAGGCCATAAAACTTTTACACAATAATGTTTGACTGTATCTGTGCAGTATTCTAGGGGTTGCATAAGTGGTCTGGTTCTTAAATCTCCTCTAAGACTATCAGACATGCAACCAAAGTCCTCTGGAAATATCTTTTTAAGAACAGATGACCACCAATCAGCAAACACTTGTTCAGTTCAGTTCAGTCACTGGGTTGTGTCCAACTCTTTGCAACCCTGTGAACCACAGCACGCCAGGCCTCCCTGTGCATCACCAGTTCCCGGAGTCCACCCAAACCCATGTCCATTGAGTCGGTGATATCATCCAACCATCTCATCCTCTGTCGTTGCCTTCTCCTCCTGCCCTCAATCTTTCCCAGCATCAGGGTTTTTCCAAATGAGTCAGCTCTTTGCATCAGCTGGCCAAAGTATTGGAGTTTCAGCTTCAACATCAGTCCTTCCAATGAACACCCAGGACTGGTCTCCTTTAGGATGGACTGGTTGGATCTCCTTGCAGTCCAAGGGACTCAAGAGTCTTCTCCAACACGACAGTACAAAAGCATGAATTCTTCTCCACTCAGCTTTCTTTATAGTCCAACTCTCACATCCATACACGACCACTGGAAAAACCATAGTCTTGACTAGATGGACATTTGTTGACAAAGTAATGTCTCTGCTTTTTAATATGCTGTCTAGGTTTGTCATAACTTTCTTTCCAAGGAGTAAGAATCTTTTAATTTCATGGCTGCAATCACCATCTGCAGTGATTTTGGAGCCCAGAAAAATAAAATCAGCCACTGTTTCCCCATCTATTTCCCATGAAGTGATGGGACCAGATGCCATGATCTTCGTTTTCTGAATGTTGAGCTTTAAGCCAACTTTTTCACTCTCCGCTTTCACTTTCATCAAGAGGCTTTTTAGTTCTTCTTAACATTCTGCCATAAGGGTGGTGTCATCTGCACATCTGAGGTTATTATTATTTCTCCCGGCAATCTTGATTCCAGCTTGTGCTTCTTCCAGCCCAGTGTTTCTCATGATGTACTCTGCATATAAGTTAAATAAGCAGGGTGCAATATACAGCCTTGATGTACTCCTTTTCCTATATGGAACCAGTCTGTTGTTCCATGTCCAGTTCTAACTGTTGCTTCCTGACCTACATATAGGTTTCTCAAGAGGCAGGTCAGGTGGTCTGGTATTCCCATCTCTTTCAGAATTTTCCATAGTTTATTGTGATCCACACAGTCAAAGGCTTTGGCATAGTCAATAAAGAAGAAATAGATGTTTTCTGGAACTCTCTTGCTTTTTTGATGATCTAGCAGATGTTGGCAATTTGATCTCTGGTTCCTCTGCCTTTTCTAAAACCAGCTTGAACATCTGGAAGTTCATGGTTCATGTATTGCTGAAGCCTGGCTTGGAGAATTTTGAGCATTACTTTACTAGCATGTGAGATGAGTGCAATTGTGTGGTAGTCTGAGCATTCTTTGGCATTGCCTTTCTTTGGGATTGGAATGAAAACTGACCTCTTCCAGTCCTGTGGCCACTGCTGAGTTTTCCACATTTGCTGGCATATTGAGTGCAGCACTTTCACAGCATCATCTTTCAGGATTTGAAATAGCTCAACTGGAATTCCATCACCCCCACCAGCTGTGTTCGTAGTGATGTTTTCTAAGGCCCACTTGACTTCATATTCCAGGATGCCTGGCTCTAGGTGAGTGATCACACCATCATGACTATCTTGGTCGTGAAGATCTTTTTTTGTATGGTTCTTCTGTTTATTCTTGCCACCTTTTCTGCTTCTGTTAGGGCCTTACCATTTCTGTCCTTTATCGAGCTCATCTTTGCATGAAATGTTCCCTTGGTATCTCTAATTTTCTTGAAGAGATATCTATTCTTTACCATTCTATTTTTTTCCTCTATTTCTTTGCATTGATCACTGAGGAAGGCTTTCTTATTTCTCCTTGCTTTTCTTTGGAACTCTGCATTCAAATGGACATATCTTTCCTTTTCTCCTTTGCCTTTCACTTCTCTTCTTTTCTCAGCTATTTGTAAGGCCTTCTCAGACAGCCATTTTGCTTTTTTGCATTTCTTCTTCTTGGGGATGGTCTTGATTCCTGTCTCCTGTACAATGTCTCGAACCTCCGTCCATAGTTCATCAGGCCCTCTATCTATCAGATCTAGTCCTTTAAATCTATTTCTCATTTCCACTGTATAGTCATAAGGGATTTGATTTACTTGTTTATTTGAAATACTTGTTACTCATGTACATTCCATAAGACTTCATCCTGGACCTGTAAGAGTGGGTGTAGATAAAGTGCACCAGGTACTTCAAATTAACAAATGACACACAAAGTCAAGTTGGGGCTAGGTATGCAAAAGGCCAAAATTCAAACTGAACTTCCTTTTCAGGCTTTATTTCATTTTACTTTAATTGGATCTCTAATGAAACTCACTATTTGGTTAACTCCTAAAGAACATGTATTAATGCACTGAAAATGAACAGAGAGAAATGTTAAAACATTTTCAACAATGAACCTGGGATGAACAACATTTTATTACATTTAAGGGACTGTCACTCATTTTCTCTCTCTCCTTCCTTCCCCCAGTTTCATTCTTTCTCCTCCCTTCTCTTCTGTTTTCACTTTTCCCTTTTCTCAAGTTTGAGATCTACTTTTTTCCTTGTCAAATAAATAGCTATATCACAAAATACAGCAGCTGTTAGGCAGAAAGGAATTTCAGTTTCAGATCTGATTGCCCCTGAAAGACCCTTAGATAATTGCTTTTCTGGTTTTAGATCTTACTGACTCATCCTCAGCCTAAGCAGTAATGAGGGGAGGTAAATTTCTAAAGGGGAGAAAGCCTACAAAAATGACCTTTCTTTAGGTTATATAGTAAGGCCCATTTCTGGAATTATAGAGGAAGATTTGATGCCCACTATGGAATTGATGCTTTTGAACTGTGGTGTTGGAGAAGACTCTTGAAAGTCCCTTGGACTGCAAGGAGATCCAACCAGTCCATTCTAAAGGAGAATAGTCCTGGGTGTTCTTTGGAAGCAATGATGCTAAAGCTGAAACTCCAATACTTTGGCCACCTCATGCGAAGAGTTGACTCGTTGGAAAAGACTCTGATGCTGGGAGGGATGGGGGGCAGGAGGAAAAGGGGATGGCAGAGGATGAGATGGCTGGTTGGCATCATCGACTTGATGGACGTGAGTTTGAGTAAACTCCGGGATTTGGTGATGGACAGGAAGGCCTGGAGGGCTGTGATTCATGGGGTTGCAAAGAGTCAGACACGACTGAGCAACTGAACTGAACTGATCCATGCATGTATGAAGCAATAAGCACATATAATAGTCTCATCATTCCAAAGCTTTGGGTATAATACATGGAGTGATTTATCCCATTATAAACCATAATTGACCCTCTCTTTTTATTTCTTTCCAACTGCAAGACTAGTGATCATTGGGAAAAGATGAGTATTTTATCCCATTTTATCATCTCAGGCAGAGCAACTCAATGTAGACTATGATTCAAATTGAGTAGTTTCTATGTAAAAATGACACATATCTTACTATCACATCCCTGATACATTAAACTGTGTGGGTGTCAAATGAAAGATTCTGTCCTGCGTAATACAGAAGAATTTGCAGAGAACTTGGCTGAAGCTGTGAAAGACTTAAAGAACTGCAAGTTTCCTTTTGGCCTGTGGAATCTTGTTACACTCCCACGATATTAAATTTTGTAATGAAGGATGACAAATTGATCAGGGGAAGGGAGGTATTTTGCTTACAAAGAGAGGGCAAATGAGCACAGGCTTTGAAGCTGATCAGGGCAGGCTGAAAGCTTCCCTGCCACTGGAGGGCAGGCAAATCATTTACCCTTCTTAGCAACAGTTTCCATATCTGTCAAAGGAGCATGCTAATTTCTGTGGTTACACATAATGTAGGGAAGCATGGGACATAGTAGGTAATAATACATTTGTTACAGTTAAGAAAGTGGTGACTGTAGAATATCAACTAAATTGCAGGGCAAGTTAAAACTGCATAGGATACCTGTGTGATACCATTTATGTGCAATTGATTTGATCATTTAAGTAATATTTACCCAATAAATAGAGCCTTTTCTCACAATAAGTAACTTCATAAGGCAAAGCTTGGCCAGATTCCATCTGCATGTTTCGAAAACATTTTGTAATTCTGAGCTCTCTAATAATTGCTTAAGACAAGGAAGTGGAATGCTGGAGGCCAGCTTTCTGGCTTCAGGTCTTTTTCTTATTCTTTTATCTTACAGGTTATTACAAAACATTGAGTATAGTTCCCTGTGCAAAGGAGTGGGTCCTCACTGATTCTTGATTTTATTTATAATAGTGTGTATACGATAATTCCAGTCTCTTAATTTCTCCCCCATCACCTTCTGCTTTGGTTATCATGCTTATTTTCTATGTCTGTGAGTTTCTTTTTGTTTTGTATATAAGCTCATTTGTATCTTTTTCTTAGATTCCACATATAAACCATATCATAGAAGATGGGATGTGTATACACACACACACACACACACACACACACACAATGAAATATTACTCAACTATAGAGAAGAATGAAATAATGCCATGCAGCAATTTTGATGGACCTAGAGATGATCATACTAAACAAAGTAAGCTAGACAGAAAAAGACAATTTATTCCTTTAAATGTCAAATGTATATATATATCCAATGTCTCTAGCATTAGAAAAGATATTTTGGATGATTTATCAGATCATAAATATTAAGATTTGTTTGGCAATGATTGGAGAGCTAGGAACTGATTGATTAGAAACATTAAACCTTTGCTGCCTAAAATATTAAATTGGCTTCATACAGAAGGGAACACTTCAATGAGCCTAGTGTTAGGTATAGGGTGGGCTCTTG
Source organism: Bos indicus x Bos taurus (assembly GCF_003369695.1). NCBI lineage: Eukaryota > Metazoa > Chordata > Mammalia > Artiodactyla > Bovidae > Bos > Bos indicus x Bos taurus. Next base: position 73,915,119 of record NC_040077.1, read on the forward strand.
ATGCAGAGAACAGATGGAAAACAACAAAGTCAAAGACTATCAGTGTCTTGCTGGTATTCTTGACTTGTATACAGAATCAGCAGTTGCTCATGGATATAAGATTATGTCCCTTGAGAGTTCAGACAGGAAGTGTTCTCATTAAAGCCAAAGATAAAAGATCAGTACTCACTGGAGAAGATATTTTGTGGATATCCTCAACTAAATTTCAGTGGTTTATAACTATGTATTTAATTTTCTTCCACAGAACCTAGTAAACAGCTATAATACCTTGGAGTCTCACAAGTATTTTATGACAAAAGCAGCTCATGAGATAAATAAAAAAATATAAAGCTTATAGAATAGACTACAATTTTACTAACATCTTTAATTTTTAGAAAAATTGGCTCAGTTTCCACCCTTTAATGATCTAGAATTTCCAGTAAATCCTGGAGAAACTTGAGAATGTTATGAAAGCAAAAAATATTTAAGGAAAGAGACATTTCACATCACGGTGAAGAAGCACATAAAGCCTTGATTGCTATGTGCATCCTTGGTACCACCTCCTGCTGCCACCCAGACATGTTTTGTATTTTCCTGAGACTGACTTTGTCTGCATTACTTTGACCCCAGTTGTAGGTGTATTCTGAATCCCTGTGTCTTCCATTAAGGCTTCTACTAACCATTCACAAGGAAAATACTGCCCACCCCCCCCCCAAAAAAACCCTATTTTTAGAATTCTCTTGTTTTCACAGATTAGACTCATTGTCCTTAAATTTAAGTCTGTTTTCTGCACTTACTCTCTGACCAGATGCCTTCTTGACCTACAGGTTCAATTGATGCTGAATCTACTTAGATTGCAAGAATTTTTTTCCCTTTGGTGGTGGTTATGCAAATGTATAGTTGAAGTTTAATAAATGTCAGTGATGAAAGATCTACCTTGGTATTTTTCTGTAATGGGACTTATCTTTTTTATTTATTTTAATTGGAGGATAATTACTTTACAATATTGTGATGGCTTTTGCCATACATCAATATGAATCAGCCATAGGTATACATGGAATTTATCCTGATAACTTTGAAACTGAAGACCATACCCCCAAAATATAAAATAAGTATTTGTGATTTGCAAAAAATAGCTATTCATGGGCACTGTATACTCCTTTCTATTTTATTCTCCTCCCTTTTTACTTTATTTTCACATTTCCCTTTGGAAATATCAAACAGTAATTTTTAAAAATGGTATTTTTTCTTAGAGATAATGAAATTTTAATTTACTGTTATAAATAAATAAAGGAGAAAATAGATTCATGAAATAAGGAGCTGCTAGCAAACCCATTTTCCATGTGCTTTTGTTCCCTGTTACATGATGGAGATGTTTGTATACACATGTACAAAAATGCTGTTATGTTAGAGGTTATTATTTTGTCTCCATTTTCATAGGAGAAAAACAATCCTTTTTAGAAAATCTAATATTTGGTAGATAAATCTCTATAAATGATCAAATTGGTTGAACCTTGCTCTAAGGCTTCGAATAATTATGCATGAAAATAATTCCTAATGAGTGCATAATAAATATGTAGCCTCTCTCCCTGCCCTGATCCTGGTCTCACTCACAAATAACCATGACCCCATGGAGTAGGTTCTTGTGAACATTTCTAGAAATGTTCTTTGCATGGGTGCCCACAAGCATACATACACATATTTTATCCACCTCTTTTTAAGGATAAACATATTGTTCTAGATAGATTAATTGTTCTGATCTAGATTTTCTTAACCCATAGAAAATACAGACATACTTCATGCTTCTTGAAAAATTATTACAGGATACCAGCATATATTCGTATGTACCCTATATACTAGGTAACAATTGCTAGAAAATTATGGCAACAGATCCACTGCCTGTTTTTATAAACAAAGTTTTACTGGAACACAGACACACTCATTTACTTACATGTTATTGATGGTTGCTTTCTAATGGCAATGGCAGAGTTGAGTAGTTGTAACAAAGATGGCACAGCCCACAAGTCTTAAGTATTTACCATCTGGCCCTTTAAAAAACTGTTTTCAACCTCTTCAATAAGATTTAATATGCTCAGTTGCTAATTTGTGTCCAACTCTTTGTGACCCTATGGACCGCAGCCCGCCAGGCTCTTCTGTCCATGGAATTTCCCAGGCAAGAATACTGCAGTGGACTGCCATTTCCTTCTCTAGGATTTAATATAGCAGGTTATGATATGATATATAATAGAATGACATGACACATAGAACACAAGTGTATGGCTTGATGAACTCTAAATAATAAAATGAACAAATCTATGTCACCAGCTTCCAGGCCAAGAAACAGAGTATTGCCAGTACCCTCTCATGGCAGCTTCTGTCAACACTGACATTAGTTCTTTATAACTGTCTTGTAATATTCCATTATTTGAGTCGACCTTAATTTGTTAAACATTTTCCTATTCATAGGCATATTGTTGCTCTTGTTCAGTCATTAAGTCATGTCACACTGCTTGTGACCCCATGGACTGAAGAACCCCAGGTTTCCCTGTCCGTTACCATCTTCCAGAGTTTGCTCAAACTCATGTCCATTGAGTTGGTGATGCCATCCAACCATCTCATCCACTCTGTTATCCCTTCTCCTGCCTTCAGTCTTTCCCAGCATCAGGGTTTTTCTAATGAGTTGGCTCTCTGCATTAGGTGGCCAAAGTACACAATGTTTTTTTCTTATTATTACAACTTTATACATATTTTCTTGCACCTTGGAAGCCAAAGGACTGATGTTTTTGAACAGTGGTGCTGCAGAAGACTCTTGAGACTCACTTCAATAGCAAAGAGATCCAACCAGTCAATCTTAAAAGAAATCAATCCTGAATATGCATTGGAAGGATTGATGCTGAAACTGAAGATCCAGTACTTTGGAATGGATAGCTGACTCTTTGATATCTAGATCCAGAAGATTCCCCCAAACAAACTTTCTCATCCATTAAGCAATCACTGCTTATCCTCCCCTCACCCAGCCCCTGGCAACCACTCATCTGCTTTCTGTCTCTATTGATTTGCCTGTTCTGGACATCTATTATAAATGGAATCACACAGTGTGGCCTTTTGTGTCTGGCTCCTTTTTCTTAACATACAATCCAGTGATTCTACTACTGGTTGTATACACAGGTGTTCAAACAAACTTGTAACAAAAATTCATAACAGCATTATTATGCCCCATAACCCAAAGGTGAAAACAACACAAATTTCTATCAACCGATGAAAGGACAAACAAAATGAGATATATCCATGCAATGAAATATTATTCAGCCATAAAAGGAAATGAAGTGCAGACACATGTTGCAAAATAGATGAACCTTGAAAACCATTATAGGTTATTTATTGTTATTAAAAATTATTTGCATATTAATAGAAATTGTATATCTCTACCTGAGAGACTTTGGCTTTTGTATTCTAAAAGCTGAAAGCATTAAAGGAAATGATTTAGAAAGCCAGGCAATGTGTCTCTCACTGTCATACCCTTTCCACACTGGAAACAATTTCCTCAAGAGTTGGGAGTTGATGAGACTGAGAGGAGTGAATGAGAGTCAAGAATTTGTGCAACCAGGGAAAGAGATTCTATGCCTGCTCCCTTGTTCACATCTTGCCCTGGCCAGACAGAAGACCCAGAGAGCTCCGGAGGAAGCAAAAAGAGAAGGGATATTTCCCACAAAGAATGGAAGACAGTGGCCACCTGCTGAGAGGATGAGCTGCATGGTGCTCAGTTCATCTCAGCCAGGGCCAGCCTGGACACAGCTCCTAGGACTCAGTGTGGCCCAGAAGCAGCAATGTGATGGTCACATCCTTTGGTCTCACCTGAAAGTATCAGAGAGAACTAGAAGGGAGTGAACAAATGGCCCAGGGGCTACATTATGGCAGCTACCTGTGTATACTGATGGCTGAGCATCTTTGGAGCATGGAAGCAGCAATCTCTTTGTGAACATGTGAACTCAACTTTAGATAACTCCCTACTGCTTTCCCTGCTTTCATGACAGACAACAAGATAAAATATACCACATCTCTTTGGTATTTCACAAACCTCTAGAACTTGGACATGGTCTTGGGAGAAGTCTAAGGGAAACCAGCTTCAGTTGAGATGAATTTCTCACCATTTCATTGGATGGATTTTTGATCGTTAGAGAAAAATAAAGAAAAGGATCATTTCTTTTTGACACCTTAGTTTGCAATTATACTTCACTTCTTTATACATGTGTCAATAGGATTTCTTTCTTAAATTTCTATTTTCATTCTTTTTGTTGTTTTCTGTTGCTTTCAGAGAGGAAGTTGAAATGAACTGAATCACTTTGCTGTACACCTGAAACTAACACAATGTTGTAAATTAACTGTGCATGCATGTGTGCTCAGTCACATCCAACTCTGAGACTCCATGGACAGTAGCCTGCCAGGATCTTCTGTCCATGGGATTTTCCATGCAAGAATACTGGAATGGGTAGCCATTTCCTACTCCAAGGGCTCTTCCTCACCCAGGGATCAAACCCTTTGCTCCTATATCTCCTGCAATGGCAGGTGTATTATCATTGTGTCACCTGAAAAGATAAATTAACTGTATTTCATAAATATATATAAAACTATTTTTCAATAAAAAGAGAACAAAATAAAATGAATTGATAAAAAAGTTTTTAGTAAAAATAAAAAAAGGAATATTACTAATGTCAAGCTCTTGGATTGTCTAAAGGGTCTTATTTGATTTTTCTAAACTGTTAAAACAGACAGAATTCATTTGGGAAGAGACAATTGGCTGCATAGGTAAGGACTCATCATGTGTGGTTTGTAAATGGAAAAGAAGAAAGCCAACACCAGGAGAGATGTCCTGTCTCACTACCTTGTGTCTAGTGGTCCTAGATTGTCTTGAGTCCAAGGTTGAAGGACTATATCAGTTGAAGAGTTTGACTTCATCAGTTGACTGTATCAATTTAAAGGAGAGCTCAGCAATATGTCTTAATTAAAACTAAGCATACAAACTCTGAGGATATACACACAGGGATTAGGAAAGCTTAATTAGATAAACCAGAAGGAGAATGGATACACTGACTTCAAAGAAACAACTCCAAAGAAGCTGTGTTATATTTGAAGACAAAATACCCATCCAGGGTTCATGCTGGGCAAACCCACATGATCTGGAGAGACAGAGTTCAGTTTGGGTGTGGACAAATTGATGAGGTCCTTATCAAGACTGAACAAATCAAACAAAGATAATCATTCAGTTGGGCAAACCAGTGGTTTTCTGAGCTGAGTCTGCAATCTGATTTGGAGATTGGCTTCATCATTAGAATGTTCCACTGTGGAGTGGCCATGACCATTTTTCTCCTCTCCAGCTGTTTGTTGTTGTTGCTGCTGCTAAGTCGCTTCAGTCGTGTCCAACTTGGTGCGAGCCCATAGACAGCAGCCCACCAGGCTCCCCCATTCCTGGGATTCTCTAGGCAAGAACACTGGAGTGGGTTGCCATTTCCTCCTCCAATGCACGAAAGTGAAAAGTCAAAGTGAAGTCGCTCAGTCATGTCTGACTCTTAGCGACCCCATGGACTGCAGCCTACCAGGCTCCTCCGTCCATGGGATTTTCCAGGCAAGAGTACTGGAGTGGGGTGCCATTGCCTTAGACACCCTTTTTGTTTTAGATATAAAATTTCCTGACAAGGTAAAATGAAGTGACATTATCTTTCTAATGAATGTGTAATGGCCATGCTGGTTTCAGCCATAGTGATTGAGCACCCCATGTCTGTGATCCAGAGAAATAATTAGACATGCCTTGAATGAATCTCCCTTCTGGATGCCTTTGGGAAGAAATAGTGGTGGTATGATGTCACCAGGAGTGGGAATTAATATGTCTTTTGTTTTTCTTTCAATGGCACTTCATTTACACTGTGAAAATTTTCTAAGACAGTGTCCTCTCCTCTTGCTCAAGACATTCTGAGATGTCCTAGGGAAGGATTGGCACCCAGTAGTCAGTTGTTCAGCCCAAGAGGAGCAACAAGTTCGGTGGCTATTTTGATTCATGTGCACAGTTGATGCTTCTGGAGGATTTCCATTGGGTCTGTAACATCCACTCAGTCTCTGATGATACAGAAGAGATACCAGAGGCTCACATGGGAGGCGACTAGTGTGCTGCATCATGTGAAATCTTGGATACAGGCAGGTCCATGTTCAAATCAAGTGTGCCAGGAATAACAATCTTTGTGGCCTGGAATGAGTTTTGGAGCTGTTCTGAGCTCTAGATTTCTCCACTGAAATATAAATAATAATTCTATCCCAAAATTTTCACTGAAATCCACACATGCCAATCTACTATGTACCAGAGTCAATTTGGAGAGACAGATTTATTTTTACTCATTCAGAAATATTTGGTGAGAATCTATTATATTCTAGGCCACTAAGATGAATGCCAAAAAAAGCATTGCAGCAGTATGTGATGGATATGATGGATGGATGGAGATGATTTCAAGGTTTTGTGAGAGCATATAGAAGAGTCTAAAGGACTGGTGAGATCAGGGAAAACTCACAGAGGGGAGCTGCTGTTCCATAGCATTGAATGAGGAAGAGAAACTTCCCAAGTGGGGAACAGACTAGACTTCTTTAGGTGAAAGAGACCCAGACCCCAATCCAGGAGCTTCTGACTCCTAATCTAGTGCTGTTTTTCACTGCTATATTTTGAATCTTCATTTGAACTTTCAAGGATAGATGCTAAATATGATAATAGAGGTGTTTTGGAAAGATCATATTAAACCACCAATGAATCAACTATGAAGAACCATTTAAAATACAGATTTTCATCTGTCTCTCACAGCCAGAATTGACATTCTGATGTTTTTCATAGAAGATAATGCCTAACTTAAAAAAAATTTATATCAAAGTCTAAATTATGAGGGATGGGGTGGAGAGAATGCGTTACACAGTAAGAATTATTTAAGTCATTGAGATAATAAAACCTTCATTCTCATAACAAGGATGAGATAATGAGATGAATCCTTCCAAGATTTAACAGATTTATTATTCTAATGAACTCTACCTGACAGTTTTGAACTGTATATAAAAACTTATTAATCTTTTGATAGACACTGAGATTTTTCTTCCTTCCCATTGAGGTGTATGATGAAAAAATTATGGCTGAAATTGCTCACTGAAATTTTCCTCATGGCAGAGTGTCATGTTGAGGATATGTCTCTCTGCCATCCTGACTTTATTGAATTAAACTGGGGAAATAAAACTCTGTAAAGAAGAAATTAGAGGTGTAATGATGGAGGAGATTAACTTGCATGTGGGTCCAGTGGTAAACAAAATTAAACACAAGTTAGATTTTTATCTGCCAGCTCAGCAGGATTCTGTCTTGTTAATTTAACAGTCTTTTTAATTTCATAAAGATGTTTTGAACATCTATTTTGTGCCAGGCACAGTGTTGGTGCCAGGGACACAAAGTTAACTAGGATATGGCTTCTGTCCTTGAGGATCTCAGCTTGTAGAGAGCATGGACTCCCAGGCAGGCAATGAAGGAATTGAGTACTGATATGGTCAAGGCATAAGAAAAGGAGCAGAATGAATGTATTGGAAGTCTTGAAGTGGTTAAAGAATTGTTGGAGCTGGGATACTAGAGAGAGAGAACAAGTGTATAGAGAGTGGTGGTTAGGGAGTGACATGCTTAAAATTGAAACATAGGATGGGGTGCAATTATTGGTAATGTCTGGATGGCATCACTGACTCAATGGATGTGAGTTTGAGTGAACTCCGAGAGTTGGTGATAGACTGGGAGGCCTGGCGTGCTGTGATTCATGGGGTTGCAAAGAGTCGGACATGATTGAGTGACTGAACTGAACTGAAAGTTGTATTTTTCACATATTTTTGATTATGATTCAACAGAAGACAGATTTTTTTTAAATTAATTTTTATTGGACAATAGTTGCTTTATAATGTTGTGCTAGTTTCAGGAATACAGCAAAGTGAATCAGCTATACATATATCCCCTCTTTTTTGGATTTCCTTCTCATTCAGGTCACTACAGAACACTGAATGGAGTTCCTTGTGTTACACAGTAGGTTCTCTTTACTTACCTATTTTTATACATAGTATCAATAGTATAGGTACTCAATCCCATCTCCCATTCATCCTACTCCCCCTTCCCCTTGGTATCCGTATGTTTGTTAGAGAGATTTTGTACCTCTGTCTAGTACATATGTGTATCATTGAAACAAAGTTTCATGAAACAATCCTCACCCTTCCTGTTGGAAAGTCCCTCTGATATTTCCTGTTCTGCTTTGTTCTGTTTATGTAATTCAAAACTGAATTTTATGACATGAATACACTGTCACTCTGGCTTGAATTTCACCAGGAATGGGTGGTTAACAATGGGTAGAAGACGAATTCATTGGCAGCAAGAAGATAAAGAAAATAAGAGGCAAGAATATTGAATGGACTGTTCAAGGGTTTTGAAATCACCAAGCATCACGGTAGGGGCAATGGTGGAGAGAGAAAGACAGTGGTCCAGGGGACAGAATCTTCAGTGAATCAGGGGAAGTGACCAGGAGACTGTGTTGTTGTTCAACTGCTCAGCCATGTCTGACTCTGTGATCCCATGAACTGCGGCAAGCTAGGCTTCCCTATCCTTCACCATCTCCCGGAATTTGCCCAAACTCATATCCATTGAGTCGGTGATGCCATCCAACCATCTTGTTCTCTGTTGAACCCTTCTCCTCCTGTATTCAATCTTTCCCAGCATCAGGGTCTTTTCTAATGAATTAGCTCTTTGCATCAGCTGGCCAAAATATTGGAGCTTCAGCATCAGTTTTTCCAATGAATATTCAGGGCTGATTTCCTTTAGGATTGATTGGTTTGATCTGCTTACAGTCTGAGGGTCTCTCAAGAGTCTTCTCCAGGACTGCAATTCAAAAACATCAATTCTTTGGTGCTCAGCCTTCTTTATGGTCCAACTCTCACATATGTACATGACTACTGGGAAAACCAGAGCTTTGACTGTATGGATCTTTGTCGGCAAAGTGATGTCTCTGCTTTTTAATATGCTACCTAGGTTGGTCATAGTTTTTCTTCCAAGGAGAAAATGTCTTTTAATTTCATGGCTGCAGTCACTGTCTGCAGTCATTTTGGAACCTAAGTACATAAAGTCTGTCACTGTTTCCGTTGTTTCCACATCTATTTGCATGAAGTGATGGGACCAGATGCCATGATCTTCATTTTTTGGACATTGAGTTTTAAGCCAGCTTTTTTCACTCTTCTCTTTCACCTTCATCAAGAGGCTCTTAAGTTCCTCTTTGCTTTCTGCCTGAGGGTGGTGTCATCTGCGTATCTGAGGTTATTGTTATTTCTCCTGGCAATCTTGATTCCAGCTTGTGCTTCATCCAGCCTGGCATTTTGCATGATGTACTCTGCATATAAGTTAAATAAGCAGTTAAATAAGCAGGGTGACAATATACAGCCTTGACATATTCCTTTTCCAATTTTAAACCAGTCCATTGTTTCATGTTTGGTTCTACTGCAAAAGAAGGAAAGGTGGTAGCTTATAGTCTGACAGAAAGTGCTTTAGAAGGACCAGGAGTCTTAGAGAGATGGAAAAACATAGTGTGCACACAACTTTGAGGGATGAGAAGGCATTCATCCCATAAATGTGAAAGAAAGACAGCTGCCACTTAAAAGAATTGCAGAGGAAACAGGGTCATCAGGGAGAGACAGTTTCCAATTAGAAGACAGAAGAAATATTTAGAGATAAAATGAAAGTGGAGAAGACTTTGCTCTCTGGAACTCATCGTCAGTCCTTGAGTTTGGAGGATGGAGGAAAGAAGGGAGTTTGGGTTAGTTTATAAGATATGTCAAGCTTTGAGGGGCTAAGTCATAGATACTCAATGGTGACTGAATTAGAGAACCTCTTGATGAAAGTGAAAGAGGAGAGTGAAAACTCAACATTCACAATCCTAAATCATGACATCAAGTCACATCACTTCATGGCAAATAGAAGGGGAAAGAGTGGAAGTAGTGACAGATTTTATTTTCTTGAGCTCCAAAATTGCTGTGGATGGTGACTGCAGCCATGAAATCAAAAGACACTTGCTCCTTGGAAGGAAAGCTATGAGAAACATAGACAGTATATTAAAAAGTAGGGTTAGGGTTACTCCAAAGAAGACATACAGATGGCTAACAAACACATGAAAAGATGCTCATCATCACTCATTATCAGAGAAATGCAAATCAAAACCACTATGAGGTACCATTTCACGCCAGTCAGAATGGATGTGATCCAAAAGTCTACAAGCAATAAATGCTGGAGAGGATGTGGAGAAAAGGGAACCCTCTTACACTGTTGGTGGGAATGCAAACTAGTACAGCCACTATGGAGAACAGTGTGGAGATTCCTTAAAAAACTGGAAATAGAACTGCCTTATGATCCAGCAATCCCACTGCTGGGCATACACACTCAGGAAACCAGAAGGGAAAGAGACACGTGTACCCCAATGTTCATCACAGCACTGTTTATAATAGCCAGGACATGGAAGCAACCTAGATGTCCATCAGCAGATGAATGGATAAGAAAGCTGTGGTACATATACACAATGGAGTATTACTCAGCCATTAAAAAGAATACATTTGAATCAGTTCTAATGAGGTGGATGAAACTGGAGCCTATTATACAGAGTGAAGTAAGCCAGAAAGAAAAACACCAATACAGTATACTAATGCATATATATGGAATTTAGAAAGATGGTAACGATAACCCTGTATATGAGACAGCAAAAGAGACAATGATGTATAGAACAGTCTTTTGGACTCTGTGGGAGAGGGAGAGGGTGGGATGATTTGGGAGAATGGCATTGAAATATGTATAATATCATATATGAAACGAGTCGCCAGTCCAGATTCGATGCACGATACTTGATGCTTGGGGCTGGTGCACTGGGACAACCCAGAGGGATGGTATGGGGAGGGAGGAGGGAGGAGGGTTCAGGATGGGGAACACATGTATGCCTGTGGCGGGTTCATTTCGATATATGGCAGAACCAATACAATATTGTAAAATTAAAAAAAAAAAAAAAGTAGAGACATCACTTTGGTGACAAAGTTGCATATAGTCAAAGTTATGGTTTTTCCAGTAGTCTTGTACTGATGTGAAAGTTGGACCATGAAGAAGGCTGAGGGCTAAAGAACTGATGCTTTCAAATTGTGGTGCTGGAGAAGACTCCTGAAAGTCCCTTGGACTGCAAGTAGATCAAACCAGTCAATCCTAAAGGAAATCAACCCTGAATATTTAATGGACGGACTGATGCTGAAACTGAAACTCCTATACTTTGGCCATCTGATGTGAAGGGCCAACTCTTTGGAAAAGACCCTGATGCTGGGAAAGATTGAGGGCAGGAGGAGAAGGGGGTGATAGAGGATGAGACAGTTGGAGGGCATCACTGACTCAATGGACATGAATTTGAGGAAACTCCAGGAGACAGCAAAGGACAGGGAAACCTGGTGGTCTGCAGTCCATGGGGTCACAAAGAGTCGGACAAAACTTAGCTACTGAACAAGAACAACACTGCACTATGGGCTTTGACATGGTTTCCACTGGGCACAAGGTTGATCACCCTTCATGACATTACCTTTCAGTAGCATGTAGTATTGAGTCAGGGAGAATTTTAGAGGAGTATATCTTATGTTTTCAGATGGTGGAGGGGAATATGAGATACCACCTGTATTCTCTATGTAAAAATTTAGAAGTTTGGTCAAACAACAGTGCTGCCAAATCATAATGTAACACGCAGGTGCCAATTGCTATGGAGAGAAAATGGAATCAACTTCTCAGAGGAATTGGGGGAGGGCTTTGCAGAGCAGGTGAACCCCAAGTCCTCACCTGGTTACAAGTAGAGAACATCCATTCTACAAACAAAGGAAAATCCCCCTGGAGGAAGTAAGACCTGAGCTGGCTCTTGCCACTAGTTTAGAACAAACTGTGGGTTACAAAGCACTGGTTCATTTAAATTTAAGTAGTGGATCTGGAGAAGGCAATGGCAACCCACTCCAGTACTCTTGCCTAGAAAATCCCATGGACGGAGGGGCCTGGTAGGCTGCAGTCCATGGGGTCGCTAGGAGTCGGACATGACTGAGCAACTTCACTTTCACTTTTCACTTTCATGCATTGGAGAAAGAAATGGCAACCCACTCCAGTGTTCTTGCCTGGAGAATCCCAGGGACGCGGAGCCTGCTGGGCTGCTGTCTATGGGGTGGCACAGAGTCGGACACAACTGAAGTGACTTAGCAGCAGCAGCAGTAGCAGTAGCAGTGGATCTGCACTAGCATTTTAAAAAAGTATAGAACACACTAGAATAAAAAATAATTTAGTAAAGGAAAATATAATTTCTGAAGGTTTTTGCATGATAAACAGCTAATGTAACTGTTTTCTGTGGAGCATCATAACTCTTGGTATAAGACCAGTGGTCAATTACAATCCTCACAGAGAGTGAACTCTGACACTGCCCCTTGAGGGACTTAGGGCATCATTGTGTCTCTTTGGACCTCAGGTCCCTCATCTGCAAAGTAAAGTGCTGGGATGATATTTTTATTTTCTCCCAGTTCTAAATTCTCTGATTTCTCTTATTTTCATCTAGGAAGATGGCTACAAAACTCACACTATACAGAATGCTATTGTTTACTATTTCACAGTATATTTTATCTGAAGTTTTCTGTCTCATGAGGTCACAGAATTAAACTCATCCTTATTGCTAATATAATAAAACGCCTTTGAAGCCAGAGATTTCATTTGGTTATCACTGACCATTGAGTGATAATTATGTGGTCAAATAATGAATTATATTATCAGCTACATAAATAATGAATTACAGAATCAGTTATTTAAAAGTGATTTTAGAGTATAGCAAATTGACTTAATCTCCTAAATCAAGAAAGTATTCCATAGAGCTAAGTAAATTCTTCTTCTCTTTTTTAAATGATAACACATACAGCCTGGCCAAAAGATAACTACAGAAGTAGAAAATGTTCTGTCTTAGAGGTTTTTAAAGATTTGTATTAAGTTGCAGTCCTGTTCTACACAGTATGCTTGATTTTTTATAAATCCATCTTTCTCTTTTTTTCTTGACAGCACATTTATCCATGTGCTTTTCAAGCTGAGCTTTCTAAGTGACCAGCCGTATTTACACTTTTCTAGAAAGAGGTAGAATGCAACTTCTGATTTTTGAAAGGAAATATTTTTTTGTGTAATAGAATGATTGAATGCAAGGTACTACTGATACAGTTTCTAATAACTTTCAAGAGATTAGAGAGAAAGCCATGCATAAAAAACATGATTATCTCTCAGTTTTTAATGTTTATGCTTTAAATGAAAGATTAAAAAAAAAACTAGGCTTGATATAGGCTTAGACGTTGAGGACAGAGTGAGGGAAACTGATAGCCTCACCTGTCTCTTATCTGTTGGGCTTTATCATTGATGATCAGCTAATGGGTTTCAATACTTCTCTTTTTAAAAACTTGATCTTAGCCAAAAGGCCTAGAAGAGATAATACTTTTCTTTTTTAAAATAGGTTGGGGGCACATCTATGTATCTGTGATGAGAATTAAGTTTTTAATGTGATGTTGCAAATAGACATAGTTGTTCTAAATGTTGAAAGATCATATAAAAGTAATAAAAGAAATCTAGTGCAGAAAACAAGAGCCTGCATTACATGGTTGCTATCAATATGAAAGAAAATAGGTCTAAAATTCCTGGTTCAGGGCACATGTATGGTTTAGTTGCTAAGTGGTGGTTTAGTCGCTAAATTGTGTCCAACTCTTGTAATCCCATGGGCTGTAGCCTGCCAGGCTTCTCCGTCTATGGTATTTTTTAGTCGAGAATACTGCAGTGGGTTGCTATTTCCTTCTCCAGGGGATCTACCCCACCCATGGATTGAATCTGGGTTTCCTGCATTACGGCATTCTTTACTGCCTGAGCCACTAGGGTGGCCCCTAGTACCCAACAAGTAACATAATATCACAGCAAGTGGCAGCTATTATGATTCCTAGAGAATTTATTCGGAGAAGGCAATGGCACCCCACTCCAGTACTCTTGCCTGGAAAATCCCATGGACGGAGGGGCCTGGAAGGCTGCAGTCCACGGGGTCGCTAAGAGTCGGACACGACTGAGCGACTTCCCTTTCACTTTCACTTTCATGCATTGGAGAAGGAAATGGCAACCCACTCCAGTGTTCTTGCCTGGAGAATCCCAGGGACGGGGGAGCCTGGTGGGCTGCCGTCTATGTGGTCGCACAGAGTCGGACACGACTGAAGCGACTTAGCAGTAGCAGCAGCAGAGAATTTATTAGAAAAAAGGGTCTTTGACTAAAACAAAACAAAAACCAAAAATAACACTTCACAGAATCCTTTCTTTGTTTTTCTTGTAACATAATTTCAAACCAGAAAAGTAACAAGAATAAGAATAGTGCAAGGAATGCACATATACTCCTTACCCAGATTCATCCACTATTGTTTGTACATGCTCATTCTGTTTGCTCCCCACACCCATATATCTTTCTCCCTGTATCAATAGAGAGTAAGTTGCATATGTTATGACCCTTTGACCTGAAATACTCAAGTATTTCATAAGAATATGAATATTTTCATACATAAACACAATATTTTCAAACATAAACTGCTTTGCAGTTGTCAATTTTAGCAAATTTAACACTGGTGCATGCTTTTATCTAATCTACCCTCCACATCTCAATTTTGTCTGTTGACCCAATTTTTTATGGCCTTTTCCACCTGTGAGTAACAAGGCTGAGACAGGATCATGTATTACATTTGGTCATCATTTCTGGGACATTCCCAGCCTTTCTTTGTCTTTTAAAACATGGACATTTCTAAAGAACATAGCTCCCTCCTTTCCTTAAGCAAGATGTTCCTCCTTTTGGATTTGCATGTGTTTCCTTGGAGATCACTAGAATCAAGACCAAGACATGGAGACCTAGAAGTAGTCATCACTACTGGGTGATTTTTGCTTTCAGAAGGCAAATCTAGGTGTTCATGGAGAGATGTCCACATACCTCATGTACATGCCAAAATACATAAACATTCATATTTGCATGCATATCTACATATACACACATGCACACACATGTACACACATATATGCATATTTATTCTAGAAATTATGAATTTATACCAAAATCTCTAAATCCAAACTGTCCCAAAGGTTCTTTCTTACTCCCCCCAACCATTTCATATTTGCATGTCCTTTCTCCCTAATAATTTCAACATATTTTGCAATTTGTTCAATTCCTTATGACATCTAAAATTATTTCAGAAATGTTTTGCCCATACTTTACAAGAAACAAATCAACTGGAAAAGAATTTCAGATTTTCTTGCAATTCTCCCATTCCATCTCATCTAAGACTGAGGGTTTATGGTCAAACATCATGTTCATAAGTTATTTTGTTAAGTTCTCTTTCTTGTTTTCCTCTTTAATGTGTTACCTCTTTAATGGCATTCGTTTTAAACACATAAAACAGAGTTCCTTTTGTTTAGTTTTAGATTTCCTCATCACATCTACTTCTGCTTCACTGACTACACAAAAGCCTTTGACTATATGGATCACAGCTAACTATGGAAAATTCTTAAATAGATGGGAATACCAGGCCACCTTATCTGTCTCCTGAGAAATCTGTATGCAGGTCAAGAGCAACAGTTAGAACTGAACATAGGACAAAGGACTGGTTCAAAATTAGGAAAGAAGAATGACAGGGCTGTATATTGTAACCCTGCTTATTTAACTTATATGCAGAGTACATCATGTGAGATGTCAGGCTGGATGAATCACAAGCTGGAATCAAGATTGCCAGGAGAAATATCAACGACCTTGGATATGCAGATGGCACCACCCTTATGGCAGAGAGCTAAGAGGAACTAAAGATGAAAGTGAAAGAGAAGCGTGAAAAAGCTGGCTTAAAACTCAACAGTCAATAAGCTAAGATCATGTCATCCGGTCCCATCATTTCACGGCAAATAGAAGAGGAGAAAGTGGAGGCAGTGAGAGATTTTATTTTCTTGGGCTCCCCAGTCACTGTGACAGTGATTGCAGCCATGAAATTAAAAGACACTTGCTCCTTGGAAGAAAAACTATGACAAACCTAGACAGCATATTAAAAAGCAGAGATGTCACTTTTCCAACAAAGGTCTACATAGTCAAAGCTGTGGTTTTCCCAGTAGTCATGTATGGATGTGAGAGTTGGATCATAAAGAAGGCTGAGCACCAAAGAACTGATGCTTTTGAATTGTGGTGCTGGAGAAGACTCTTGAGAGACCCTTGGACTGCAAGTAGATCAAACCAATCAATCTTAAAGGAAGACAACCCTGAATATTCATTGGAAGGATGGTTGCTGAAGCTGAAGCACCAATATTTTGGCCACCTGATGGGAAGAGCCAACTCACTGGAAAAGACCCTGATGCTGGGAAAGATTGAGGGCAAGAGGAAAAGGGGGCAGAAGAGGATGAGATGGTCAGTTAGCATCACCGACTCAATGTACATGAATTTGAGAAAACCCTGGGAGTTAGCGAAGGACATCGGAGCCTGGCATGCTGCAGTCCATGGGGTCACAAAGAGTCAGATGAGACTTAGTGACTAAGCAGCAGCAACAACAACAAATAGCATCCTTACTGATTTAATACTTTGCAAATGCAGACCATGAAAAAGCTCCAAAAAGCTCCTAAAAATGACACAAGAAGTTGTACACAGAGAAAATCACTCCCATACTATTGATACCTCACCACTACCAACCCCTTGTAGGTAGGCAACATTACTGTTTTCTGGTTTATCCTTTTTGTATTCCCACTGGAAAAGACAAGGAGATCTAGGCATGCTTTCTTATTTCTGTTTATTTATTTATTTTTTTACCAAGAAGTAGCATATACATATTATCCTTTTCATTTTGCTTCTTTAGGAAAAAAAGTTATAATATCTTCTGGAAATCACTCCACATTGGTTCATATAAATCTTCATCATTTTTTTTTCAGAGTTGCATAGTATCCCAACATAGGTAGGTAGCATTGATTATTCTACTAGTGTGTCTATACTTGTACTTTTGGGTAGTTTCCAAATTGATGTTTTGAAAACTCAAAGAACACTGCAGCAAGCAACATGTTGTTTGAAATGTATATTCAGGATAAGTGCAACGTTGAAGTTCAGAGTGAAGCCATGTATGTATTATTTGTTTGATATTGCCAAATTCTGTATAGATTGTACAACTTGGCATTCTTGAGCTGGAAGGATTATAGCATCTATAGTAACGTGCAACATCTGTGGGTGCCTCTAAGTTTGGTGCATATTATGGCGTGTTTACTGGTCTTTCTGTCTCCTACGTAGCCCCACATCTTATCTTAATAATCAAACTTATCACAACTTTTCACCTCTTGATTTGAGGGAAAGCAGTGCTGGCTGCATTGAGAATCTTTATCACCACAGTTTTGCTTCTGATTGCACAGTGGAATTTCTGTCTTTTGAGTAAGTAGGGGTTTGATCTACTTAGAACCACCATGCTACCCCACCTTATGACTGGGTCCACATCCTGAAATCAGACAATAGAACAGAGCACCAAGAGCTAAGCTTGGGGGGGAAAAGTGTCAAGAGAGGAAATGTAGACTGCATGGTCAGAAACAAAGATTTGGAAGCAGCTATGGAGAGTTCTTTTCATACTGTTCATGGGGTTCTCAAGGCAAGAATACTGAAGTGGTTTGCCATTCCCTTCTCCAGTGGACCACATTCTGTCAGATCTCTCCACCATGACCCGCCTGTCTTGGGTGACCCCACGGGCATGGCTTAGTTTCATTGAGTTAGACAAGGCTGTGGTCCTAGTGTGATTAGATTGACTAGTTTTCTGTGAGTATGGTTTCAGTGTGTCTGCCCTCTAATGCCCTCTTGCAACACCTATCATCTTACTTGGGTTTCTCTTACTTTGGGGGTGGGGTAAGAGAAGGTTTCTCTTACCTTGGGGGGTGGGGCTCCAGCAAAGCACAGCCGCTGCTCCTTACCTTGGATGAGGGGTATCTCCTCACCGCAGCCCTTCCTGACCTTCATCGTGGGATAGCTCCTCTAGGCCCTCCTGCGCCCACGTAGCCACGGCTCCTTGGGCGTGGGGTTGGTACTCCCGGCCACCGCCCCTGGCCTCTGACGCCGGGTAGCTCCTCTCGGCCGCCTCCCACCCCCTACCCTGACCTCGGACGTGGGGTAGCTCCTCTCAGTGGTTCCTGTGCCGTCACAGCCTGGCACTCCCGGCCGCTGCCCCTGACCTCGGACGTGGGGTAACTCCTCTTGGCCGCCGCCCTTGGCTTCTGCCCCTGACCTCCGACATGGGGTAGCTCCTCTCGGCCGTGCTTAGTGCGGGGTCGCAGCCGCCTGTATTCTTTGCAGCCAAAGATGGAGACGCTCTATACAGTCAGCAAAAACAAGACCAGGAGCTGACTGTGGCTCAGATCATGAACTCCTTATTGCCAAATTCAGACTTAAATTGAAGAAAGTAGGGAAAACCACTAGACCATTCAGGTATGACCTAAATCAAAGAAATAGATTTAAGGGACTAGATCTGATAGATAGAGTGCCTGATGAACTATGGAAGGAGGTTCGTGACATTGTACAGGAGACAGGGATCAAGACCATCCCCATGGAAAAGAAATGCAGAAAAGCAAAATGGCTCTCTGGGGAGGCCTTACAAATAGCTGTGAAAAGAAGAGAAGCGAAAAGCAAAGGAGAAAAGGAAAGATATAAGCATCTGAATGCAGAGTTCCAAAGAATAGCAAGAAGAAATAAGAAAGCCTTCTGCAGCGATCAATGCAAAGAAATAGAGGAAAACAACAGAATGGGAAAGACTAGAGATCTCTTCAAGAAAATTAGAGATACCAAGGGAACATTTCATGCAAAGATGGGCTCGATAAAGGACAGAAATGGTATGGACCTAACAGAAGCAGAAGAGATTAAGAAGAGGTGGCAAGAATACACAGAAGAACTGTACAAAAAAGATCTTCATGACCCAGATAATCACGATGGTGTGATCACTCACCTAGAGCCAGACATCCTGGAATGTGAAGTCAAGTGGGCCTTAGAAAGCATCACTACGAACAAAGCTAGTGGAGGTGATGGAATTCCAGTTGAGCTATTTCAAATTTTGAAAGATGATGCTGTGAAAGTGCTGCACTCAATATGCCAGCAAATTTGGAAAACTCAGCAGTGGCCACAGGACTGGCAAAGGTCAGTTTTCATTCCAATCCCAAAGAAAGACAATGCCGAAGAATGCTCAAACTACTGCACAATTGCACTCATCTCACATGCTAGTAAAGTAATGCTCAAAATTCTCCAAGCCAGGCTTCAGCAATATGTGAACTGTGAACTTTCATATGTTCAAGCTGGTTTTAGAAAAGGCAGAGGAACCAGAGATCAAATTGCCAACATCTGCTGGATCATCGAAAAAGCAAGAGAGTTCCAGAAAAGCATCTATTTCTGCTTTCTTGACTATGCCAAAGCCTTTGACTGTGTGGATCACAATAAACTGTGGAAAATTCTGAAAGAGATGGGAATACCAAACCACCTGACCTGCCTCTTGAGAAACCTGTATGCAGGTCAGGAAGCAACAGTTAGAACTGGACATGGAACAACAGACTTGTTCCAAATAGGAAAAGGATTACGTCAAGCCTGTATATTGTCACCCTGCTTATTTAACTTCTATGCAGAGTACATCATGAGAAACGCTGGGCTGGAAGAAGCACAAGCTGGAATCAAGATTGCTGGGAGGAATATCAATAACCTCAGATATGCAGATGATACCACCCTTATGGCAGAAAGTGAAGAGGAACTAAATAGCCTCTTGATGAAAGTGAAAGAGGAGAGTGAAAAAGTTGGCTTAAAGCTCAACATTCAGAAAACGAAGATCATGGCTTCTGGTCCCATCACTTCATGGGAAATAGATGGGGAAACAGTGGAAACAGTGTCAGACTTTATTTTGGGGGGCTCCAAAATCACTGCAGATGGTGACTGCAGCCATGAAATTACAAGATTCTTACTCCTTGGAAGGAAAGTTATGACCAACCTAGATAGCATATTCTAAAGCAGAGACATTACTTTGCCAACAAAGGTCTGTCTAGTCAAGGCTATGGTTTTTCCAGTGGTCATGTATGGATGTGAGAGTTGGACTGTGAAGAGGGCTGAGTGCCGAAGAATTGATGCTTTTGAAGTGTGGTGTTGGAGAAGACTCTTGAGAATCCCTTGGACTGCAAGGAGATCCAACCAGTCCATTCTGAAGATCAGCCCTGGGATTTCTTTGGAAGGAATGATGCTAAAGCTGAAACTCCAGTACTTTGGCCACCTCATGCGAAGAGCTGACTCATTGGAATAGACCCTGATGCTGGGAGAGATTGGGGGCAGGAGGAGAAGGGGATGACAGAGGATGAGATGGCTGGATGGCATCACTGACTTGATGGACGTGAGTCTGGGTGAACTCTGGGAGTTGTTGATGGACAGGGAGGCCTGGCATGCTGTGATTCATGGGGTCACAAAGAATCCGACACGACTGAGCGACTGAACTGACTGACTGAACTGATGGAGAGTTCTGACAAAACATGATCCACTGGAGGAGGGAATGGCAAACCACTCCAGTATAATTGCTGTGAGAAAACCATGGACTGCATAAAAAGGCAAAAAGATATGATACCAAAAGATGAGTGCTCCCAGGTTGGCAGGTGTCCAATGGGCTACTGGGGAAGAGTGGAGTACAACTACAAATAGCTTCAGAAAGAATGAAGTGCCTGGGCCAAAGCAGAAATGACACTTAATTGTGGATATGTCTGGTGATTATAGTAAAATCTGATGCTGTAAAGAACAGTATTGCATAGGAACCTGGAATGTTAGGTCCATGAATGAACGTAAATTGGACGTGGTCAAGCAGGAGATGGCAAGAATAACATCTACATAATAGGAATCAGTGAACTAAAACAGATGGGAATGGGTGAATTTAATTCAGATGACCGTTATATCAACTATTGTGCCCAAGAATCCCATAGAAGAAACGGAGTAGCCAGCATCATAAACAAAAGAGTCTGAAAGGCAGTACTTAGGTGCAACCTCAAAAATGACAGAATGATCTTTGTTCATTTTCAAGGCAAACCATTCAACATCAGAATGATCTAAGTCTCTGCCCCAACCTCTGATGCCAAAGAAGCTGAAGTTGATCAAGTTCTATGAAGACCTAGAAGATCTCCTAGAATTAACACCAAGAAAAGATGTCCTATTCATCATAGGGGATTGGAATTCAAAAGTAGGAAGTCAATTCTCAGAGGATGAGTCAGTAGGATGGCATCACCAATTCAATGGACATCAACTTGGGCAAACTCCAGAAGATGGTGAGGGACAGGGAAGCCTGATTTGTTGCAGTCTATTGGGTCTCAAAGAGTCAGTCATGACTCGACAGCTGAACAACAACAATAAAATCTGGGATCACTCAAGCCAGATAATTCAGGTGGCAAAAAAGATTGGGTCAGGAGAAGTGAGGCGTGAGCTTGATAATCATCTGGAATGTAATGTGATGCATGGGACAACTGTTCACTTCACAGGAGCAGGAGGACAAGCTAGTAACCAAGTCTATCAAGCACTTAGTATGTGTTTGGTACTGTGGTCAGTGTTTCAAATCTGTTGCCATTTTAGTTCATTCATGTTTGAGATGGGAGATGCCTCCAGCAGTGAACTTAGAATGTTTTCATTTTAGATATCTATTCATTTTTTTTTCAGCTTCATTCAGCTTAATCAATAACCACTGAGTGCTTCTGGTAAATTAGGAGTGATGTAGATTAAAGACAGCTTCTACCCAGCCTCTGCCTTCAAGTGTCTCTTGGCCACCACATTCTAAAGTGGGTGAGACTATTCAGACACAGGCAGTGCCAGTCCAATTTGGGCAAGGTGAGAATAGAGTAATGGTGGGTATCCTAGGAGTCCTGGGGAGCCCTCAGAGATTTCCAGAGGTGGGGGTGGTGGTGCCTGCCTGGGTCAAAAGTATGTGGGTGAAAAAGTATGAGGCAACAGAAGAAGAGCAGTGGGGTTTCAGGCAGAGAGAACACCTTCAAGTCTGCAGCGATGGCCCAGAATAATGAAACAATAGGACATGAGTGGGTGAAACTGTGGGCACTAGATACCGAATGGGGGAGGAGGGCATGGAGTGATGGGCTGCACTGGGGGTCCCTTACCACCTCATGTGGACAGGGGAGGTATGCACAGTTCTTTTTGTCCTTAACTCTGATACCTCAGTCAGTAAAGAATCTGCTTGGAGTGCAGGAGACCTGGATTTGATCCTTGGGTTGGGAAGATCCCCTGGAGAAGAAAATGGCAAACCACTCCAGTATTCTTGCTTGGAAAATCCCATGGACAGAGGACCCTAGAAGGCTACAGTCCATGGGATCGCAGGAATCAGATGTTACTTAGCAACTAAACCACCATGACTGCCTGCACACCCTTTCTAGTTGTTCAGAATCAGGAATAGTAATAGTAGTAATAATAATACTAATAATAGTAAATCATCCTTTATTTGGAAGGTTATTGGGCAAATGAGACCTAGAAATTGTCATCTGGGAAAATTCAGTGGCTGCGTCATCTTTGGCCAGAGGGCCAGGGTGAGTGTTTGCCTGAGTTGAAGCTCAGTTGGATTGATTGTGTTCATGGTCTGCTTTTAGAAATTGTCCCATGGAGACTAGAGGATCAAAACAAGCATGAATTCTCCACTTCAATAAGTGTGTGACATCTTCTACAGTGGGGCACAATAAAAGTTGCCCTTGTTCCAGAAATATCAGAGTGATGGATGTGCTGACAAAAAAAATGCACCTCAGAAATTTTGTAAGTGATTGGTTGGCCTGACCAAGAGCTATTAATATACTACTTAATTATGTTCATTTTATGTTGTTATTTAATATGTTCCTAATAGTTTTTGGGACAAAATCTCTCCTCTACCCAATTACAGTGCTCTTTCCAGGTCTAAAAGCAAAAGAGTAACCTCCAAGTAGCTGAAGGTATAGGATCTGAGTTATCAGCTGAAGGTATAGGATCTGAGTTATCAACAAGCTGATTTTCACTGGAGCACCAGCTTGTGGTGTTTCCCAGAACAAGAATCTAACCTGAGTCGCTCATTAACTGCCACAGCTTCCCTTTTTAAAAAATTAATTTATTCTTAATTGAAGGATAATTGGTTTACAATATTGTGTTGGTTTCTGCCTTACCTCAACATGAATCAGTTCTAGCGGTTTTGAAATGTTAAATTAGTCCATTTTCCTAGTAAGGAGATGAACCAGGCAAACACAAGCCCCCTTCAGCTGGGAGCTGAGAATTCTAATCAACTCTACCAATTATAGCAAAAGAATAACAGGGAACTAGAAGTTAGCGTGCATATGAAGGTTTGTTGGTTTTTATAAGGTAATATCAAGTCTGTGTTGAACTCAATTAACTTTAATAATAGATCTGTTGATTCTGGTATATTCCCTAACTAGATTATCACATTGTAAAAGAATGACAAAAATGTGATTTCCTTTCCTATAGCATTGGCTAGAACCAAGGTTCAGTGTGAATCATATGATTGACAGTGGTTGCTTTCATTTTTACATGAAATACAAAGTTGACTGCTGGATTTTGAGAGATAAACATTTCAAGTTAAGAAAGTTTTCTTTTAAATCTGGATAGCTGTCTTTGTAAGAAAAGACACTGGAATGAAGGTTGAACTTTATCAAATATTTTTATCAGAATTTATTGAAATAATTTTTATGTCTTACTCCAGTGATCCCCAACCTTTTTGGCACCAGGGACCAGTTTCATGGAAGACGATTTTTCCATGGATGGAGTGAAGGAAATGGTTTCTGGATGATTCAGGCACACTACACTTATTACACTGCCGCTGATCTGATATGTATGTATGGGCCTTCATTCTGCATCATTTGGGCCCTACCTGAGGTTTCATGTCTTTTTAAAATTCAAAGAAGTTTCTCCTTTTATTGACTTGTGTGTATTTCTCCTCAAAGATTTCTACTTTGGGAATTACTATTAGACAGTTATTTGAACTTGTGTAGGTGAGGGAGATTAAGATCTACAACTTTCCAGTTGCAAATAAATGAGTTATAGGTATGACATGTACAATGTGGGGCATATAGTCAATAATTATGTACTATCATTGGATGGTGACAGATGCTTACTAGACTTGTTTATCATTTTGAAATGTATAGAAATATAAAATCACTGTGCTGTGTAACAGGAACTAACATATTGTTGTAAGTCAATTACACTTAAAAAAAGAATATATGTATCTTACCTCCCTCTCTTTTAGCTTTCTACTTTATTGTCTTTTTGTGGTATTCTCTTGAATTGTCAGTTCAACCTTCCAGCTCACTTTTCTGCTTTTACAAAAATTATATTTATTGTGAAAAGCTTTCAACATATAAAAGATAGACACAAAATAATAAGTAATTATGTGCATAGAATTTTGCTTAAGGAATAAAATAACACCAAAATATTTGAAGTCCCTTGTGTTCGCCTCCCTATCAGAACCTTTCTCTTTAACCACAGGGAATCATAATTTCGAATTTGGTATTTTATCATTTCCAATCATGTCTCTATATTTACCACAGGTATGGCATTGCTTCACTTTCTAAATACTGTACAAACAATACTATACTGTGTACATCTTTTGTAGCCTTGCTTTTCAAAAAACAGTGTTATGTTTATACTTACTCATGTTAATAGACATAGTTCTAGTTTATTCCTTCAAATTATTGTTTACAATATCTGAACAGACCTCAGTTTATTTACCCGTTTTCCTCTTGATGTGCATTGAAGTTTTCTTCAAATAGACACTTGCAATGAAAAGTAGCCTTACTGTGAACATCTTTGTCCATGTCTTTTTCTTACTGAACTGTAGATTACCTTACTTATCTCAGAGGGTAATATTCTGAGGGTCCAAACATGATCATCTCATTTTCTAATAGATTGATTTTGTTCTCCTCAAATGGTTTCTTCACGTAGAGAAGAAACCTATGCATTTCTTCAGATAAAGAAATTCCCTATGCAAAGTCATGAAATATTCTTTATTGATTTACTCTGGTTTCAAGTTTGTTTTTTCACATTTAAGTCTTTCCTCTGCCTACAATTCCTTATTACTTATAAACTATGTAATTATAAGTAATTTGAGAGATCTAGTTTTATTTTTATTTACATCAGTTCAGTTCAGTTCAGTCGCTCAGTTGTGTCCGACTCTTTTCGACCCCATGAATTGCAGCACATCAGGCCTCCCTGTCCATCACCAACTCCCAGACTTCACCCAAACTCACGTCCATCGAGTCAGTGATGCCATCCAGCCATCTCATCTTCTGTCGTCCCCTTCTCCTCTTGCCCCCAATCCCTCCCAGCATCAGGGTCTTTTCCAATGAGTCAACTCTTTGCATCAGGTGGCCAAAGTATTGGATTTCAGCTTCAGCATCAGTCCTTCCAAAGAAATCCCAGGACTGGTCTCCTTTAGGATGGACTGGTTGGATTTCCTTGCAGTCCAAGGGACTCTCAAGAGTCTTCTCCAACGCCACAGTTCAAAAGCATCAATTCTTCGGCACTCAGCCCTCTTCACAGTCCAACTCTCACATCCATACATGACCACAGGAAAAACCATAGCCTTAACTAGATGGACCTTTGTTGGCAAAATAATGTCTCTGCTTTTGAATATGCTATCTAGTTTGGTCATAACTTTCCTTCCAAGGAGTAAGAATCTTGTAATTTCATGGCTGCAGTCACCATCTGCAGTGATTTTGGAACCCCCAAAAATAAAGTCTGACATTGTTTCCACTGTTTTCCCATCTATTTGCCATGAAGTGATGGGACCAGATGCCATGATCTTAGTTTTCTGAATGTTGAGCTTTAAGCCAACTTTTTCACTCTCCTCTTTCACTTTCATCAAGAGGCTTTTTAATTCTTCTTAACATTCTGCCATAAGGGTGGTGTCATCTGCATATCTGAGGTTATTGATATTCCTCCCAGCAATCTTGATTCCAGCTTGTGCTTCTTCCAGCCCAGCATTTCTCATGATGTACTCTGCATATAAGTTAAATAAGCAGGGTGCAATATACAACCTTGATGTACTCCTTTTCATATGGAACCAGTCTGTTGTTCCATGTCCAGTTCTAACTGTTGCTTCCTGACATATATATAGGTTTCTCAGGAGGCAGGTCAGGTGGTCTGGTATTCCCATATCTTTCAGAATTTTCCAGAGTTTATTGTGACCCACACAATTAAAGGCTTTGACATAGTCAATAAAGCAGAAATAGATGTTTTTTCTGGAACTCTCTTGCTTTTTCCATGATCCAGTGGATGTTGGCAATTTGATCTCTAGTTCCTCTGCCTTTTCTAAAACCAGCTTGAACATCTGGAAGTTCACGGTTCATGTATTGTTGAAGCCTGGCTTGGAGAATTTTGAGCATTACTTTACTTGCGTATGAGATGAGTACAATTGTGCTGTAGTTTGAGCATTCTTTGGCATTGCCTTAAGGGTACTCAAATATTCCAAAACATTTGAATAATTACGTAAGTAAGAGCAAGACAGGATGAAAAATAGCTAATAGCTAGTTACTCATTATGACCATAAGTAATTTAAACTTGATGGGAATCTTCCAGACTTTGGAAAATCTTGACCTTTTAGAATTTAATTTGTCATAGAGGGATAATGTGAACCTGTGAGATGCTCCTATAGTCTTGACCCAGAATACGATGACTAGAGATTCAGGGCATCACTGTTGGACAGAAGCACAGGTAATTAGTCCTTCAATCAAGTGTCCTGGAGGACAGTGGACAATGAATCTTCTTGACCATTTTGTCGTTTGACAAACTTTCATCATATGTCTCAGTAACCTGTGCCTGGGAGCAGCTTATATATTACATTATTGAAGTTGTTAAAGTCACAAGCTTCATATTCTGCAGGCTTTTTATTATGCAGGGTGTCATTAGAATGTTGTATGCCACTGCTTTGTAACAGCTCTCTGATAGAAAGTAGAGGAAGCCCACCTCTCAAAGCCTGAAACAGTAAAAGCAAGGGTTTAATTGACTGTCATCACTGTCAATCATCTCAAGCAGAGGAGGTGAGGCAGTGCCTACATTGACCCTGTGGTGCTGTGTGGATTAATTTCTTTTTGTCTGCTTTTTCATCTGGAGCCTGAGAAATTATTATGGGTAAAGCATGATGTTTATCTTATGATACACCCCAGATAGAGAAATGAAGGGATTTTGTCAATAAACCCATCTTTACCTGTTGGGTCTAGGTTTTGAAGTTCAGAACCTTTTAAAAAAATAATTTATTCATTCTCTTTGGACCTGGTAAGAGAAGGAATATGCCCAGATTATTCATCAAAAATTCTCCTTAAATGACACACTATCTATATCATAGCTGTGTGAATTTTCTCCAGCTGTCTCCTCCACCTGGCAACATATCCATTTTCTTTTAGCAACTAAGGGGCTTCCCTGGTGGCTCAGATGGAAAAGAATCTGCCTGCAGTACAGGAGACCCAGGTTCCATCCCTGGTCAGGAAGATCTCCCTGAGAAGGGAATGGCAACCCTCTCCATATTCTTGCCTGGAGAATGCCATGGACTGAGGAGCCTGGTGGACTACAGTCCATGGGGTCCCAAAGAGTCAGACACAACTAAATGACTTTCACTTAGCAAATAAACTCCTCTTCACCCAACTGAGCTAAGAGTGCTTCTTGGCCAGTGTCTCCACCATGGTGCCCAGCCCTTTCTGATCCTCCATGAGCTCTTGGAGGACCTGGACTTGTCCTCCTTATATCTATATCCTCTCTTTTTTGTACTCACACACACACACACACACACACACACACACACACAATGGATCTGTTATGTTTGGCATCCAAGTACATTTTATTTATTTGAAAGGGGGCCCAGTTTCCTAGGGTAGTATAGGTCAGCTTTTCATCTTTTATTTTTTAAATTGAAGTGTATTTTATTTACAATGTTGTGTTAGTTTCAGGTGTACAGCAAAGTGATTCAGTTATACATATATATATATATATTTACTTTCATTGACTATGTTAAAGCTTTTGATTGCATGGATCATAACAAACTGTGGAAAATTCTTAAACAGGTGGGAATCCCAGACCACCTTACTTGTCTCCTGAGATACTTGTATGAAGATCAAGAAGTAACAATTAGAACTGGACATGGAACAACTGACTGGTTCCAAATTGGGGAAGGAGTGCATCATGGCTATATATTGTCATCCTGCTTATATAGCTTTTATGTGGAGTACATTATGTGAAATGCCAGGCTGGATAAATCACAGCCAGAATCAAGATTGCTGGGAGAAATATCAATAACCTCAGATATGCAGATGTTACCATTCTAAAGGCAGAAGATGAAAAGTAACTAAGCAGCCTCTGGATGAGGATAAAAGAGGAGAGTGACAAAGCTGGCTTGAAACTCAGTGTTCAAAAAATGAAGATCAAGACATCCAGTCCCATCACTTCATGGCAAATAGATGGGGACAAAGTGAAAGCAATGACAGATTTTATTTTCTTGGGCTCCAAAATCACTGCAATGGTAACTGCAGCCACAAAATTAAAAGATGCTTGCTCCTTGGAAGCTATAACAAACCTAGACAGTGTATTAAAAAGCAAAGACATGACTTTGCCAACAAGAGTCTATATAGTCCAAGCTATGGTTTTTTCCTATAGCCGTGTACAGAGGTGAGAGTAAAAAAGGCTGAGAATTTGATGCTTTTGAATTGTGGTGCTGGAGAAGACTCTTGAGAGTCCCTTGGACTGCAAAGAGATCAAACCAGTCAATCTAAAGGAAATCAACCATGAATATTCAAAGGAAGGACTGATGCTGAAGCTGAAGCTCCAATACTTTGGCTACCAGATGTGAAGATCTGATTCATTGGAAAAATCTCTAATGCTGGAAAAGACTGAAGGTAGGAGAAGAAAGGGGCAACTGAGGATGAGATGGTTGGATAGCATCACCAACTCAATGGACACGAGTTTGACCAAACTCAGGAATATAGTGAAGGGCAGGGAAGCCTGGTGCACTGCAGTCCCTGGGATTGCAAAGAGTCAGATACAACTTAGTGATGGAAAAACAAAAATATATTTGTATATTCTTTCTGTCTAGCTATTTCTCTTGAACTGAATTGAAATTAAAATATTATTTTTTTGAAATTAAAATATTATTAACTGATATCCACAGAAGAGATAAAAATGTTTAAAAGCTTTGGGATCATAAAGAACTGGGTTCAAATGTTATTTTGACCATTTATTGCTCAGATGCTGCTGGAAAAATTAGTATCTGAGTCTTAGCTTGTTGTTTGATAAAATTAGAATCATAAGAGTTCTGTTAGATAACACCTACCTAGTAACTGTCACCAAGGAGGACTTATTTTTTGATCTACTCTCCTTTTCTGTTTTCAAAGAAGAGTTGCTTTTAGATTATTTTCATTTTAAAAGAGGCCTATTGATGACTGTCCCTTGCATAAGCAAAGGAACAAATCATTGGTATTTCTCTCTTCTTGCTTATTTGCTATTTCCTTTGTGGGAAACAATACATAAGTGAAGTTTTGGCATCAGACTCTGGGAACCAGAAGCATCCGAGTCACTTGGGAGCTGGTGTGAAATGCAGAATTCTAAAATGTATTGGGTGAGGAATGTGCATTTCAGGAAAAGCCTTCGAAGGTTCAAGTGCCTGTTCAATTGTGAGGAGACCTGAACCAGAGTGGATGCTGACCCCTGCTTTGAGGAGTAGTAGGAAGTTAACAGTAGCCTTTGTGCTATTGGTAGGGGGATTTCTAAGGTAAGAGTGACCAGTTGGGTGGAACTTCTTTGTGATGAAAGGAGGGCTGGGTTTTAATGGCTGTGATTGCCTGCATCTCCTGGTTGTATTTTATTTCATGGGTGTGCCAGCCTGGAGCTCTGGAACCTGCGTAACAGTTTCCTCCCCCAGAGGAACCAGCTCCTGTGTCCATCCTGACATGGAAACAGCAGCTGGTGGTTTGATTTCATTTATCTGTTGATGATTGCTCCCTGTGGTCATGTCAGGAGACTGTAGTCTTGTGCCTCCCCAGGGATTCAGCAGACTGAAACAAAACTTTTTTTTTTCTCTTTTGTTGTCTTATTTAAAAAAAAATAAAACTCTCTAAAAGAAGCAAGACTTTAATATTATATATATATATATCTATATATATATCTATATCTCTCTCTATATATATATATCAGAGAAGGCAATGGCACCCCACTCCAGTACTCTTGCCTGGAAAATCCCATGGATGGAGGAGCCTGGTAGGCTGCAGTCCATGGGGTCGAGAAGAGTCCGACATGACTGAGCGACTTCACTTTCACCTTTCACTTTCCTGCATTGGAGAAGGAAATGGCAACCCACTCCAGTGTTCTTGCCTGGAGAATCCCAGGGATGGGAGAGCCAGGTGGGCTGCCATCTATGGAGTTGCACAGAGTTGGAAATGACTGAAGCGACTTAGCAGCAGCAGCAGCAGCAGCATATATATATATATATATTTGAAGTGTTCCATGTCTCATAGAAAACATATTATTACCCTCTGAAAGGATGACCTTCACTGACATTTCATTTCAAGGGTATTGGCCTGGTTGACTATCTTTAAGTCTCCACACATTTATTTGAAACTTGCAGATGTTTTTGTACCAATTAAATGTCTATACACTGAAGATGACCATTCATGAGCAATTCCAGAGTTTCATTGGTGACAGGTAGATTTAGATTTTCATGACCATTTAAGTGGATACTTTTTGTCCTATCTTGTGTGACAACCAAACAAATTTCACTTCTGAGTGTGGGATGACACCTTAAGAAGTGTTTTTCAGGAGGAAAGATGGCTTTACTATTTTCTAGCTTCTTTTTATGTGTTGGTTCAACAAACATTTTAAACATATTTACAACAGAACATGTCCTTAGAGTAAAGAGACATGAGAAGTGCACAGAGTTTCTGCTTTCAATAGGTCAAGAATTTGGTAGGCAGACAAGCAGTGTTTGACTAATTGCAAATAAAATGTGATGTAATTGCTTGACTCTAAATTAAATAAGACAAAGATATGTATAGAGTACAATTTTTGTCCCAGAGAGAACAAAGGGAATGTTTAGGTGAGGACTTGAAGTCCCAGTACAGGTACCACTGGGGGGAGTGCACCTACTCAGGCCTGGAGATATGAAACAGTACTGTATATTTGGAGAACTGAAAGTATCTGAATCTGTTTATAGTAGTGGCTCTTAACAACTCATCAAATTTTTTCATTGTGACAAGTCGTGAAAAATATATTTTGTATAGTGATGCAGTACCCAACACGTGTACACACAAATTTAACAGGAACAAAAGACAAACACTTCACAAAATACTATTTGATAATATTTTATAAATAATATTTGCTGCTACTGCTAAGTCACTTCAGTCGGTCGGACTCTGTGCGACCCCATAGACAGCAGCCCACCA
Source organism: Bos indicus x Bos taurus (assembly GCF_003369695.1). Classification (NCBI taxonomy): domain Eukaryota; kingdom Metazoa; phylum Chordata; class Mammalia; order Artiodactyla; family Bovidae; genus Bos; species Bos indicus x Bos taurus. The sequence continues at coordinate 73,946,635 of NC_040077.1, forward strand.
GGCTCCTCTGTCCCTGGGATTCTCCAGGCAAGAATACTGGAGTGGGTTGCCATTTCCTTCTCCAATGCATGCATGCATGCTAAGTCGCTTCAGTCGTGTCCGACTCTGTGCGACCCTATGGACAGCAGCCCTCCAGGCTCCTTTGTCCAAAGGATTCTTCAGGCATTTAACAATAATTTAAATAATGTTTATCCTTGCTAAATACAATATGCTTTGATATTTTCTTTCCTCATCTCTGTGGTTCTGTTTCATTTAAAAATGCTGGTCATGACTTATTAAACTGATGACAATTTATTAGTGGGTCATTACCTACAGTTTGAAAAACAATGGTATGGTCTGTAAGTACTCAGGTGGCGGAAACCAGACTGGAGAGTCATCAAGAATCAGGTCACACTAGTGGAAAACATAGGCAGAGAAATCTTTGATAAAAATTGTAGCAATGTTTTTTGGCTCTGTTTCTTACAATAATGGAAATGAAAGCAAAAATAAACAAATGGGACTTAACTAAACTTTAAAGCTTTTGCACAGCAAAAGAAACCACAAACAAAGCAAAAAGACAACCTGCAGAATGGGAGCAAATATTTGCAAACAATATGACTGACAGGGGATTAATTTCCAAAATATAAAAACAGATCATACAACTCAGTAACAACAACAACAACAACAACAACAAAAACTCCCCTAAAAACTCACTAAAATATAGGGACAAGACTAAAATAGACTTTTCTCCAAAGACGATGTAATGATGGCCAAGAGGCACATGAAAATATGCTTCACATCACTAATTATTACTAAAATGGAAATAAAAATTAAAATTACATACTATCTCACACCAGTCAGAATGGCTATCATTTAAAAGTCTACAAATAATAAATGCTGGCAAGGGTGTGGAGAAAAGGGAACCTTCTTACACTACTGGTGGAAGTGTTAATTGGTGCAGCCACTATGGAGAACAGTATGGAGATTCCTTAAAAAACTAAAATTAGAGTTACTATATGATCCAACAATTCCACTCTTGGGCATATATCCAGAAAATACAAAATCTCTAATTCAAAAAGATACATGTGCAACAATGTTCATAGTCACACTATGCACAATAGCTGAGATATGTAAGCAACCTAAATGTCCATCAACAGATTAATTAATAAATAAGTTGAATATATATATATATGCATGAATTAGTATATATATACACATGCTTAGAAACACAATGGAATATTCAGTTCAGTTCAGTTCAGTTCAGTCACTCAGTTGTGTCGAACTCTATGCGACCCATGAATCACAGCACACCAGGCCTCCCTGTCCATCACCAACTCCCGGAGTTCACCCAGACTCATGTCCATCAAGTCAGTGATGCCATTCAGCCATCTCGTCCTCTGTCGTCCCCTTCTCCTCCTGCCCCCAATCCCTCCCAGCATCAGAGTCTTTTCCAATGAGTCAACTCTTTGCATGAGGTGGCCAAAGTGCTGGAGTTTCAGCTTTAGCATCATTCCTTCCAAAGAAATCCCAGGGCTGATCTCCTTCAGAATGGACTGGCTGGATCTCCTTGCAGTCCAAGGGACTCTCAAGAGTCTTCTCCAACCCCACAGTTCAAAAGCGTCAATTCTTTGGCGCTCAGCTTTCTTCACAGTCCAACTCTCACATCCATTCATGACCACTGGAAAAACCATAGCCTTGACTAGAAAGACCTTTGTTGGCAAAGTAATGTCTCTGTTTTTCAATATGCTATCTAGGTTGGTCATAACTTTCCTTACAAGGAGTAAGCGTCTTTTAATTTCATGGCTGCAATCACCATCTGCAGTGATTTTGGAGCCCAAAAAACACAAAGTCTGACACTATTTCCACTGTTTCCCCATCTATTTCCCATGAAGTGATGGGACCGGATGCCATAATTTTCGTTTTCTGAATGTTGAGTTTTAAGCCAATTTTCACTCTCCTCTTTCACCTTCATCAAGAGGCTTTTCAGTTCCTCTTCACTTTCTGCCATAAGGGTGGTGTCATCTGCATATCTGAGGTTATTGATATTTCTCCTGGCAATCTTGATTCCAGCTTGTGTTTCTTCCAGTCCAGCGTTTCTCATGACGTAATATGCAAATAAGTTAAATAAGCAATGGAATATTACTCAGCCATAAATAAATAAATAAAATGGAATATTCAGTTCAGTTCAGTTCAGTCGCTCAGTCGTGTCCAACTCTTTGCGACCCTGTGAATCACAGCACGCCAGGCCTCCCTGTCCATTACCAACTCCCAGAGTTCACTGAGACTCACCTCCATTGAGTCAGTGATGCCATCCAGCCATCTCATCCTCTGTCGTCCCCTTCTCCTCCTGCCCCCAATCCCTCCCAACATCAGAGTCTTTTCCAATGAGTCAACTCTTCACATGAGGTGGCCAAAGTACTGGAGTTTCAGCTTTAGCATCATTCCTTCCAAAGAAATCCCAGGGCTGATCTCCTTCAGAATGGACTGGTTGGATCTCCTTGCAGTCCAAGGGACTCTCAAGAGTCTTCTCCAACACCACAGTTCAAAAGCGTCAATTCTTTGGCGCTCAGCCTTCTTCACAGTCCAACTCTCACATCCATACATGACCACAGGAAAAACCATAGCCTTGACTAGACAGACCTTTGTTGGCAAAGTAATGTCTCTGCTTTTGAATATGCTATCTATCTAGGTTGGACATAACTTTCCTTCCAAGGAGTAAGCGTCTTTTAATTTCATGGCTGCAGTCACCATCTGCAGTGATTTTGGAGCCCAGAAAAATAAAGTCTGACACTGTTTCCACTGTTTCCCCATCTATTTGCCATGAAGTGATGGGACCAGATGCCATGATCTTAGTTTTCTGAATGTTGAGCTTTAAGCCAACTTTTTCACTCTCCTCTTTCACCTTCATCAAGAGGCTTTTCAGTTCCTCTTCACTTTCTGCCATAAGGGTGGTGTCATCTGCATATCTGAGGTTATTGATATTTCTCCTGGCAATCTTGATTCCAGCTTGTGTTTCTTCCAGTCCAGCGTTTCTCATGACGTAATTTGCAAATAAGTTAACTAAGCAGGGTGACAGTATAGAGCCTTGACGTACTCCTTTTCCTATTTGGAACCAGTCTGTTGTTCCATGTCCAGTTCTAACTGTTGCTTCCTGACAGCCATAAAAAGAAAGAAAATTTTGTCATTTTCAGCAACATGGAAGGTCCTAGAGATTATCATACCAAGTGAAGTAAACTAGACAGAGAAAGACAAATATGACACACTTACATGTAGAATTTTGAAAAAAAGGATACAAATGAACTTATATGCAAAAGAGAAATAGCAACACAGACATAGTAAACAAACTTCTAGTTACAAAGGGGGAAGAGGTTCGGGGAGGGATAAATTGGGAGTTTTGGATTAACAGATACACACTGCTAAGCGCTAAGTCACTTCAGTCATGTCCGACTGTGCAACCCCATAGACGGCAGTCCACCAGGCTCCCTTTCCCTGGGATTCTCCAGGCAAGAACACTGGAGTGGGTTGCCATTTCCTTCTCCAATGCATGAAAGTGAAAAGTGAAAGTGAAGTCGCTCAGTCGTGTCCGACTCTTGGCGACCCCATGGATTGCAGTTTACCAGGCTCCTCCGTCCATGGATTTTCCAGGCACGAGTACTGGAGTGGGGTGCCATTGCCTTCTCCGAGACACACACTGCTATTTATAAAATAAATAACAACTATATAGAACAGGGTGCTGTACTCAATATTTTATAATGACATAAGGGAAACGCATCTGAAAAGTATGTATACATGTACACACACACACATATATAAAACTGAACCATGTATAGATGTTATAAAACAAATCTTTGCTGTATACCTGAAGCTAACATAACATTGCCAATCAACTACACTTCAATTAGAAAAATGATTCCTAGATTTTGACTTGAGCGACTGGGTGGATGGTAGAATCACTTGTTGAGATGTAGTGGGCTCGTGTATGTTATTGTGCAGGACAAGGGTGCTTATCAAGAATTTTGTTTTGCTTGAGGTAAACTTGAGATGACTGTTGATTTCCAAAAGAAGATGTCAAGTAGATAGTTGAATACATTAGTAAAGAGTTCAGTGAAGATGTCTGGAACTAGATCCATAAATGTGAGTGTCTTTGACATGTCGGTGGTATTTAAAATTGTGGGATAGTTAGGAATCAGACAGGGAGAGGAGGCAAATAGAGAAAAATAGCAAATTAGTTGTCAGTGAAATGGGCTCCAAAATTAAGAGATATAGCTAAGGAAGGGAAGACAAAAATTACTGGAAGCTGGTGGTTAATGTGGTGGAAGGAAGCCTGGGTGTTTGTCCTTAAAATACCAGCAGGAATAATAATTTTCTAGAGAAGGAAGCTTTTGATTATGTCAAATGCTGACAAAATGTCAAGTGGCAGGGAAGAAGTCATTGCATTTGGAAGGAGAATTGGAGTGGTGTTGGAAAGAGGAATTTTTGTCGAGTGGTGGCTTTGGAAGCAGTAATAGAAGGGCTGGAATGATGATCATGAGGATGTGGAGGTTGGGACAAGAGGTGTGCCAGAGCCCAGGAGGCAGTGAGAATGCCTTTTTGTCTACTCCAAGTGCAATGGATGCTATTGAAAGGTTTTCAAAGAGTTTTGAAATATCTTGTGGATATTGTATGGAGAGGCGACATAAGGTGGGTGTGTGTGGCTAGAGAGAGTGAGAAATTGTAAGGCTTTGCAGTGGTCCATGTGAAAAAGGATGGCAGCTTATTTTAAGCATTTGGCTTTGTGAAGGAATTATGTCACAAAAACCCTTCACAGAACAAAGAAGCGAGTTCAACAAGAGCAGTAAAAGTGTTTTATCTTTGGAAATGAGCATGTTGTTGCATTTGACAATATTTCATGTTAATTTATTCTGTTGACTAATTGTTCTTTGGAGAAATTGAACTCATTTGCCATTAGATTTGACATGTTAAATTAATCAGATCTCTTAAAAGGCTTCCAAATTCTGAGAGCATAAGACAGTTCAAAATTGCATCCACATTTATCAACACTGTTTTTGACATGATATGCAAAGAAAAATAGCCTCATTCATTCTTGTCTGTACACTGGCATGGGGGCATTTCCTGGGTTACAAATTTTTTCCCCTTCTTCAAGATGAACTGACTGCCTTAAACTCGACTCTATTATTAATCCATATTGATTAATATAAATCTTAAAAATATAGTTTTTTAAAATCATAACATATCATAGATCACGTGAAATTCCTTTCATTTCTCATCACTTCATTTCTGGTTTTGATATTGCTTTTAAAAAGTTTATTTTTCTCCTTTATAATGAGACAGTGTCTATAACACATTTCCTATTACATTGCCATTTTCGTTTAATGGAACTCAACTTGAAGCATCCATTTTTCACTTGGAGCAAAATGAAATTCTTTCTCTGAGCTGTTGCATTAACAGTCAATATGGTGTTGGTTCTAGCTCTTCAAAACCATGAGTGATGTATACTTAATGGATCTTCTTTTCACATCTCACACATTTTTCTACATTTCTCACTGATCCTAAGTATTCTTTCCAAAAATCTAACCTTTATCACTCTCTACTAAACTCTTCGCTTACATTTTAATGCCTCACTTAGATGTAGTTTATCATTGTCTGTACTTAAACATGTGGTTTTTTGTTTAAACATGTGGTTTTACTTTTAGGTAGATGTGATTACCTAAAAGTAACTTTTGTGAAATTTACAAAATTTCAGATAGACTCAACTTTTAAGGGGAGCTTTTCAGTCTTGAACAAAGATCGAACTTCAGTTCAGTTCAGTTGCTCAGTCGTGTCCGACTCTTTGTGACCCCATGGACTGCGGCATGCCAGGCCTCCCTGTCCATTGCCAAGTCTTGGAGTTTGTTCAAACTCATGTCCATTGAGTCGGTGACGCCATCCAACCATCTCATCCTCTGTCATCCCCTTCTCCTCCAGCCTTCAATCTTTCCCAGCATCAGGGCCTTTTCCAATGCATCAGGTGGCCAAAGTATTGGAGCTTCAGCTTCAGCATCAGTCCTTCCAATGAATATTTAGGACTGATTTCCTTTAGGATGGATTGGTTGGATCTCTTTGTAGTCCAAGGGACTCTCAAAAGTCTTCCCCAACACCACAGTTCAAAAGCATCAATTTTTCGGTGCTCAGCTTTTACACAGTCCAACTCTCACATCCATACATGACTGGAAAAACCATAGCTTTGACTAGGCATACCTTTGTTGGCAAAGTAATGTCTCTGCTTTTTAATATTCTGTCTAGATTGCTCACAACTTTCCTTCCAAAGAGTAAGCGTCTTTTAATTTTATGGCTGCAGTTACCATCTGCAGTGATTTTGAAGTCCCCCAAAATCAAGTCTGTCACTATTTCCATTGTTTCCCCATCTATTTGCCATGAAGTGATGGGACCAGATGCCATGATCTTAGTTTTCTGAATGTTGATGAATGCAATTTGTAAAGTTTCAACTTGAATGAATGCTCTGTTTGGTCTCAAGAATGTTTTAAAAATTATTTTTAATTTGTATTTAAACATTTTTATTTTAAAACTAATTTTTTTTAGAAAGGTGTAATAGCAGAAGAATAAAAGTGAGGACAAAAGACTTTGGAGTTTTCTCCATAGCATGTATGCAGAGCTGATTATGTCATGAGTAAGATTTTATTACAATTAATTTTTCTAGATGAAAAACCTCAATAAATGCATCAAGTTTTCCTTGAATTTCTCTAATTTTCTTGAGGTCTTCAGCCATTCAAACTTGTTTAACAATAAACAATTTTGCTTTCTTCTCGCTGTCTTCATCAAGATTTTCTAATACATCTTTAACATTTTTCTCTAATTATCTGACTTCAGTGTTTGTAGGTTGTTGCATTAGAGTATTTGCTGTGACAGCAAGAAGGCATAGTATTTGCCAACATCTTTACATCCCTACTCAGAATCTACAAAATCCTATTGCTAGTAATAAAAGTCTCTTCAATTTTGCAAAACTTTAAGATAGATTAAACTTTTAAGTGCAACTTTTCAGTCTTGAACAAAGATGTAACTACATTTCTGTGAAATATATAAAGTCTCAACATAAATGAATGCTCAGTTGGTCTCCAGAATGTTGAGAAGATGTTTCACCTTGAGGGGAATCGCATTTGTGCTCTAGTTCTCTCTCTGCCTATCTCTCTCTGGACATTTCTAAAGACACTTGATCTGCCTTTCTCTGTCCTGTCTCACTTGCATCTTGTCACTGTTCCCCTCAGTTCAGTTCGGTTCAGTTGCTTAGTCACGTCCGACTCTGCAACGCCATGGACTGCAACAGGCCAGGCTTCCCTGTCAGTCACTAACTCCCAGAGCTTGCTCAAATTCATGTCCATGGATTCGGTAATGCCATCCAACCATCTCATCCTTTGTCATCCCCTTCTCCTCCTGCCTTCAATCTTTCCCAGTATCAGGGTCTTTATAATGAGTCAGTTCTTCACATCAGGTGGCCAAAGTACTGGAGTTTCAGCTTCAGCATCAGTCCTTCCAATGAATATTCAGGACTATTTCCTTTAGGATGGACTGGTTGGATCTCCTTGCAGTCCAAGGGACTCTCAGGAGTCTTCTCCAACACCACAGTTCAAAAGCATCTGTTCTTCAGTGCTCAGCCTTTTTTATGGTCCACTCTCACATCCATACATGACTACTAGAAAAGCCATAAAACCATAGCTTTGGCTATATGGACCTTTATCAGCAAAGTAATGTCTCTGCTTTTTGTATGCTGTCTAGATTTGTCATAGCTTTTCTTAAAGGAGCAAGCGTCTTTTAATTTCATGGCTACAGTCACCATCTGCAGTGATTTTGGAGCCCAAGAAAATAAAGTCTGTCAGTGTTTCCATTGTTTCCTCATCTATTTGCCATGAAATGATGGGACCAGATGCCATGATCTTTGTTTTTTTGAATGTTGAGTTTTATGCCAGCTTTTAACTTTTTAGTGTTCTCCTGGTTTCTGATAAAAGGCAGTTGTACCTTTATTCTCTACCATCCATTTTAATCCAGAGACTAGGTTCATTCTTCTCACCAACTCACTTGTTTTTCATTAGAGTTCTAATAGCCTTATAGTCTACTGTTTTGTACTGTCAGGCATCACTCACCTATTCATTCATTCACTTCGCAGTTCAGTTAGTGAACAAACACTTATAGTGTCCACACTACATATGTTATTTACTAGGAATGCAGAAATGAATAAGACAGCATCTATATCCTCAAGGAACATCCATGAGAGGAGGACACACCTAAGTCTTGATTCAAAAGGAATACTCTCAGAAGACTTGCTGAGATGGAATCTCCCCACTAAATAAGACCAGAGTCAACAAAATTCTAAGGATTTTCTTTGAATTTTCTATGGCATCTCTAAGGGAATTTTGATTCTTAAGTACCTACTAGGATCTGGCATTATGTGGGCCTGTTATAATCATTAATTTCCAAAGTAATCATGGGAGGGAAAACATTACCATCCCCAATTTATTGATGAGAAAATTAGAAATAAGAAAAGTTAAATACCCTGTATGTGAGACAGCAAAAGAGACACACATGTATAGAACAGTCTTTTAGACTCTGTGGGAGAGGGCAAGGGTGGGATGATTTGGGAGAATGGCATTGAAACATGTATAATATCATATATGAAACGAGTCTCCAGTCCAGGTTCGATGCATGATACTGGATGCTTGGGGCTGGTTCACTGAGACGACCCAGAGGGATGGTACAGGGAGGGAGGAGGGAGGGGAGTTCAGGATAGGGAACACACGTACACTCGTGGCGGATTCATGTTGATGTGTGGCAAAACCAATACAATATTGTAAAGTAATTAACCTCCAATTAAAATAAATAAATTTATATTTTTAAAAAATCAGAGGAAAAAAAGAAAAGTTAGAGCTCGTCCAGTATTCTATGGTTAATAATTAATTTGCAAAGGTGTTTTTCTTTAAGCTTTGTTAAAGTAAAATACAAAGTGGAGACCAAACTTGAAAATACTCTGAACACATAAAATGGAGCCATGAAAAGAGAACTAAATCTAATTCATGAGCAGAAGTGAAATGATTTATTTCTTATAAATGCCTCTGATAATCATAAAAGAAGCATAAGTTACCTTCAAAAAATTGTATGAAATAATCACTTAAAAAATTCTCCTGCTGTCTGAGAATCCACATTGTAACAACTAATCATTTTCAAGCTTAAATAACTTCCTCATTTTCTAAGATTTTTTTTTATTAGTGAGGTAACATTAGTTAATTCCTAAACATTGGCTTATATCATGTTTCCTGTGTAGAGCACTATATTTGTATTTATGTATACCCTACAGTATGCTCACCACCAAAAACTGAGTTTCCTTCTGTAACCATATGGCTGGTCTTTACCCATTTCACCCTGCCCCTGCCCCTCTGGTAACCACCGCTCTTTTCTCCGTGTCTACGTGTTTGTTTTTGTTTGGTTTGTTCATTTATTTATTTGTTTGTTTGCTTTTTATATTCCTCATATGAATGAAACCATATAATACTTGCCTTATATGACTAAGCATAAAACCTTCAAAGCCCACCCAAAGTTGCAAATGTCAAAATTTCACTTTTTTATGGCTGAGTAGTATTCCATGGTATATATATGTATCACATTTTCTTTATACCATCATCTATTGATGGGTACTTAGTTTGTTTCCATATCTTGCCTGTAGTAAATAATGCCATGATAAATGTCGGGGTGTATGTGTACATGTGTGTTCAGTCACTTGGTCATGTCTGACTCTTTGTGATCCATGGACTATAGCCCACAAGACTCCTCTGTCCATGGGCTTTTCCAGGCAAGAATACTGGAGTTGGTTGCCATTCCCTTCTCCATGGTATCTTTCCAACCTGGGTATTGAACCTGCACCTCCTGTGTCTCTTGCATTGGAAGGCAGATTCTTTACTTGTGAGACACCTGAGAAGCCCATGTATCTTATCAAATTAGTGTTTTTTTATTCTTGGAAAAATACCCAGAGTAAAATTAGTATTTTCTTATTCTTGGATAAATACCCAGAGATGGGATAGCTGGATCAGATGGTAGTTCTATTCTCAAATTTTTGAGGAATTTCCATACTGTCTTCCATAGTGACTGCCCTAATCTACTTTCCCACTAACAGTGCATGAGAGTTCCCTTTCACCACACCTTTACCAACACTTCTTTCTTGCCTTTTTGATAATAGCCAATTAATAGGTATGAGGTTATATCTCATTGTGATTTTGGCTGCATTCCCCTAATAATTTGTGGCATTAAATATCTTTTCATGTATCTGTTGGCCACCTGTATGTCTTTGGAAAAGTATCTATTTAGCTCCTCTGCCATTTTTAAATTGGATTGGTATTTTGTTGTTGTTGTTGAGTCGTATAAGTCCTTTATACATTTTGGATATTAACTCCTTGTGGGATGTATCATTTACAGATACCTTCTCGCATTCAGTAGGTTATCTTTCCTTTTGTGTGTGTGTGTGGTTTCTTTTGTTGTGCAGAAGTTTTTTAGTTTGATGCAGTAACATTTGTTTATTTTTGCTTTTGTTTCCTTGTCTGAAGAGACATATCTAGAAATACATGGCTAAGATTAGTGTTGAAGAGTGTACTGCCTATGTTTTCTTTCAGGAGTTTTATGGTTTTAGGTCTTACAGTCAAGCCTTCAATCCATTTTGAGCTAATTTTTGTGTATGTTTTTGTGTATGTTATGAGATAGTGATCGGGTTTCTTTCTTTTTTTTTTTTTTTTGCATGTTGCATTTTCCCAACACTATTTACTGAAGAAACTGTCCTTTCTCCATCATATATTTTTTGCTCCTTTGTCATCAATTAATTGCTTCTATTTGTGTGGGTTTCTTTCTGGGCTCTGTCTTTTGTGCCATTGATCTATGTATCTGTTTTTCTGCCAATACCACACTATGGTTTTGTGATATGGTTTTGTTACTATGGTTTTGTGATATAGTTTGAAATCAGGGAGTATGATACTTTTAGCTTTGTTCTTTCTTCTTAAGATTGCTTTGGCTATTTGAGGTCTTTGTGATTCTATGTAAGTTTTAGAATTTTTTGTTCTATTTCTCTGAAAAATATCCTTGGGATTTTGATAGGGACAGCATTGAAACTTTAGGTTGCTTTAGGTAATATGGACATTTTAACAATGTTAATTCTTCCAATCCATGAGCATGGAATATCTTTCCATTTATCTGTGTCCTCTTAAATTTCTTTCAACAATGTCTTATTGTTTTCAATGTACAGATATTTTACCTTCTTGGTTAAATTTATTCCTAGATATTTTATTCTTGTTTTGTGATTGTAAATGAAATTGTTTTCTTAATTTTTCTCATTATCACTTTATAAGCCGTCCTGTAACATCACGCCCCTGAGCTTCATACCAATTTAGATTTTAAAGCTTCCAGTTTGTGAACTGTTCTTATATGCACATATGTGTGTGCTCAGTCACTTTAATCATGTCTGACTCTTTGCAACCTTATGGACTGTAGCCCTCCGGTCTCCTCAGTCCATGGAATTGTCCAGGCAAGAATACTGAAGTGGGTTGCTATGCCCTCCTCCAGGGGATCTTCCTGATCCAGGGATCAAACCCACATCTCCTGCAACTCCTGCATTACAGGTGGATTTTTTTTTACTACTGAACCACTGGGGAAGCTCTCTTATATGCACAGTAAATGCGTATTCCATTTTATTTATCTGGTGGTTTTAATTTTGCTCTTTCTCAATTTTTGACATCTTTACTATGAACATTTTCAAATATGCACCAGTTACCAAGAGCACTTAGCATCAATTTTTAATACCAAATACCAGTATCACCAATGATTAGTATCAAATATCAGTATCATCAGTTATCAATATCTTGCCATTCTTCTTTCATCTGTCACCTTTGTCTTTCTTTTTACTTTGTGTCTGTAATAAATATGAACTTAGAAATACACAAACAATATTATTATTACAACAAATAATATTCCTTTATAATTGCTTAATATCATCTGACACTCAACTTATGTTTGCTTTCTTTTGATTGTCACAAAATGTCTTTCTGGAGTTACATTTTTAAAACAATTAATGTCTCAAATAGATTCATACATTGCATTTGATGAATATGCCTAATAAGGCTCTTTTCACTTTTAAAATTTTTTTCTCCTCATTTTTTCATGTCAATTACTTACCGAAGACATTTTTTTTTTCCCTTGTGGAATTTATCACATTCTGGATTGGGCTGATTGTGTTCACTTGATTTTGTTTCAGATCAGATCAGTTGCTCAGTCGTGTCCGACTCTTTGCGACCCCATGAACTGCAGCACGCCAGGCCTCCCTGTCCATCACCAACTCCCAGAGTTCACTGAGACTCACGTCCATCGAGTCAGTGATGCCATCCAGCCATCTCATCCTCTGGCGTCCCCTTTTCCTCTTGCCCCCAATCCCTCCCAGCATCAGAGTCTTTTCCAATGAGTCAACTCTTCGCATGAGGTGGCCAAAGTACTGGAGTTTCAGCTTTAGCATCATTCCTTCCAAAGAAATCCCAGGGCTGATCTCCTTCAGAATGGACTGGTTGGATCTCCTTGCAGTCCAAGGGACTCTCAACATGTTCCTTTACGCCCCATATTTTCCGTAAATGGGTAGAACAATCTAGCGGTATCCTTAGATTCAGATTAATGTGCTTTCTTTTGGCAAAATGTTTTCTTCATAACTGGCATTGTGTCCATTCTATTGTATCACTTCAGGAAACACATGATATCTGGTGTCTCCTTTCTGTCAATATTATAGTTGATAACTGGGTTCAGGAGTTATGGATCTGAGTCACACTTTGCAAAAAACTGCTTGTGAATATTTTGCTTGTGTTTTCAAAGTCACCAATGTTCATTGTCCAGGTTGATTATTTCATTAGAAGCCATAAAATGATGATTTCTATAATTCTATCATTCCAGACACATTCATTAGTTAGCAGTCTTCTAGAATAAGAATTTTTCCTTCATCAGTTATTTAGTTCCCCAGAAATATGGTTCACATTCAGGCTTCCCCAATGGCTTAGTGGGTAAAGAGTTCTCTTGCAATGCAGGAGACACAGGAAGCATTAGTTTGGTCCCTGGGTTGACAAGATCCCTTGGATGAGAAAATGACAACCCACTCCAGTATTCTTGCCTAGATAATCCCATGGATAGGGTGGCAAAGAGTCGGACATGACTGAGTGACTAAACAGACAGACAGACTGATGGTTCATATCCAAAATACAGGCTGCGTGCTTGATTCTAACCCTGTTTTCACCAAGTTTCACAATGAAGAGTTGGTGCATTACAATACAATACTGGAACCCAGGATTATGTAACTGAGCCTTTATAATTTCTACCTAATTAAAGAGTTTAAAATGCTGTAAGAATATAAACAAAGTCTGAAAGTCCCAGTGCTTTTTGGCAGGCAAGAGGTTAAAGAGCCAGGATTCCTGAGACACCTTCATTCTATTGTTTCTGGAGAAATGTCAGAGGTCACTAAGTGTCACCCAGTCTCATTTCATAGCATTTATTACCACTCTCCTCAGGTTGATTAACCGTTGTAACCACTGTGGACTCTCAGCACTCTGATGACCAACAGCTGTTTTAACTAATACCCTCAGCCCCTCTCCTGTTCTTCTGGGTCTGGGCTGGAAAAACAGCAGAGAAGGTGTTGGCTGGGGTATTTTTCCATCTTACTTCCTGAGGCAGCCTGACAACTTTGAAAAAAGAGGGAAATTATGTGAGTAAATACAGATTTCCTTCCTAGCCCCAAGGAGATTGCCTTTGTCAGCATCAGCAAAAAATCAGAGATTAGAAGTGACTCCCTGTCGCTCCTGAGCTTGCTCAGCACAGCAGCTGGAACCAAACACGCCTCTGTGTGCCCATGTGAGTACCTGAAAATAATGTTTCTTTCCGTACTTTTAAAATGAAAATTACTTTTCTAAAACACTTCAGGAGGAAGTGGGAGCCAAGGAAATTGTGGGAGGCTCAGTTAAATGTTCTTTTTCTGCCTACTGCTCTCCTGGGTTGGGGGCCTGAGAGGGATCATCTCCAGGCACCACTGTCATAGTAGAAGGTTGCATCTTTCTCCAGACATCCCTCTCTGCACACCATATTTGGAATGTTCTTACTAATCCTACATGGGAGATAGAGCCTGACGTTAGTCATCTCAAAGGGGTGGTGTTGGATAACAGAAACAGTTAGAATTATGTATACAAGTCCCTTCACTCCTCTCCATCCCTACTGGGAACCTTAAGTGAGTGAATGAAAGTAGCTCAGGCGTGTCTGACTCTTTGTGACTCCATGAACTATACAGTCTATGGAATTCTCCAAGCCAGAATACTGGAGTGGGTAGCCTTCCTTTCCTTTCTCCAGGGGATCTTCCCAATCCGGTAATCAAACCAGGATCTCCTGCATTGCAGGTGGATTCTTTACTAACTGAGCTATGAGGGAAGCCTGGGAACCTCAAAGGGTAGAGTATATTAGTATTTTGGGGAGTGGAAGAATGGGAGGGTCAGGGTAGGTGTAATGCAAGGATACAGAGAAGAGGGCAGAGGGCTGGGAATACAAGAAGGGCAAGGGGCCTAGAGAGAGCAGGGAGGCGCAGTGGGGCCGGGAGTCAGGTGGATTCCAAGGGGAGAGTCTTGGGCTCCTTTCTTGGTGTTCCCAAGTTCCTTACACTTCCTCTTCTTTTTCTCCCAGTGTCCTGATTGGAGCAGCTCTTGGCAGATGGTCCAGTATCGAGTCTTCGGGAGAGTCTGAGGCTGAGGAGTGACTGTGGTGAACAAGTACAGGGCTTGTTCGCATGTTCATTGTGTGAGCCTGGGGCATAGTCATCAAGGGCAGAAAGATCTCCTTTTGAACAATGGTGTCACGATAGTGAAACAGAGCAGTTCCTTCTCCTTACCATGTCTTCCTCTTGCCTTTTGTCTGTAGAAAAACTTTAGTCAAAGAGTATATTTAATCAGCAAAGTGAAAAATATAAATAAATAAATAACAGGACAAGATAATAATAGTTGAGTTATTAAGCATTGTTAAGGACTTTTAGTTCCATCTCAAGGGCTATAGATAATATTCTGAGCCATCTCCTGTGAGCTGTCTTGTAGATATTGAAACCCCCACCAAGTGGAAAAAATTAATTACATGATGACCAGATTGTAGCTACGACATAAGCTGCCACAATCCTGAGAACTGCCCTTAAGGAAATGGGAACAAACTGCCCCTGGAACTGAAGACTAACAACACTTGAAACAATCAAGATGATGTTGGTCAGACACCACGTGGCCAACTTCAAGATGACTATTGGAGCTGACCGTGCTCTTTCTGTATGTAGGCCCTTCCCTCCACCTATACAACTCCTGAAACTCCCCTTTTAAAGCTCTTTCTAACTGATTGGCTGTTAAACAGATGGCTGTTTTCTGATTTTGCTATATATTTTGGGAATTGTCCTAGCACTTTTACTGAGATCATTCCTCCCCCCTCTTCCCATCTCCTGCTAAGCCTCGAGAGTCATGGACTCCTGGACTTACCCAGGTGACACAGAGAAAACAAGGACAAACATCTGGAACATGACTGACATCATGGGCCCAAGAAATTTGTTGTTTTAGTCCAGCCAAGGAACTAACACTCAAAGAGTTTTAAAGCCTTAATTTCCCTCTCAATATCAACTGTCAGACACATTCAGCCACTTGTAGTAATAGGCTGCATTCAACTATAAAAAGGGCCATTGTCAAAACGACCTGAGAAATATTTCTAATGATTCCTTTAGGGCTTCTACCTGGTGCACACACATTCCCTCTTGAAGCCTCTTGGCAAGTTAAGGTATGTGGCCCAGGCTGGAGAACCTGCTCACACTTCCCAGTTGGTCCACTGTACTTTGGATATCATCAGATCAGATCAGATCAGATTGGTCGCTCAGTCATGTCCAACTCTTTGCGACCCCATGAATTGCAGCACGCCAGGCCTCCCTGTCCATCACCAACTCCCGGAGTTCACCCAGACTCACGTCCATCGAGTTAGTGATGCCATCAGCCATCTCATCCTCTGTCGTCCCTTCTCCTCCTGCCCCCAATCCCTCCCAGCATCAGAGTCTTTTCCAATGAGTCAACTCTTCGCATGAGGTGGCCAAAGTACTGGAGTTTCAGCTTTAGCATCATTCCCTCCAAAGAAATCCCAGGGCTGATCTCCTTCAGAATGGACTGGTTGGATCTCCTTGCAGTCCAAGGGACTCTCAAGAGTCTTCTCCAACACCACAGTTCAAAAGCATCAATTCTTCAGCGCTCAACCTTCTTCACAGTCCAACTCTCACATCCATACATGACCACAGGAAAAACCATAGCCTTGACTAGATGAACCTTTGTTGGCAGAGTAATGTCTCTGCTTTTGAATATGCTATCTAGGTATCATAGTGCTTCTTAAATCTACATGTGTCTGTCCCAACACCCAACATCCTTACATCAAAGTAAGGTGCATGCTGAAGTTTCATAAACAGCATTGAGAAACTGTAGAAAAGGTGGCAGATCTCATCCCTATAGTGCATAGAGTTACATGAACCCCACAATACAGGCAAGGAGTTTAGATACCACCATGGCCTTGGGCAGAGAAAGGCAGGAAGAAAGAAAAAGCACAGAGCTATCAGTCATATGTGAGGGAGAAGGAAATCACAAAGTCAGAGTGTAGACTCCGCCTGGCATCTGGTGCTTTGTAGATCCTGCTCCAATTGCATATGAATGTTTTCCCCAACACATCCCTTTTGATGTGGAAAATTTCAGGACTTGAAGGAGAAGCAAGGGTGACTTGCTACAAACTCAAAAGGTGCATGCCACATCCATGGCATTCATCACAACATCAATGACTAAGTTTAAAGAGAAGTGAATGTGTAATCTAAAGAGATGATACACATGAACTTATTTACAAAACAGAAACAAACTCACAGACTTACACAGTGAACTTATGGTTATGGGTTGGGGGGGGGGGCAAAGAGGGGAAGGGATAGTTAGCAAGTTTGGGATGGATGTGTATACACTGCTATATTTAAAATGAATAACAAATAAGGACCTACTATATAGTACAGGGAACTCTACTCAATGTTATATGGCAGCCTGGATGGGAGACGAGTTTGGGGAGAGAATAGGAACATGTATATGTATAACTGAATCACATATGTATAACTGAAAACTAGCACAATATTGTTAATTGGCTGTACTCCAATATAAAATAAGGAGTTAAAAATAAGAGAAGTGAACATTATGTTCAAGGAATAAAATGCCTGCTGACTGCATTTTCTTCCCCAGTTATACCAAATGAACATTTTCCCATCTCACTCAGCTATGCTGAATTCCAAGCCCAGTGTCCTTTTTTAAGATCCCCAATTAATCACCTGACAGGAGGAAGGCAGGGGGTGTGGGTGGGCAATGAGTTGGTAGGAGAAGGGTAGTAAGGAAATTGGCAAGGAAATACACAATTGCAACTGTGTGAGAGGCTTTTCAGAAAACACAGGCAGTGTTTGCTGTCTACTCCATTTGTTGAAAGGAAACAACAGGAAACCCAGCAATGGACCCAGGTGACCACATGCATCTAAAGTACTCTTAGCATCCCCTCTGCTGAGTCTGTGCTGGCCATACAATTTGGGAGGCTGAAGCTGGAGAAAACACAGTTAGAAGTTTTAGTTTTCAAATTATGAAACATTTACCTGGTTCTTGAAAGAGAAAGATGTGAGCCTGGCAGAAGCTGAGCCCACCTGGGTACTGCCCAGAGTCATTCCTCTCTTGTATCATTTAGTATCTCAACATCACGCGTCTGCAGGGACCATGAGCACCTGGAAACATCCCACAAGTCCCCAAGCATGAAACTTCATTGGTTTCTCTCTCTTAAGACTTTCTTCCTTTGTCTTTCCCTGAAGAGAGAGCAAAGAAGAGGCATGCATTCCAATTGCCTATATAGGGAGGCAAAAAGGCTGCTTTTGAATTTCAAGTTCAACATCTACTAACACAACCGTGTATCTTAGGAAGATTGTTTCCTTAAATGTAGTCATTTTTTTCTTTCTCCTTTGGCAAATAGCATTAAGTGGGGACATATCATACTTTCTTAAGTTCCTTCTGTCTGATTTCAGTTGAACAAAATATTAGTTAGTCATCTACTTCATCATTTAATAATGTCTTATTAGATATTGATTATATGCAAATCATTTTGCTAGCCCCAGGAAATAAAGATGATGAAGGCATGGTTGCTGTCCTCAAGGAACTCCAAATATTGAAGGATCCCTGACAGTCACAAGAGAATGGAAACCATAGCCTATGATGCCTCCCCAATACACAATAAACCAAAACAGAAAAATTGGGACTTCCCTGGTGGGCCAATGGCTAAGGACTCTGTGCTTCAAATGCAGTGAGTGAGGGCTTAATACCTGGTTGTGGAACTGAGATCCCACATTCTGTACAGCCAAAAAATAGATAAACAAAAAATAAAGCTGAGAAACTAATCTCTTTCAGGTCATTTGTCATGCTTAGCCATTCATTAATTAAGCTATTCATTAATACAACAAATATTTATTAAGCATGTACTAAGTGTCAGAAACTCTCATGAAACTTGCATTTATGTCATATAGTGGTAGGATGTAGGATGGTCACAATAAAGGGCAGAAATGCTATGGACCTAACAGAAGCAGGAGATATTAAGAAGAGGTGGCAAGAATATACAGAACTATGCAAAAAATATCTTAATAACCTAGATAACCACTATGGTGTGATCACTCACCTGGAGCCGGACATGGTGGAGTGTGAAGTCAAGTGGACCTTAGGAAGCATTACTATGAGCAAAGCTAGTGGAGGTGATAGAATTCCAGCTGAGCTATTTCAAATCCTAGAAGATGATGCTGTGAAAGTGCTGCACTCAATATGCCAGCAAATTTGGAAAACTCAGCAAAGGTCAGTTTTCACTCCAATCCCAAAGAAAGACAATGCCAAAAATTGAATTTGACATTGAATTCATCACACACTAGCAAAGCAATGCTCAAAATTCTCCAAGTCAGGCTTCAATAGTACATGAACCGAGAACTTCCAGATATTCAAGCTGGATTTAGAAAAGGTAGAGGAACCAGAGATCAAATTGCCAACATTTACTGGATCATATAAAAAGAAAGAGAATTTCAGAAAAACATCAACTTCTGCTTTATTGACTATGTTAAAGCTTCTAACTGTGTGGATCACAACAAACTGTGGAAAATTCTTCAAGAGATGGGTATACCAGACCACCATACCTGCCTCCTGAGAAATCTGTGTGCAGGTCAAGAAGAAACAGTTAGAAATGGGCATGGAACAATGGACTGGTTTCAAATTGGGAAAGGAGTATGTCAAGGCTGTATATTGTCACCCTGCTTATTTAACTTATATGCAGAGTACCTCATGAAATGCCTGGCTGGATGAAGCACAAGCTGGAATCAGATTGCCAAAAGAAACATCAATAACCTCAGATATGCAGATGACACCATCCTTATGGCAGAAAGTGATAAGAAACTAGAAAGCCTCTTGATGAAAATGAAAGAGGAGAGTGAAAAACTGGCTTAAAACTCAACATTCAAAAAACTAAGATCATGGCACCCAGTCCCATCACTTCATGACAAATAGATGGGGAAACAATGGAAACAGTGACAGGCTTTATTTTCTCGGGCTCCAAAATCACTGCAAATGCTAACTTGAAGTTAAAAGATGCTTGGTCCTTGGAAGAAAAGCTATGAACGACCTAGACAGCATATTAAAAAGCAGAGACATTACTTTGCCAACAAAGGTCCATCTGGTCAAAGCTATGGTTTTCCCAGTAGTCATGTATGGATATGAGAGTTGGACAATAAAGAAAGCTGAATGCTGAAGAATTGATGCTTTTGAACTGTGGTGTTGGAGAAGACTCTCGAGAGTCCCTTGGACTGCAAGGAGATCAAACCAATCCATCCTAAAGGACTTTTGCTGAAGTTGAAACTGATACTTTGGCCACTTGATGTGAAGAGCTGACTCATTAGAAAAGACTCTGATGCTGGGAAAGATTGAAAGCAGGAGGAGAAGGGGACAACAGAGGATGAGATGGTTGGATGGCATCACTTGATGAACATGAGTCTGAGCATTCTCTGGGAGTTGGTGATGGACAGGGAAGCATGGCGTGCTACAGTTGCAGGGTCACAAAGAGTTGAATACAACTGAGCACTGAACTGAATGACACAGGCAATATGTAATAAGGTCAGTTAAGGGGATAGAGAGAGATATTGCAGTTGGATACAGTGACAGTTGTACACAGAGTGAGTGAGCCTTATAAATATCAGGTGTCTGCATGGCAGAGGGCCTGAGGAATGAATGAAATTGACGTGCTCAATGGGCAGCTAGGAAGCCAGCAAGGCTGAAGAAGAGGAAGAGGAAGTAATGAGGAAGAGAGGAAGTGAAGGTTTCTTATATATGGAGACATGGTTGTGTAGGTCCTGGTAAATAATCGGGGTTTTACAGAGTTGCTAAAAACAAACAAACAAACAAACCTGGAAACAGATGAACATATAGTAAGTGTCATTTAACATAATGTGACAGTACAATCAAATAATTCTATCTCTGTTTCCAAATTTTATGGCTACCCTGAATAAGGAAAAATGTGGGCAACTCCTGGTGAGTTTTGAGCAGAAGAGAGGCACGGGAAGAAGGCATTTATAGGGCTTCATAGTATGCTGTCTCTTAAATGTACCATACTGGCCTAATGATTATTTTGAGATCAAGATAATTGAGAAAAAGCACACACAAGTCAGCCCCCTGTCTACCAGGAAGAGCAAGACTGTTATTGTCCTTAATCACCCTGGAGATAAGTCTAGATGCTTATTAGCCCAGAGATGGTCCCAGAAGAATCTATGTAGCAAATATTGCTAGAAGTGCCCTTACTCTGCATCTGTTACTGTTGTCACTAGGTCATAGACAATTCTTTGTGACTTCAAGGACTGTAGCATGTCAGGCTTCCCCATCCTTTACTATCTCCCAGAGTTTGCTCAAACTCATGTCCATTGAATCAATGATGCTATCCAACCATCTTATCCTCTGTCACCCCTTTCTCCTCTTGTCTTCAATCTTTCCCAGATTCAGGGTCTTTTTCAATGAGTTGGATCTTCGCATCTGGTGGCCAAAGTATTGGAGCTTCAGCTTCAGCATCAATCTTTCCAATGAATAATCAGGGTTGATTTCCTTTAGGATTAACTGGTTTGATCTCCTTGCTGTTCAAGGGAATCTCCAAGGGTCTCCTCCAGCACCACAATTTGGAAGCATCAATTCTTTGGCACTCAGCCTTCTTTTTGGTCCAACTCTCACATTAGTTTCCTCCATATATTTACCTTCTCACAATTTGCTGCTCAAACTCAAAATCCCTTTCCTTTCTATCTTGTCCTTTCTCTATGAAGTTAATATTCTTTTGTTAAGATGCTATTTAAGTTCAACTTCTAATTGCCTCTTGGAGTCACCATCACTGACGTCTCCCATGTGTATATGAATGCACACATGAATCAACTTCTATTTGTTTCCCTCATGTTTATCTTTTTGTCAGCCTGATTTGTAGAGCCCTATCTGGAGAACGTATGAGGGTAGAGAGGGGAAAGAGTTAGGTTTTTCCTCTCCTACACTTTCCTTTGACCAAATCATTCCATCTACTCTGTTGGAAATAACCTGGAGGGTTGCAAGGATGAAACAGCAAAAGCACGTGCTGGGCTGTGTAAATGGTTTTGATGGACTACGCTGGGAGGTTGGGCTTGAACGGTGATGGTAAGAAGGGCAGATTCTAGATATGTGTCAAACGTAGAGCTAAAAAGACTTGATGGTGGATTGTGATGCAGGATGAGAAATAAAATATAAGAAGGACAACTCCAGGCTTTTGTCTGAAGTGACTGGCAGCCAGGAGTAATTGTCAAGATGAGAAAGACTAAGGAAAGAGCATGTTTGGGGTGGGGCATCCCAAATGGAGATAAATGAAGAGTAGGTTTGGGTTTGTTGTATTTTAGAATAGAAAACAAGTGAAACCGATGAGTGGGCAGCTGGATGTAGGAGTCTGAGGTTTAAGGTGGAACTACTGGACTGACAGGGAAGTCCCCAGGAAATAAAGAGATGAGTGTGTGTTGAGCTGAACTGCCTGGCTGTGAGTAAGGTTGTCTTCCTAGTTCTGTTGTTCTCTTAACACTTGCATTTCCCAGTTAGACCTCAACAAAAAGTCAATTTTCCATACATCGTTGACCTTTGGGTCTGATCACATGCAATTGAAATCGCAAAAGTTAAACTCATAAATGCCAAGAGCCAACAACAGAGTTGCAGGGGTTGTGATAGAAGAATGTGTAGAATTTGGGCACAAAAAATAGAAATAGTAAATTTTGCTTTCTATGTGGCTTATTTATTTTAGAAATAGTAAATTTTGCTTTCTATGTGGCTTATTTATTTATTTATTACCTGCTTTGTTCCCAACTATAATCCTCCAGTTGGTAAAATCTGTCTAAAACCCTCATTGTTTGCAGAAACTTAGACTAAGTGCCTAGGGATATAACAAAGAATTAAAGAGAAAATAGAGTCAGGAGTCTTCTAGTGGCTCACTTTGGTCAATGCATAGCTGCTGCAGACTTCTTAGATTTTTAGTTTTTCACCCACATTATCATTTAGCCCACAGGCTAAATCCAGGCAACAGACAAGTTTTGTTTGGTGAACATAATGTTGGCTTACATTTATGGAATCGAGAAAAATGGTACAGATTAACCTATTTCCAGGGCAGGAACAGAGATGCAGACATAGAGAAGGGTCTTGTGGACACTGAGATTGGGAGTGGAGGCTGGAATGAATTAGGAGATGAGGACTGACATATATACACTATCAAGTATAAAACAGATAACTAGTGGGAAGCTGCTGTATAGCACAGGGAGCTCAGCTCAGTGTTTTGTGATGAACTGGAGGGAGAGAAGTGAGAGGGAGGCTCAAGACAGAGGGGATATATGTATCAGTTCAGTTCAGTCACTCAGTCATGTCCGACTCTTTGCGACCCCATGAATTGTAGCACGCCAGGCCTCCCTGTCCATCACCAACTCCCGGAGTTCACTCAAACTTACTTCCATCAAGTTGATGATGCCATCCAGCTATCTCATCCTCTGTCCTCCCCTTCTCCTCCTGCCCCCAATCCCTCCCAGCATCAGAGTCTTTTCCAATGAGTCAACTCTTCGCATGAGGTGGCCAAAGTACTGGAGTTTCAGCTTTAGCATCATTCCTTCCAAAGAACACCCAGGGCTGATCTCCTTTAGAATGGACTGGTTGGATCTCCTTGCAGTCCAAGGGACTCTCAAGAGTCTTCTCCAACACCACAGTTCAAAAGCATCAATTCTTTGGTGCTCAGCTTTCTTCCCAGTCCAACTCTCACATCCATACATGACCACTGGAAAAACCATAACCTTGACTAGATGGACTTTTGTTGGCAAAGTAATGTCTCTGCTTTCGAATATGCTCTCTAGGTTGGTCATAACTTTTCTTCCAAGGAGTAAGCATCTTTTAGTTTCATGGCTGAAGTCACCATCTGCGGTGATTTTGGAGATATATATATATATATACATATAGCTAATTTACGATGTTTTACAGCAGAAAATAACACTCTAAAGCAATTATACTCTAATTAAAAATGAAAACAAATAAGTAATTAAAAATGGGAGATTTCCCGCTCTACATTTCTGGTTCCTTTTGAAAAACTGGCCTGTTAATATTCTGAGCTTGATCACAACTATCCCAGGTAGATCACAACTATCCCTTCAGTCTTTAGCTTGCTAAAATTCACACATGGCCTACTTTATTGATTTAAATTACCTGAGTGAGCCTTAGGGACAATGAAGTTTGCAATCATTGACCCATGAAGTTTAATTATCAGATAAATTATTATAACTTAAATCTTCTTTCAACACAACCCCATGTGGCTCACCCATAAACATTTTTCAAGAGGAGAAATTGACTTCTTCTATGTGTTATATTGTTCCAAATGCTCATTTGCATGGTATAAAATTTCACTTAAACTTATTTTTGATATGTCAAAACAAGATGCATATGGTTCTAATCAAGTTAGTAAATACATATTGCCATAGCTTCCAAGGACAGAGTATTGTAAAAATCTGATTACTTGACTCACTTGGCAGTACATATCCACCTATTGGATTAGACATCTGAACCTACCATGCTGCAATCTCTGAAATGGCTTTCATTAGTTGGTTCATTTATTCATTTACCTACTCTATTTTGACGCCTTTTATGTGTCATAACTGCTGGGAGATTGAGATTAGAAAGGAGTAAATTTGTTTCTCTGCCATTATGTTTCAGTAAGAAGTTAAATACAAAAGTAGAAAGTCAAAATCCAGTGGGATAAATTCTAGGAGAGTGTCAGCACAGTGTGCGATGGGACTGCAGAACAGAGGGTCGGAAACCAACGAGATCTTGTGGGACCCAGCCAGGTATAAAACTGCCTCTGCATCCCCTACTTCCTGTCTGTACAAAAAGACTTCAGCCCCCTCAAGTTCCAAAGAGCAGGCCCAAGAAGTTACTAATTAGGAAAGGGAGGGGATGCAGAAACAAAGAAGGCACAGTCAAGAAACAGTTTTTTGTGTTTTTTTTTGTTTTGTTTTGTTTTTAAGAAGGATGCAATTTCATATTAAATTAGTGTGTGGGCTTAGTTGCCCCATGGCATGTGAGATCTTACTTCCTGGACCAGGGATCAAACCTGCATCCTCTGCATTGGAAGGCAGATTTGTAACCACTAGACCACCAGGGAAGTTCCAAGAAACAATAATTTTGTGGTAAAACAGAGCCCTAGTTTCTCCTCAATGGATAGCAATCTGATACATGTCTTTGAGTTGCTCTCTAGGAGCGAAGGCCCTCACCCAGGCAGAGGAGGATAACTTCAGGCTGAGCAGAAGATTCCTGTTACCTCATCACCAACCAGTCAGAAGAAAGTCATGCACCCTGCAGCCTTCACCCCAAATGCTGTCTTTAAAAAGTCTTCCCAGAAAACCATTCAGAGAGTTTGGGGCTTTTGGACAGAGAATGCTCCTTTCTTGGCCCTATAATAAACCTCTGCTCCAAACTCTGATGTTTCTGTTTGTTTCAGTGTGCATTGGGCACACGAACTTAAACTTGGGTTCAACAACAGGACCAATTATCTCATTAAATAAGGAGCTCCAGTGTGGGTAACTTCTGAGGTTCTTTGTTCTTACCAGTTGAATGAATATCGAGGATCTTTTGGAACAGTGCTACTGTTTTGTGTTGGTGTGTGATGGGTCTGTGTCAGATTTCATTTAAAGGTGTTCTCTCTGGTTCTCTCTTTCTCTTCTCATTTTACTGCTAGACAGATGGAAGGAGGAGAAAGGAAGAAAGAGATGGAGGAAAAGAGAGGGAGGGAGAGGTTAAAAGGATTTATTTTAAGGTGGTTTCTAGAGATAGGTTTATATAACACTTTGCTACATAGCTTCCCTGGTGGCTCAGGGGTTAAAGCATCTGACTGCAATGTGGGAGACCCAGATTCGATTCCTGGGTCAGGAAGTTCCCCTGGAGAAGGAAATGGCAACCCACTCTAGTATTCTCGCCTGGAGAATCCCATGGATGGAGGAGCCTGGTAGGCTACAGTCCATGGGGTTGCAAAGAGTCGGACACGACTGAGCGACTTCACTTTCTTCTTTCTTTCTTTCTTTTTTTTTTTTTTTGCTACACAACAGGGAACTTTTCTGTCTCACAAGAAGTTCTGAGCTAGTCTTATTGTTCTCCATTTAATGGATGGGGAAACTCAGAGGAATTAGGTCACTCACCCAACCTCCAGGGCTTGTAAGTGGCAGAAGCAAGTTGCAGACCAATGTCTCTATAACTTTGGTAACCTTGCACTATGCAGGTCTCCATTGTGGCATATAGGAATTAGGCTCTGCTTCTCAGAGAGGGGAAATAGGAAGAACCAAGCAAAGACTCCAGATGTGTCAAAGTATTACAAAGATGGCAAGCACAGTGAGAAGTAGGCTTAAGATTGGAGGATCCAAGTGGATCTTAAGTGGGGTTCAGGGGATATACTTCACACATCCTCAGAAGACACCTGAAGCTTAAGAAAAGACCCTCAATTCCCACACCAGCAGCTCATGCACCAAGTCTAAGGCCCACTGTTGCAGATCCAAACCTCTGTTTTTAGGATAGCTGGGGAGGGGCTGGTACTTTTGCTGCTTGTGGATCTACATGTTGGTTAGTCCCATTCCTATTTTTGGTGATAAGCATTTCCTTTGAAATATTATAGCCTCATCTGTACTCTGCGTGCCTCCTCTAAGACTTATTTTAACCTCTCTATGCAATTCTCCCCTTGTCTTATTTCAAGTACTGTCTTCAGGCCAATGGAATGATTCCTATAGAAAGTCTACATCATCCCTGGGCAGCCCTTCCTGGTGACCTAAGGCTACAAGGTCATGGGTGCCTGGCTCCCTCCCATGGGTGGGATGGTCTTGAACATAACTTACATTCCTGATTGCCCCTGTAAGACGGGCTAAGGCTGCTTTCATAGGGTGTCTGAGCTCACACCTTTACTTGGCTCCTCCTTTTCTCTCTGTCTGTCTCTCTTCCACTAGATTCTTTTTAATGAATAATTTGCTCCTTATCCTGGCTTCAAGAATTTGCTCCTGAGGAAACTCACATAAGACATGCAGCATTCATGTTTGTGTGTTACAGATTTATATATTCATATGTTTGAAACTCATGGAGAGGGGTGTTTATGGAAAAATGGCATTGTGTTTGGAGCCAGATGAATCTTGTAAACTGAACCATTGCTACTGAGGTTGTCAGGCAAGATACCCACCCTCTCCCCCATTCCTGCTTGTTTCACAATGTGTGAAACATCAGCAATACTGCTGAAATTGACAGAGTCTGAATTTAATAGGATAAAGTATCTAAATACCTGATACTCAATGTCCTACTTACTATAACCCCAAACAAAACTAAGTTTGAGACATCGACTCTAAGAACAGTCATGTAGAAACTTCATTTAAAATATAAATAATTTTCCTTGTATTATGTTTTTGCATAGATCTCTCTCATATAAAGAAAGAAATGAATTCGTACAGCCCTTGCCTTCACAGAGGTAGCTGATGCCCACTTGGAGTTCTATAGTATTGCTGCCAATTTGTACTCACCCTCAGGAGGCACTGTGGTCTGTGGACAGAGAAATAAATATTTCTGTTTGTTTCTTCATTTAGTATATGTCAGTCCTGCATTGATCTCAGCTATTCCCCTCAAAGGGATGCATGTAGAAGCAGTTTTCACAGCACAGATAAATATTAAAGGCATATTTAGTTCCCTGCAGTGCACAAGACAGAGGAGACAAACTGTCCCACAACTGAAGGCAGATTAAGGGCTGGCCATCAGAGTGACCTGCATGGAGGCCCTACAAAGTATGCTTTCCTAAAAGGCAAGCATCTGACCTCCTCTTTCGGGATTTGAAAGTGTAGGTTGGATTGAAATCTGTATCACTTCTGTCTCTCAAGACCCAAAATGCTTCTTCCCTGACTCAAGGTTAAGTATTCTAGTCACAGAAGCATGTGGGCTTGATTTTTCTTGGATTTTTAGAGAATTCAAACTTCTTTCTTAGAAGTGGAATGTGCTGTGGGTTGATACCCATCTGCCCCAAGAAGAAGCTGAGAAAGCCTTGAGCATATATTCCATAGGACCTCATTTTTGGATTGGGATAAAGGACCACTAATACTTTCAGGTTATTCCAGACACACCAGGGTGCCTTTTATTTCCCTGTCTTGCTCCCCACTACGTGCTTTGCCTGGAGTTTCCATCTCTTCCTTTACCCCTCACCTGTATCCTTTTACCTGGGGTTCAGTTACTTGTGCTCCAAGATTTAGTTTAGCAGCTCCCGCTCTAACCAGTCTCTTCTCTCCCATCTAATTAGTCTTGTCATCTTCTGCTGCTCCTCTGCTCTGTTTAGACATCCACGGAAGCAGTACAACCTGCTCGAAGCAGGAACTATGATTCCCCAAGAGTAAGAATCACAACAGTCATTTCGGGTTCTGCAGTGTCAGGCCCTCAATGGATGTTATTTAGAAAATGAACAGTCATGAAGTCAGAACTGTTTTAGACACCAGACAAAATGTTAAGGAATAAAAATATAATCTTATGTTTAAAAATTAGAAGCCCCCATAACTTTCCAGGGGGCTTCCCCAGTTTCATGAGGAGGGGGTTTTTATTTTATTGACAGATAATTGATTTGCAGGTTGTGTTGGTTTCAGGTATACAACTAAGTGATTTAGTTATTCAGCTATCTATCCTTCCTTTTAAAATTGTTTTCCTTTATAGGTTATATAAAGTATTGAATACAGTTCCCAGTGTCGTATAATAGGTCCTTGTTGGTTATCTATTACATACATAGTAGTATGTGTATGTTAATTCCAAACATCTAATTTATTCCTTCCCCCTCTTCCTCCTCCTTTGGTAACCATAAATTTGTTTCTATGTCTGTGAGTCTATTTTTGTTTTGTAAATATGTTCATTTGTAATTATTTTTTTAGATTCCACATATAAGTGATATCATATGGTGTTTGTCTTTGTCTGATTACTTCACTTAGTATGATAATCTCTAGGTCCATCCATATTGCTGGACATGAACCTAGAGAAGGAAAAAAAGGATAATGGCATTGTTTATTTCTTTTTATGGCTGAGTAATATTCCATCATATATATGTACCACATCTTCTTTATCCATTCATGTATTGATGGCTATTGTAAGTAGTGCTGCAGTGAATATTGGGTGTGTGTATCTTTTCAAATTAGGATTTTCTCTGGATATATGCCCAGGAGTGGGTTTGCTGTATTATCAAGTAGTTCAACTTTTAGTTTTTTTAGGAACCACCCTACTGTTGTCCATAGTTGCTGCACCAATTCACATTCCTACCAACAGTCTAGGAAGATCCCTTTTTCAAGAAGGGAGATTTTAGTATGTATATTCACTGTATTTTCACTCCCCTAGAACAATGCCTGACTCATAGCAGGCCCTTAATGCATACCTTATGAATGAAAGAATGCATTCCCCTTTGTAATAGTTACAGTTCTCTCAATGAGGCGCCTGTTTAGCGTTATAACATGGGAAGTGTACTGCTTCAACTTGCCAAATCAGGGATCCCTGTTATAATGCAAGTATCTCTGGGGAAGATGTGATAGAGATATTTTAAATCTTTGTATAACCAAACGTAAACAAATTAAACCCTTGTTTAAATTTGTTTTTCAGGGGTTCTGGTTTGTTATAATCTTACATGGTACCTGGAGGCTAAGAGAAGCTGGTTGCTTTTAAGTCCCAACAGTTGCTGAAGGAAGTGAGATTACGTGCAGGGTCTCATCCATCCAGCCATCAGCAGCCACAGAAAATACATGTTCAGCTGTATATTGTTTTATCCAATTTAAGGAGTTAAGTACAAAATGTCTTTCTGATTGGAAGTCGTTTCTGCTCTTCCTGGGTTGTTAGGTACTTCATCACAAGGGTAGATTTTTGTCTCCTCTTTCTCTCTATATTCTAGAGGGTTTACAACAGGGCAGTAAAACCTTTAGTAAATGGCTTAAACAACAGGCTGTGTTCTTGTAATTATTTCCAAAAGATGCATGGCAGGCATCACTGTAGGGATTCCTGATGGCAAAGTATAGAATCCTATTCTGATGTCCTAGGACAGTTTTAAGTCTAAGACTGTTAAGGAATTGCAAGAGGTAATTCTATTCCAAGGCTACAGAATCTAATGAGATTAAAGGTAGCTGTGATTGAGAGCAGTTAAATAAAGGAAAAAGCATAACAAAATTTGTCAACATTGACCCTATATATTTTATCTTTGAATGTGCTATTTATTAGTGTTACTCTGTTTAGGGTTTAGAGGTATCTGTTTAGGCTTCTAGTTGGGGAAATATCAGCATAGCATTCCAGTTCTTAGAAAAGAATACGCTTCTCAGTTCAGACTAGATAAGGTATCTGTGTTCCACAGTGGCGATTTTCTGGAAGGAAAGGGGAAGTGACTCAGGAGAAGCCACTTGGCATATGAGGCTGGAGAGGGGGTGGGGAAGGCACCAGGATGGGAGGGAGCAGAGAGCAGAACTTGGAAGCTCCTGAAGAACAGAAGAAGGCAGGCTTTAGCTGAGCACCTTCTGGCAAGTGGCTGCTATGTAACTTGCGGAAACTTGGCCACTTCTCTTCTTGGCTTTTCTCTCTGTCAGAATGCCAGAGAGATAAGTGTTTATGGAGGTTGGAGAGGACATGATGAGAACTGAAATGATGATATAGGGAGTCTGGTGGAGTGGCTCAGAATGTCTAAATGACTGATGAAAGTAGGAAGCCCTTTACATGCATTCTCAAGTGCCCTTTCTCCCTGACTCTTCCCTACCCCCCTACAGCTGGCTCTGCCAGCCAGGAGGTGTGGACTGTCATCCACTAGGATTTCTACCCAGGAGGGCTAAGCATTAGTGTGTGATCCTGGAGTCAACGGCTTGCAGTTGAGCTGTCCCTGGGGGCTTTGCAGATTTACCGATTCACCCTTCTAGAAAGTGTGACTTGATTAATATTGATGCCCCTGAGAGAAGGGTTATTGTAAAGATGGAATCCTGGAACAGTCACTTTTACTGCCTCAACCCATTTGCATCGATGCTTTAGAGGGTTGCATAGGTATTTTTATTTTTTAGTGTTGCTTCTTTGTGTGCAAAGGAAAGCGAGTTATGTTCCTTGAAATGAGTTCTTGATTTTTCAAAGCGGAATCAATAGGCTGTCTCATTTTGGGGAAGAGAGAAGATGCTGTAATGGGTCTGAAATCTGTTAGTTAACAGTACAGTGGACTCACCTGTATCTTTCATTTTGTCTTGCTGCAGAAAGGCAGTTGTGAAAAGGAAGTCTGACATCCTCTCCCTTGGCCTAAATCCTCATCCTCCACATCCTTGTTCAAACCACAAAGTGCTTGACTTCCCAGCCCCTCAGCGGGGCTTTCATCTGTTGTCTAAGATGACCTCTACGAGGTGGTCCTTTTCTCCTCATTTAACTTGATGACATGGGAACTCTTGACTTTCAGAGCTGGTAAATAGAGAAGCTAGGACTTGAATGTGGGTTTTTCCTCATCAAGAGCATGTACATTTAGGAAGGAGGCTTTCTTGCCTGTTGTTAATAATTAATAATTGAACAATTCAGCCAACATTTCTGCTTCTCTATTATACATTGAATCAGTTAGGACATTGGATTAATCAGGGTTCTCCAGAAAAATAGAAGAGGAGATACAGGTGGCAACTTATTGTAAGAATAATAGGCAACATAGTTTATATGTTAATAGAATATTGATATTAATAACCCACAATTAATTATTGTATAATATATTATGTATAAAATAGCATAAGTGTAGAAATATATATACAAAACAAATATATAATATTGCTTATATAATTAATTATATTATTGATTAATATTACTATTATTTAACATAAAATATGTTGTATATTGTTTCTATGATAAATTTCCATATCTACCTACCAATCTATCTATCTCATGTGATATTGGAGTCTGAGAAGTCTCTCCACCTGCTGTGTGCAAGCTAGAGAACCAGGAAAGCTGATGGTATAATTCAGGGCAATTCTGATGGCCTAAGAATTAGGATTTGTAGGTCCTGGTCTAAGTCTAAAGGCCCAAGAAACTAGAACTCCAATGTCAGGAGACAGAAGAAGACAACATGTCTCAGCTCAAGCAAAGAGAGCATGACCTTGACCTTCTTAAGCCTTTTTGTTCTATTCAGGCCCTCATTGGGTTGGAGGATGCCCACTCACCGATGTGAGTGGCTAGCTGTATATTATAGATGTGCAGTGTGTATTGGTAACTTCCTTTTTCCCATTTCCTTCATCTATACTATTGATAAACCATTGACTATCACCTTTCTTCATAGGTGTTTAATTATTGTCAACAAGCTCTACCTGATGTTCCATCTTTCTATTCCTTCCTTGAGGAATACATCAGATATCAGGCTTTTGTGGGGATGTTTAAATAATGAGCTCCCACTTTATAGCTCTTTTAGAGCTTCCAGAAGAAAATGGATGATAGAGAGCCAGCTCTGGCATTGAGCTTAGGGTGCTAGAATTTGCAATAATTGAAATGTCATTGTCTCCATTTCTGAAATTCTGAGTGGACCAGGGCATGTTTTCTGCCAGTAATAGATTCCTGAGGTATTAGAGTGGAATCTCTGGGAAGAGACCTTGATCAATGATAGAGAAGGGGTGTTCATTTATCTCACCCCATCCCTTGAACATCTTAGCAATTGGGAGTAACTGGTGTCATGCTTGAGAAGAAGGAAATAATGGACATGCAGAGGGTCATTTTTAGAAATTGCCTTTGAGGCTTACCCGGGAGAGTAACTCAGGTGCTGTGCTGTGCTTAGTTACTCAGTCGTGTCTGACTCTTTGTGACCCCCTGTACTGTAACCTGCCAGGCTCCTCTGTCCATGGGGATTCTCCAGCAAGAATACTGGAATGGGTTGCCATTTCCTTCTCCAGGGAATCTTCCCATCCCAGTCTCCCGCAGTGTGGGTAGATTCTTTATCAGCTGAGCTACAACGGAAGCCCAACTCAGGAAGCTACAGGTAAATTTATTGCTTGGAGATACATAATTTATCTGAATTTTTATGATGACCATTTTGGCTTCCTGTAAACATTTCCTAGGGGGCTTCCCAGGTGGTGCTAGTGGTAAAGAACCCACCTGCCAATGCATAAAAGACATGGGTTCAGTCCCTGGGTTGGGAAGATCCCCCAAAGGAGGGCATGGCAACCCATTCTAGTATTGTTGCCTAGAGAATTCCATGGTCAGAGGAGCCTGGCAGGCTGCAGTCCAAAGGGTTGCAGAGTTGGACGTGACTGAGCAACTGAGCACTCACATGCACAAACATTTCCTACAGCAGGAGGGTTCTGAGCACCACGAATTTTATGTTGAAAAAGGAAAAGAAAAATGATC
This sequence comes from Bos indicus x Bos taurus, assembly GCF_003369695.1. Taxonomy (NCBI): domain Eukaryota; kingdom Metazoa; phylum Chordata; class Mammalia; order Artiodactyla; family Bovidae; genus Bos; species Bos indicus x Bos taurus. The sequence continues at coordinate 73,979,631 of NC_040077.1, forward strand.
TTGCATACTATGTATTATCCAAAATTTTCTCAGTAGATGTTCTAGTAATTAGATGTGAGTTCAGGGAAAGCTTCATTGGAATCAAATATGCCATTAATAATTGCTGAACACAAATGATGCCTTGCATTTGTGTGATGTGTAGTACAGTATGAATCCTTATCTCCACGTCTGACTGACCATTTTTCCATTTTCTCAAAGTTCTTAAACTGTCTTTCCTATTTAGAAACTGCCATGTTCCTCTCTTAGATGACTTATAGTTTTAGAATGAGAAATATAAGCAGGAAGAAATTCTCCCTAAAAGTAATCCAGTGTTTTATTTCCAGGACTACAGAGTGTTATTGCATATGAACACAATGTGCCTGTAACCTCTTGGCACCCACATTATATTAAAAAATGTGCATTTGATAAAGCCTCAGATATGAACCATGAGTCAGGGCAATTTTTCAAAACCATTGTGCAGAGTTCTTATGACAGCAATAAATACCTAAGTATCAGTTTAATAATTGGATTCTGACAAGTTTGCAATCACGGCCACACATCACCAAAACTGTTTATTCAGCACCTCAGAAAAAAATCAGAGGATGCATTTGTGCAAGATGTTTTCAAGCTAAAAAAGAAAGCAGGAAACAAACGGTGAGGAAGTGCTGAAAAGCACAATGCTGAGACTTTTGTCTAAGTTTTTGGCATTACTCTTATCTGAGGAGTAGGAGTTGAAGACATCTTGTATTGTACAGGCAGTCCAAAATCTGTTGAGATTTTGGTTCCTTCTCTAAATTCCTCTGTGACCTTAGATACTTTATTTAACCTCTGGTTTTAAAACTTTTGCATATGTGGATATTGCAAAGATTAAATGAGATAGCCCATACAAATGTCCCTGTACTGATTACCAGAACACTTGGTGCTTATGAAATTGAAATTTCAATCTTCTCATTATTTCCTTTTTAAGAATCTGTGGAGTTGGGAGAAGTTAAAAGAAGCTGGACATGTGGCAAATTTTCAGTCACAACCAACTCAGGTGAAAAGACTGAGTCAAGACTCTCCCTCATCAGTAAGGATGTCACAGCCAGGTTTTCAGGCACATTATGATCAGACAGAACTTTGGTGGACATCCCCCAAAACTGAAAAAATGGCACCATTATGGAGAAAATCTGCTTACATGCTTGTTAGCTACTCTTGTCTCTTTTATTTTAATTTAAAATTTTAATTGAAGCATAGTTGATTTATAATATTCCTATCTCTTAATTCAAATTCAAAAATGAGGAAGGAAAATTACACATGCCATTTCACTATCTTTCTTTGTATTGCTCTTCAAATTGAAAGAAAAGTCCACTGTTTTCAAGTCCTCTGTCAGTTACTAGCTATGTGATTTGGGGCAATCTTTCTAAGCCTTGATTCTCCCATCAGTTCAGTTCAGTTCAGTTCAGTTGCTCAGTCATGTCCGACTCTTTGTGACACCATGAATTGCAGCACGCCAGGCCTCCCTGTCCATCACCAATTCCCGGAGTTCACTCAAAATCACGTCCATCGAGTCGGTGATGCCATCCAGCCATCTCATCCTCTGTTGTCCCCTTCTCCTCCTGCCCCCAATCCCTCCCAGCATCAGAGTTTTTTTTTTCCAATGAGTCAACTCTTCGCATGAGGTGGCCAAAGTACTCTCAGATCAGATCAAATCAGTCGCTCAGTTGTGTCCGACTCTTTGCGACCCCATGAATTGCAGCACGCCAGGCCTCCCTGTTCATCACCAACTCCCGGAGTTCACCCAGACTCACATCCATTGAGTCAGTGATGCCATCCAGCCATCTCATCCTCTGTCATCCCCTTCTCCTCCTGCCCCCAATCCCTCCTAGCATCAGAGTCTTTTCCAATGAGTCAACTCTTTGCATGAGGTGGCCAAAGTACTGGAGTTTCAGCTTTAGCATCATTCCTTCCAAAGAAATCCCAGGGCTGATGTCCTTCAGAATGGACTGGTTGGATCGCCTTGCAGTCCAAGGGACTCTCAAGAGTCTTCTCCAACACCACAGTTCAAAAGCATCAATTCTTCAGCGCTCAGCCTTCTTCACAGTCCAACTCTCACATCCATACATGACCACTGGAAAAACCATAGCCTTGACTAGACGAACCTTTGTTTTAAAGTGGTACTAATCAGAGTACTTGTTTCAAATGCAGTCATGAAGATTAAAAGAGATAATGCATATAAATTACTTAATAATTGTTAGCTTTTACTGTCATTATTCGTCTCCCAGAAGCTATTTTCCGTTCACCCTGGCCCCTCCGGTCAAGTTTCCCCAGGGAGGTATGGAGACTTTAGATGGCTGGTGGGTTTGTGAGCCTCTAGTAGCTGCTGCTATAACATCTTAGGTTCAGAAATGCTGCCAGTTGTAGTGATGACCTCGGAGATGGGTAAAAAATGAAAGTTTGGTATGGATAGGAGCTGAAGCATCTGTAATTAAGCATTTTGAACTCTTGATTGCATCTGTCTGTATATGTATCTATGCTTATATATTTATTTAGAAAATAAGATTAAGTTAAATGTTTCTGGTGGTATTTTTAAACCTTATATGATGCAATTGTTTCTGGATCCAAACTTGGTTGTGATACTTTCCTAAGGAATTTTTAAAATATAGGTACATGTATTTTAACTATTGCTTTACATTAAAAAAAAGTCTCACAATGGAAATATTCACTATGATTTACCACAAAATGAAAACTTCAGGAATTATAGTTGCTTTCATCCTGGGATAACATTTGCTGTTTGCTGGGGATGAATATCAGCCATAAAAAATAGATGGGAGCTGCTTATTTAGTGTTTTCATTTGTTGTAGCAAATCTATCTGTCAGGCGAATCTGACAACAAGATGAGCGCCCCCAGTTTGATTCATACAGGAGGAGCGGGAGGCAATCTGCAGGGGTTGGACTTAAGCCTGGAGAATGAGGGAAATGCAGGTGAATAAGAAAATCCAGACAAACCACACAGCCAGTAAACTCACATGAGAAAGCCTTCAGCCACCTTACAGTGACACACATTTTAGAAGATGTCTGGTTTTAAACTGATAACATCAAGGGACTCATCTTCTAACTTGGAGTTTTAGATTACAAATCACTTTTATATCACTCTGAATGCTTAGTTTCTTGATAGAGTTTCTTACAGGCAAAGAGTAGTATGGAGCATACTATTTAATCTGTTTAATGTGTGTGCATGTATGCTCAGTTGCTAAGTCATGTCTGACCCTTTGCAACCCCATGGACTGCCAGGGTCCTCTGTCCATGGGATTTCCCAGGCAAGAATGCTGGTGTAGGTGGCCATTTCCTTTTCCAGGGGATCTTCCCAATCCAGGGATCAAACCCAAGTCTCCTGAATTGGCAGGTAGATTCTTGAGCCACCAGGGAAGCCCAGCGTATTTAACAGGACATCTTAAATACACCACGTTCTAAGTAAATGCTGGTGACTGGGAATTGAATGAGATACTGTGTTTGCTCTGGGGGCTGGTAGTGGGGGCTGGAAGTAGAGTAAATTCATCTACAAACAAACAAATGCAACAAAATTTAGGAGCATTCCAGAAGTCATAGTTTCTGAGCAAAGAGCAGAGAGTTTTCATTTCCATGTGTGGGTGAGGATGGTCTATATCAGAAAAGATTTCAGAGAAAAGATGACTGGGAACATTAGCAGATGTTTGTCAGAAAAGATGGGGAAGACATTTCAGAAAAAGGTACCATTTGAGCAAGACATGGGGGTGGGAAGCCCATAAGCCAAATTTTGGCATCTAGATTTTTTTCTGTGAAATTCATCCAATTATTTTATTTTATTTTTTTTAAATTTTATTTTTAAACTTTACAATATTGTATTGGTTTTGCCAAATATTGAAATGAATCCACCAGAGGTATACATGTGTTCCCCGTCCTGAACCCTCCTCCCTCCTCCCTTCCCATACCATCCCTCTGGGTCGTCCCAGTGCACCAGCCCCAAGCATCCAGTATCGTGCATTGAACCTGGACTGGCGAATCGTTTCTTATATGATATTATACGTTTCAATGCCATTCTCCCAAACCTTCCCACCCTCTCCCTCTCCCACAGAGTCCATAAGACTGTTCTATACATCAGTGTCTCTTTTGCTGTCTCATATACAGGGTTATTGTTACCATCTTTCTAAATTCCATATATATGTGTTAGTATACTCTATTGGTGTTTTTCTTTCTGGCTTACTTCACTCTGTATAACAGGTTCCAGTTTCATCCACCTCATTAGAACTGATTCAAAGGTATTCTTTTTAATGGCTGAGTAATACTCCATTGTGTATATGTACCATAGCTTTCTTATCCATTTATCTGCTGATGGACATCTAGGTTGCTTCCATGTCCTGGCTACTATAAACAGTGCTGCGATGAACATCAGGGCACACGTGTTTCTTTACCTTCTGGTTTCCTCAGTGTGTATGCCCAGCAGTGGGATTGCTGGATCATAAGGCAGTTCTATTTCCAGTTTTTTAAGGAATCTCCACACTGTTCTCCATAGTGGCTGTATTAGTTTGCATTCCCACCAACAGTGTAAGAGGGTTCCCTTTTCTCCACACCCTCTCCAGCATTTATTGCTTGTAGACTTTTGGATCGCAGCCATTCTGACTGGTGTGAAATGGTACCTCATAGTGGTTTTGATTTGCATTTCTCTGATAATGAGTGATGTTGAGCATCTTTTCATGTGTTTGTTAGCCATCTGTATGTCTTCTTCGGAGAAATGTCTGTTTAGTTCTTTGGCCCAGTTTTTGATTGGGTTGTTCAATTTTCGGAATTGAGCTGTAGGAGTTGCCTGTATATTTTGAGATTAGTTGTTTGTCAGTTGCTTCATTTGCTATTATTTTCTCCCATTCTGAAGGCTGTCTTTTCACCTTGCTAATAGTTTTCTTTGTTGTGCAGAAGCTTTTAAGTTTAATTAGGTCCCATTTGTTTATTTTTGCTTTTATTTCCAATATTCTGGGAGGTGGGTCATAGAGGATCCTGCTGTGATGTATGTCAGAGAGTGTTTTGCCTATGTTCTCCTCTAGGAGTTTTATAGTTTCTGGTCTTACATTTAGATCTTTAATCCATTTTGAGTTTATTTTTGTGTATGGTGTTAGAAAGTGCTCTAGTTTCATTCTTTTACAAGTGGTTGACCAGTTTTCCCAGCACCACTTGTTAAAGAGATTGTCTTTAGTCCATTGTATATTCTTGCCTCCTTTGTCAAAGATAAGGTGTCCATAGGTGCGTGGGTTTATCTCTGGGCTTTCTATTTTGTTCCATTGATTTATATTTCTGTCTTTGTGCCAGTACCACACTGTCTTGATGACTGTGGCTTTGTAGTAGAGCCTGAAGTCAGGTAGGTTGATTCCTCCAGTTCCATTCTTCTTTCTCAAGAGCGCTTTGGCTATTCGAGGTTTTTTGTATCTCCATACAAATTGTGAAATTATTTGTTCTAGCTCTGTGAAGAATACCGTTGGTAGCTTGGTAGGGGATTGCATTGAATCTATGAATTGCTTTGGGTAGTATACTCTTTCACTATATTGATTCTTCCAATCCATGAACATGGTATATTTCTCCATCTATTAGTGTCCTCTTTGATTTCTTTTTATAGTTTTATAAAAAGTTTTATAGTGTTTTATAGTTTTCTATATATAGGTCTATATAAAGAAACTATATATATATATAGTTTTTATATATATATAGGTTTTCTATATATAGTTTCTTTAGGTAGATATATTCCTAAGTATTTTATTCTTTCCGTTGCAATGGTGAATGGAATTGTTTCCTTAATTTCTCTTTCTGTTTTCTCATTATTAGTGTATAGGAATGCAAGGGATTTCTGTATGTTGATTTTATATCCTGCAACTTTACTATAATCATTGATCAGTTCTAGTAATTTTCTAGTGGAGTCTTTAGGGTTTTCTATGTAGAGGATCATGTCATCTGCAAACAGTGAGAGTTTTACTTCTTCTTTTCCAATTTGGATTCCTTTTATTTCTTTTTCTGCTCTGATTGCTGTGGCCAAAACTTCTAAAACTATGTTGAATAGTAATGGTGAAAGTGGGCACCCTTATCTTGTTCCTGACTTTAGAGGAAATGCTTTCAATTTTTCACCATTGAGGATAATGTTTGCTGTGGGTTTGTCATATATAGCTTTTATTATGTTGAGGTATGTTCCTTCTATTCCTGCTTTCTGGAGAGTTCTTATCATAAATAGATGTTGAATTTTGTCAAAGGCTTTCTCTGCATCTATTGAGATAATCATATGGTTTTTATTTTTCAATTTGTTAATGTGGTGTATTACATTGATTAATTTGCGGATATTGAAGAATCCTTGCATCCCTGGGATAAAGCCCACTTGGTCATGGTGTATGATCTTTTTAATGTGTTGTTGGATTCTGATTGCTAGAATTTTGTTAAGGATTTTTGCATCTATGTTCATCAGTTATATTGGCCTGTAGTTTTCGTTTTTTTGTGGGATCTTTGTCAGGTTTTGGTATTAGGGTGATGGTGGCCTCATAGAATGAGTTTGGAAGTTTACCTTCCTCTGCAATTTTCTGGAAGAGTTTGAGTAGGATAGGTGTTAGCTTTTCTCTAAATTTTTGGTAGAATTCAGCTGTGAAGCCGTCTGGACCTGGGCTTTTGTTTGCTGGAAGATTTTTTATTACAGTTTCAATTTCCATGCTTGTGATGGGTCTGTTAAGATTTTCTATTTCTTCCTGGTTGAGTTTTGGAAAGTTGTACTTTTCTAAGAATTTGTCGATTTCTTCCACGTTGTCCATTTTATTGGCATATAATTGTTGATAGTAGTCTCTTATGATCCTTTGTATTTCTGTGTTGTCTGTTGTGATCTCTCCATTTTCATTTCTAATTTTATTGATTTGATTTTTCTCCCTTTGTTTCTTGATGAGTCTGGCTAATGGTTTGTCAATTTTATTTATCCTTTCAAAGAACCAGCTTTTGGCTTTGTTGATTTTTGCTATGGTCTCTTTTGTTTCTTTTGCATTTATTTCTGCCCTAATTTTTAAGATTTCTTTCCTTCTACTAACCCTGGGGTTCTTCATTTCTTCCTTTTCTAGTTGCTTTAGGTGTAGAGTTAGGTTATTTATTTGACTTTTTTCTTGATTCTTGAGGTATGCCTGCATTGCTATGAACTTTCCCCTTAGGACTGGTTTTACCGTGTCCCACAGGTTTTGGGTTGTTGTGTTTTCATTTTCATTCATTTCTCTGCAAATTTTGATTTCTTTTTTGATTTCTTCTGTGATTTGTTGGTTATTCAGCAGCGTGTTGTTCAGCCTCCATATGTTGGAATTTTTAATAGTTTTTCTTCTGTAATTGAGATCTAATCTTACTGCATTGTGGTCAGAAAAGATGCTTGGAATGATTTCTATTTTCTTGAATTTACCAAGGCTAGATTTATGGCCCAGGATGTGATCTATCCTGGAGAAGGTTCCATGTGTGCTTGAGAAAAAGGTGAAATTCATTGTTTTGGGATGAAATGTCCTATAGATATCAATTAGGTCTAACTGGTCTATTGTATTGTTTAAAGTTTGTGTTTCCTTGTTAATTTTCTGTTTAGTTGATCTATCCATAGGTGTGAGAGGGGTATTAAAGTCTCCCACTATTATTGTGTTATTGTTAATTTCTCCTTTCATGCTTGTTAGCATTTGTCTTACATATTGTGGTGCTCCCGTGTTGGGTGCATATATATTTATAATTGTTATATCTTCTTCTTGGATTGATCCTTTGATCATTATGTAGTGACCGTCTTTGTCTCTTTTCACAGCCTTTGTTTTAAAGTCTATTTTATCTGATATGAGTATTGCTACTCCTGCTTTCTTTTGGTCCCTATTTGCATGGAAAATCTTTTTCCAGCCCTTCACTTTCAGTCTGTATGTGTCCCCTGTTTTGAGGTAAACAGCATATGTAGGGGTCTTGTTTTTGTATCCATTCAGCCAGTCTTTGTCTTTTGGTTGGGGCATTCAACCCATTTACGTTTAAGGTAATTACTGATAAGTATGATCCCGTTGCCATTTATTTTATTGTTTTGGGTTCGAATTTATACATCGTTTTTGTGTTTCCTGTCTAGAGAATATCCTTTAGTATTTGTTGGAGAGCTGGTTTGGTGGTGCTGAATTCTCTCAGCTTTTGCTTGTCTGTAAAGCTTTTGATTTCTCCTTCGTATTTGAATGAGATCCTTGCTGGGTACAATAATCTGGGCTGTAGGTTATTTTCTTTCATCACTTTAAGTATGTCTTGCCATTCCCTCCTGGCTTGAAGAGTTTCTATTGAAAGATCAGCTGTTATCCTTATGGGCGTTCCCTTGTGTGTTATTTGTTGTTTTTCCCTTGCTGCTTTTAATATTTGTTCTTTGTGTTTCATCTTTGTTAGTTTGATTAATACGTGTCTTGGGGTGTTTTGCCTTGGGTTTATCCTGTTTGGGACTCTCTGGGTTTTTTGGACTTGAGTGATTATTTCCTTCCCCATTTTAGGGAACTTTTCAACTATTATCTCCTCAAGTATTTTCTCATGGTCTTTCTTTTTGTCTTCTTCTTCTGGGACCCCTATGATTCGAATGTTGTAGCATTTAATATTGTCCAGGAGGTCTCTGAGATTGTCCTCATTTCTTTTAATTCATTTTTCTTTTTTCCTCTCTGATTCATTTATTTCTACCATTCTATCTTCTAATTCACTAATCCTATCTTCTGCCTCTGTTATTCTACTATTTGTTGCCTCCAGAGTGTTTTTAATTTCATTTATTGCATTATTCATTATATATTGACTCTTTTTTATTTCTTCTAGGTCCTTGTTAAACCTTTCTTGCATCTTCTCAATCCTTGTCTCCAGGCTATTTATCTGTGATTCCATTTTAATTTCAAGATTTTGGATCAATTTCACTATCATTATTCGGAATTCTTTATCAGGTAGATTCCCTATCTCTTCTTCTTTTGTTTGGTTTGGTGGGCATTTATCCTGTTCCTTTATCTGCTCGGTATTCCTCTGTCTCTTCATCTTGTTTAAATTGCTGAGTTTGGGGTGTCCTTTCTGTATTCTGGCAGTTTGTGGAGTTCTCTTTATTGTGGCATTTCCTCGCTCTGTGCGGGTTTGTACAGGTGGCTTGTCAAGGTTTCTTGGTTAGGGAAGCTTGTGTCAGTGTTCTGGTGGATGGAGCTGTATTTCTTCTCTCTGGAGTGCAATGAAGTGTCCAGTAATGAGTTATGAGATGTCTGTGGTTTTGGGGTGACTTTGGGCAGCCTGTATCTTGGATCTCAGGGCTGTGTTCCTTTGTTGCTGGAGAATTTGCTTGGTATGTCTTGCCCTGGAACTTGTTGGCCCTTGTGTGGTGCTTGGTTTCAATGTAGGTATGGAGGTGTTTGATGAGCTCCTGTCAATTAATGTTCCTTAGAGTCAGGAGTTCCCTGGAGTCAGGGTGTGGGCTTAAGCCTCCTGCTTCCAGTTATTGGTCTTATTTTTACAGTAGTTTCAAAACTTCTCCTTCTATACAGCACCATTGATAAAACATCTACATTAAAGTTGAAAAGTTTCTCCACCGTGAGGGTCACCCAGAGAGGTTCACAGCATTACATGGAGAAGAGAAGAGGGAGGAGGGAGTTAGAGGTGACCTGAATGAGATGAGGTGGAATCAATAGAGGAGAGAGTGGGCTAGCAGGTAATCACTTCCTTATGTGCACTCCACAACTGGACCGCTCAGAGATGTTCACGGGGTTATAAAGAGAAGAGAAGAAGGAGGAAGGTGACAGAGGTGGCCAGGAGGATAAAAGGGGGGAATGAAAAGGAGGGAGACAGATCCAGCCAGTAATCAGTTCCCTAAGTGTTCTCCACCGTCTGGAACACACAGAAATTCACAGAGTTGTGTAGAGTAGAGAGGGGTTAGGGAGGAGACACAGGCGACCTGGTGGAGAAAAAGGAGATTCCAAAGGGAGAGAGAGCAGTCAAGCCAGTAATCTCGCTCCCTAGTGAAAAATGGGTACTGAAGATTGAGTTCTTAAAGGTACAAAATTGGTAACTAATACATAAAAGCAAAAATTAAAAATCTAGAGTAGAGTTTGGAATTTCAAAAATACGATGTTAAAGAAAAGAAGAAGGAAAAGAAAGAGAGAAAAAAAAACAAAAACAAAGTCGCAAAAATTATAAAGAAAATATAGGTATAAAATTGATAACAAATACCAAAAAGCAAAAGTTAAAAATCTAGAGCAGAGTTTGGAATTTCAAAAATACAATGTTGAAAAAAAGAAGAAGAAAAAGAAAGAGAGAAAAAACCAAACAAAAACAAAAACAAAGTCACAAAAATTATAAAGAAAATATAGGTACAAAATTGATAACAAATACCAAAAAGCATAAATTAAAAATCTAGAGTAGAGTTTGGAATTTCAGGTATACAATGTTATATAAAAGAAGAGAAAGAAAGAGAGAAAAAAAAGTCACAAAAATTATAAAAAAAAAAAAAGGTACAAAATTGATAACAAATACCAAAAAGCTAAAATTAAAAATCTAGAGTAGTGTTTGGAATTTCAAAAATACAATGTTAAAGAAAAGAAGAAAAAAAAAAAAAAACAAGGTCAAAAAAATTATAAAAAAAATATATATGAAGTTTGCTTTAAAAAAATAGGTTCTTTTTTTTTTTTTTTTTTGCTAAGCAATAGTAGGTTATAAAAGTGAAAATTAAAGGAATAATAGAGGACTTAAAATTTTTTTAGAAATTAAAAAAAAAAGAAAGAAAGAATGATCGTAAAAATAGTAAAAATATATCTAGGACTTTCTCTGGTTTTGTTGTGGGTATTGTGGGTTCAGTTCATTTTCGGCTAGTTCCTTGGTCCGACTTATATTTCTCAAGATCTATAGGCTCCTTCCTATGTAGACGGTACTAACCACAGGGTTTTAATCTATTGCCTGTAGCTTCCAAGGTGGTTCCCTCTGTTATAGCTTCTTCTGTTTGCTGGTCTCTTCAGTGTCTGGTTTCCGTCCTGACACAAAGGGGACGGTGGAGGACACTTTTTTTTTTTAGGCTCACTTGTTCAGTCACGCTGTGGGGAGGGAGGGACGCTGCAAACAAATAACACTGGCGTGTGCTTGCAAGTGCCGCAGCCACACTGGGTCTGCCCCCGCTCATGGCAAGTGTAGCCTCCCTGCCCACACTGCTCAGGCTCTAGGTTGCTCCCCCAGGAACCATCCGTGGCTGGCCCTGGGCTGCCTGCACCTCCCGGGTCCAAGCCGCTCAGGTTCAGGCACTTGGGTAGTCCTCAGAGGCGCAGACTTGGTTGGGCCTGCGTTTTGTGCCCTTCCCAGGTCCAAGCAGCTCAGGTGATGAGGTATTTGGCGAGCGTGATTGCTGCGACTTATCGCCTCCCCACCGCTCAGTTATCTAGGTATACAACCAGTGCACCTTCTCAGGCGGATGTTGACTGTCCAGACCCCCAAGAAGTTTTAGTTAGCAAAGAAGCCTGCTTACAGTTTTACAGATAATATCTCTCTGGGGCTGCGATTGCCCCCTTCTGGCTCTGGCTGCCTGTCACCAGAGGGGGATGGTCTGCAGCCGGCTATCTCTGTTCAGTCCTTTATTCCGTGCGCGGGCCTGGGGTGTCTTAGGTTAGGGCTGGCTTTTCGCGTGGTAGATATCCCACAGTCTGGTTTGCTAGCCCAAATTATTTCGCTCAGATAGCACTCGGGGTATTCAGGCCAGATCCTAAGCGATGCAGCCCGTGCCGCACCTCCCTGCCCAGCCCCCGCTTGCTAGTGGCTGTGCAGGCGTCTGCGCTGCTTCTCCGCTGGGGGAGTTACCGTAGGGCTCGTAATCTGTGGGTTTTAATTGTTTATTTATTTTTCCTCCCTGTTATGTTGCCCTCTGTGCTTCCAAGGTTCGGCAAAGATTTGGCATTGAGAAGGTTTCCTGGTGTTTGGAAACTTCTCTCTTTTTAAGAGTCCCTTCCCGGGACAGAACTCCATCCCTCCCTCTTTTGTCTCTTTTTTTGTCTTTTATATTTTTTCCTACCTCCTTTCGAAGACTTGGGTTGCTTTTCTGGGTGCCTGATGTCCTCTGCCGACATTCAAAAGTTGTTTTGTGGAATTTACTCGGTGTTTAAGTGTTCTTTTGATGAATTTGTGGGGGAGAAAGTGTTCTCCCCGTCCTACTCCTCCACCATCTTAGCTCCTCCCCAATTATTTTATTTTAAAAGATGATTCAATTAGATGAGAAATTTGTTAAAGAGTACTCAGTTGGACTAAAATAATACTTTAACAATATCTGTTCTGCTTGGGTGCCTGTGGTTGATTAGTATCACTGGTGATGCTGTGGGTTGGCTCATTAAACACCATTCCAACTTTCTTCTTCATGTTCATGCCTGACTGGAGAGCCCAAAGAGCTTAACACTGACTCTTCCTGTGGCACTCACATCTGATTTGATTTGGGCAGTCTGGTCAACTCTGCTCTCAGCTCCTTCTATATCACTCAAGCACATGAGGTTTGAGGCCTTGAAGTATAGAAACTAAACATTATAGACTGAATGTCCTTATCCCTAAAATTCAAATGTTGAAGTGCCAGGCCCCAGTGTGATGGTGTTTGGAGGTACAACTTTTTGGAGTGTTATGAATTTGTCAAATTAACAGTCGATTAAATGGAGCACAGGGTGCTGGTTGGTAAGCTGGGTTTCAACAACAGATCACAAGGAAAATTGAAATAGAGAAGTTTATTAATCACAGATCCTGGAGGGAGTATCTGGAATGCCTCAAGAGTCCACCAAGTGAAGTCAAGGCAGAGTACAGACAGAGAGAGACAGGCCCTAGTAACATGCCTTGTGAGGGTCTCTGGGTGGAGCCCTTTGGAGTTGATTCTTAAACCAAGGCTGATTTGGTCAATCGAAAGCAAAATTGCCAGGTACTAGTAAGCTCCAAGTGGATTTTATGTAAGGAGTTTGTAAGGGGAAGTTCCTAGGAGGCAGAGGAGACTGGGGATCACAAGGGCTCCTGGGGAAGTCATATCAGGAACTTAGATTTGCCTGTAACTCAGAGGGCTGCTCTCTAGAGACACGAGAGAGCATCTTTATTATGGGAGGCCACAGCAAGAAGGAAGGCATCAAATCACCTGGCAACTTGATCAGCAAATAAAACTGTTTGCTGTTTAAGCCACCCAACCTATGATGCTTATTATAGCATCCAAGGCAGACTAAGAGTGACAGGTTTGAGATCTCACGTATATTGGGAATACCCTCCTCCTTGCAAATCCCCTAAGAGCTTGTGGATACAAGAGCAGATTGGTGGTTGCCAGGGGTGGGGGGTGAGGGGTGGGTGAAATGGTGAAGTGAGTCAAAAGGTATAAACTTCCAATTATGAAACAAATTAGTAATAGGGATGTAATATATAGTATAGTGGCTATAGTTAATTGTACTGTATTGCATGTTTGGAAGTTGCTAAGAGAGTGGACCTTGAGTTCGCATCACAAGAAAAAAAAGTCTGTAACTGTGTGTGGTGATGGATATTAATTAGACTTATTGTGATGATCATTTTGCAGTATAGAGAAATAGCGAATCATTATGTTATACACATAATCATTATGTTATGTGTCATTATACCTCAAAAAAAAAAAAAAAAAAAAAAACAAAGGAATTAAAAATACAAAAAAAAAAAAAAGACAGGGTTGATACAATCTCAGAAAGAACTTTGGGTGTAGTTAGAGCTACATGGGTCAAAAGGAACTGAATAATTCAGAATCTAAATGCATTTTTGAAGACAGTTTATTGTCAACTAAATTACAATCTTGGAAAAATTAAAAAAGAAAAGAAAAAAGTATCCACCTCTCAATTTAAAAACCCTATGCCTGGAACTTCCCTGGTGGTCCAGGGGCTAAGAATCCATTTGCCAATGCAGAGGACCTGGGTTCAATTCCTGGTAGGTTTTTGTGTTGTCTTCTGGTGGAGGGGATGAATGGTCTTCATGGCAACCAGAAGAGTGGATCATGATGGGTATAGTGCTTGATGCTCACCAAGCCAGTGTCTTTTTCCTCCTGTTCATCCAGGAAAACCTGTCCCAGCCTCTTTTAATAAATACATACTTTCTGAAGTTTGATGGGAGTTTGGGATTGAATTCGGGCAACTGGAATGTGAGTGGAAGAGGCTGGCTATTTGAAACTAGTCCTTCCAACTTCTCTCACAGGAACCTCTACAATTTCTCCCATTCTCATCTTCCTACTGGATTTTGATACCCAGGCCCACATTGGGGACTGTATATTGAAAACAGTGAAGTTTCTGTAATGAAACAAAGAGCCTCCCTCCCCAGCTCAGGGCTGCACCATGAGTGAGTAATGAGCAGTGTTTGCTGAAGGCTTCTGAAATGTGGAGTGTTTTTGTTATAGCAACTAGCCAGCTCTGACAACTCTTGTGTAACTCCTAACGGTAGCCTCAGCATTTAGCAAGATTCCTGGAATATAGTAGGTGCTCGGTATATATACTTGCTGAACTAATGAATAAAGTTATCTACTGAATTTAAGATAAATTTTTTTATAGTTATTGTGAAATATTGGCTATAGTCCCTGTGCTGTAAAATATATCCTTATAGCTTATTTATTTTATTTAAAAATTTATTTATTTTTATTTAAAAATTCTGTTGCAGTATAGTTGATTTACAATGTGTTAATTTCTGCTGTACAGCAAGGTAATTCAGCTACACATATACATTTTTCTTCATATTCTTTTCTATTATGGTTTATCACAGGATATTGAATACACTTCTCTGTGCTGTAAGGTAGGACCTTGTTGTTTATAAGAAAAAATTAAAAGAGTATCTACTATGTGACAAGAATTGAGTGAAGAACTTCAGGAAAATGAGTAAGAGATTGTTTTAGCCCTCAAATGGCCAAAAATCTTTTTTAAAAAGTTACATTTTGCTTTATTCAAACACCTTGCTCCTTAATGGTTTTGAAGCATCTTACATTAAAAGCAAATGTAGTAGAATGAAGTGCAATATGAATAAAAATCAAGAATTAGGATCAGGAAAATAGAAGTTGTAATGGACAGTCAAGATCAAATAAGATCTTGATACTGGTAAGACTTACAGTACAAGCTGAAACCCCTGACCTGGTTCCTGAGGTCTAGTACCTTAGCCTTGTGGAAGCTAAAGTGAAAAATATGCCTGACTTGAAACCTAATTTTTATTGTAGGAGAGGAAAACCCAAAAGACACAAAGTTATACACACTGCAAAGGATAAGTAGCCTTTTTCCCCAATATTGAAAATTTCCTTTGAACTTGAAACCTTAACCACTGGAGTCACTTATTAGAACTGGGAAAGCTATTAGCATTCAAAAATGTTTTTCAAGGTGAAGTTTTATTTAAAATGTAACAGAAATAGTTCTTTAACATGCTAGTGAAATACTATACATTTACATTCACTTGAATTTAATGCAAAATGTTAAGCTACTTACTCCATGCTACATGCCTTAAGGGAAGGAAAGTGACTTTTGGTAAATACTCTCTAAGTTCCTAGCACCTAGTAAGCACTGGATAAGTAAGTGCTGACGTGCTGCACGGACACTGTAGCCATCATTATGTTAAATTTCAATTGAGTTACAGTTGGTTATATTTTATAGATTGAACTTTATTAAAGTTTCTTTCAATAGGCGTTACATAATAGACCACATTGATTTTAATAAAATGTGCATTGATTATGGCAAAATGTCAGTTTTCTGCCCTGAACACAATCTCCCACAGTCATTAAACAACATTACAATTTTATTAAGTCAATTCTATTCATTCATTTTAATTAAGGACAGCTTTTAATTTGACCTTCTTTTTACTTTGGAGGACATTTGATCAAAATTCAGCAAAGAGTTAATCACTTCACTCAGATGTATTTTTTCAGATTCTTAAACAAACAAAAAAATAAACTGTAATTATGTTGTCTTGATGGTCTTATCCAAAGACATAGATAAAATACATCAATCACCAAATTTCAATTTCAATTTAGGGATCAGAAGGCTGAGTGTTTTAAAAGTTACTTTTGGGAAATTCCCTGGAGGTCCAGTGATTAAGACTTCAGTTCTCAGTGCAGGGGCCATGGGTTTGATCCCTAATAGGGGTGTTAAGGGAGAAGGCAATGGCACCCCACTCCAGTACTGTTGCCCAGAAAATCCCATGGATGGAGGAGCCTGGTAGGCTGAAGTCCATGGGGTTGCTAAGAGTCAGACACGACTGAGCGACTTCATTTTCACTTTCCACTTTCATGCACTGGAGAAGGAAATGGCAACCCACTCCAGTGTTCTTGCCTGGAGAATCCCATGGACGGAGAAGCCTGGTAGGCTGCAGTCCATGGGGTTGCACAGAGTCGGACATGACTGAAGCGACTTAGCAGCAGGGGGGTTAAGACCCACTCCAGTACTCTTACCTGGAAAATCCCATGGACAGAGGAGCCTGGTAGGCTGCAGTCCATGGGGTCGTGAAGAGTCAGACACAACTGAGCGACTTCACTTTGCACTTTCATGCACTGGAGAAGGAAATGGCAACCCACTCCGGTGTTCTTCCCTGGAGAATCCCAGGGACAGAGGAGCCTGGTGGGCTGCCGTCTATGGGGTCCCATCGAGTCGGACACGACTGAAGCGACTTAGCAGCAGCAGCAGTAGCAGCAGGGGAGTTAAGGTTGGTCCTTGGTACTTGTCCACTTCCCCCAGTTTTCTTCTCTTTATATACACTTCCTTTCTCTTTTTGACATGACTCTATTTATTTATATTTATTTATTTGGTTGTGTTGGGTGTGTTAGTTGCAGCACTTGGGCTCAGTAGTTGCGGTGTTCCTCTTAGTTGCCCTCAGGTATGTGAGATCTTAGTTCTCCAACCAGGGATGGATGGAACCTGAGACTCCTGCATTGCAAGGTGGATTCTTAAACATTGGACTGCCAGGGAAGTCCCCACTCAATTTAATTTTCACATTGGAAAAATATATGTTAAAAAGTGTCTCCCAAAATGCTAAGTAGTACAAACCAAGGAAATAATGACAAAAAACTCAGTCCTCACAACAATAGGTAAATGAGGAGTCCTATTTTAGCTTGGAATTTTTTGATTTTTAGTGACCTTGATCACTATTTTCTCTGTACAGTTTCTGGGCCTCTGTATTTCCAGTTGTGTGAATGTGCCTTTAAATTTTGGTTATGGGTTTTTCTTCTTAAAGTAACCAAATAAATTGGTCTTTTTTAATGTGATTTCCCCCCTGCCCCTGTCTTTTCCCATTAAGCATTCCTAATCTGGAGATTTAATAAATATTCATTTTTATTTGCAAAAAAAAAAAAAAAGTCTCCCAAGATGCTCATCATCCAGGGATTTTGGTACCTTAACAGAAGAAAATGCCTTGGTTCTTCAATCACAACCTCATTTCTACCTCTAGACTAGATATGACAGGCTGACCCAAAGGCAAGGCACACCTGAGGGTCTGGTTTTAAAAGAAAAGCCTAATGAGATGTGCCTACAGTGAGTACAATAGTAGGGACTGACCCCTGCTTCCTGTCCCTGCTGTGTGACTGATAACACCAAGTCTCATGCCTGCAGGCTTGGCTCAAAGAGTAATTATAATCAAAGTGTATTGTAACTAATTATCTAATTTTGATGAGCTGTTTATAGTTAATTTTGTGAATATTCCATTATGAAAGGAATGACCTTATAAAGTGTTCCAGACAGAAAAGAAATGGATAAGTATAAAATTTCCAGGTGCAATTAACTTCTGTTTGAATTCTATCCAATTCTCTTATTCTCTGTATGAAAGTGAAAGTCACTCAGTGGTGTCTGACTCTTTGCGACCCCAAGAACTATACAGTCCATGGAATTCTCCAGGCCAGAATACTGGAGTGGGTAGCCTTTCCCTTCTCCAGGAGGTCTTCCCAAGCCAGGGATCGAACCCAGGTCTCCCACATTGCAAGTCGATTCTTTACCAACTGAGCTATCAGGGAAGCCATTCTCTGTATGGACTAACCTTTATTTTAAAAGAAAAAGATTAGCAATGTTGTCTTGTACACTCATAGGTTTCAGGGCTTGTGGCCACTACAGGTGGTAGAAAACAAAACAAATTTCTATAATTGTATTTTAACCCCAAACAATAAAAATTGAATGACTATCAGTCATTTTCCCCTTCCTCCCTGCCTTACCTTCAATTTGGTTCCCCTGTGTTTCTGTTTTGTTTTCTGATTCCTTTTCCTCCAAGTAGCCTATGAGCATTTTGAGAATAAGGCCAGTCTTGTATCTTTATCTCACTTGTGCTCATCACAGTGTCTAATTCATGGTAAGTACTCCATTCACAATTATTGAATGAATGAATAAATGAATGAATAAAAATCACTCTTCTTTATGAAAATTTAAACAACCTTTTACCCTTGTGTGCTGCAAAAACCAAAAATCTCTAGAGGAAGTTAGTATAATATAATAAAAATTGATTTAGGATTAATCGTTTTAAAAAAAAAACTAACATGACTTCAGCATAGTTTTTTGAAGGTTAAAAATTGTCATAATGAGTGAAATAAGTCAGAGAAGCAGAAACATTGTATGACATCCCTTATATGTGTAAGCTAAAAAGACACGATACAAATGAACTCATTTACAAAACAGAAACAGACTCACAGATTTAGAGAAATGGATTTATGGTTGCTGGGGGGAAGGATGGAGGGTAGGGATAGGGAGTTTGGGATGGAAAGTATACACTGTGTATTTAAAATGGATGACCAACAAGTACCTACTGCATAGCTCAGGGAACTCTGCTCAGTGTTATGTGGCAGCCTGGATGGGAGGTAAGTTTGGGGGAGAATAGATATATGTATATGTATGGCTGAGTCCCCTTGCTGTCAACCTGAAACTATCACATTGTTAATTGGCTATACTCCAAGTACAAAAAAAGTTTAATAAAAAAAAAAAGAATGAATTGGTTAAAGATATTAATGAACATCATATGAACATCATATTTCATTTTCCTAAAATACAATATTTTTTAGGCATTATGATCATTTTTGCTAAGCAGAATAAAAGTGCTTTTCTCAAACAATTCTGTCTCAAAGAGAATCCAAGCCAAGTGAGCTCTCTATTTGCAAATATTCTCTCCATTACTGCAAATGGATGTTAGCCTTTAAAATTAATATAGGTGCTTTTATTATTCTGTGGGGCTAACTAATAAAAATTTTGCTAAAAAGATTTTCCTAATAAAGGTTTTTCAATCTTCCCTACCTCCCCCCACCAAAAAAATGAGACCACTTACTTCTTTCAATAGTTGTTTTCCAGCTATTCATGGAATTTTTGTTAGACATTATTGAGTTAAGTGATGTGGACGATGGATAAAAATAAAACAGTCCACAAGTTGTTTGTAATCTGACTGGGAAAACAAAGCAATAGGTAACAACTGGTGAAAGCAGCAAAGATTCTTAAGACTGAAAGAGCATGATAAGCCAGATGCAAAGTGAAGGTGGGCTGGATGAAGATTCAGGGGAAGTTTCCTAAAGGGTGAGGCATCAAACTGTGTTTAAGCCTGGATGGTTCACTGACTCAATAGATAGAAGGAAGACAAGCATTGCAGGTGGGAAAGGCAGTGTATATGAAATCAATTGTGGAAAAGGACATCTCATTATGATTAAAGTCAACGGTCTATATAGAACTGGGGTAGGTGGAATCAGGTTGGAAAACTACATGGAAAGGTGTGTGGTCCAGATCATGGGCTTTGGAAGGCAATCATCTTGAGTAGGGCAATGCCTAGTTTGTGCAGGGCTCTGGGAAATTTTTTGTTGTTGTTCACTTCAATCAATATATAAATAATTTGCTATAACAAGGTATTGTATTCCAGTCTATCATTAGAAGCCATCAGGCAAACCACAATGGAGGAACGTTCTGCAAAGTACCTTACCAGTCCTCCTCAAAGTGCCAAGGTCATAAAAAACTAGGAAAGGCTGAGAAACTGTCACAGATAGAAAACAACTGAGGAGATATGAGAACAAAATGTATTGTGGGACCCTGGGTAGGACTATGAACAGGCAGAAAGAACTATAGTGGGAAAACTGGGGAAATTCAAATAAAGTAAGTAGATTAGTTAGCAGTATTATATCAATGCTAATTTCTAAGTTTTGATGAATATGCCATGGCCATATAAGATGTTAACATTAGGGGAAATGGGATGAAGAATATTTTTCTTAACTTGTCTATAAACATTAAATTATTCCCAGTAGAAATTTATTAAAAAAACCACATTGTCAATGCAGTGAAACTACTCTGTATGATACTGTAAAGATGGATATATGTCCTTTTATATGTATTTTCCAAAACTTATAGAATACACAACAAAAAGAGTGTACCCTGCTTGCCTGGGTGGATAATGATGTATCAGAGTTGGTTCACTGATTGCAATAAACATATCACACTGGTATAGAATGTTGATGGAAGTGAGACTGGGTGTGCAGGGAGAGGGCTTTGGGGAACTCTATATTTTGGTCGCTTTTGCTCTGAACCCAAAACTTCTTTAAAAAAATAAAGTATAGTCTTTGGAGAATGTATATATGTATATGTATAACTGAATCACTTAGCTGTTCACCTGAAAATAACACATTATAAATCAACTATATTCCAATGTAAAATACAAATAAAGTACATTTGTTTAAAACATATTGTAATATCACATGTATAATAATCCCACATTTGTATGAAAACTCTGTTAATATACAGTGTTCTTCTCACCCTAGAAATTTTCATCGCCCCCCAACTTTTGCATAACCTCTTTAGCTTTCAAAATCAAAAGTTTCAATAAAAATGTGGCTATCAACATGCATTACAAAATCCATGGGTCTGTGAACGGTATCATGATTTTTTTAAATTAAGAATCAAGGTTTTGAATAATAGATGGGAAAGAAGTATGTCTTATGTTTGTTTATTGCCAAGTTGGTGCATATGAAGATTCTGCAGCATATCTCGGCCCCACTTCACCTTCTTGGGGTCCAAACACACTATTTCTGCATAATTCTGTGTCTCCCCCCATTACTTACAATACTATGGTTTTGGGGAAATGCTTTTATAATGAATGAATGTTGATCTCAGGCTTCCCAGGTGACTTGTTGGTAAAGAATCTGCGTGCCAAGAAGGGGACAAGGATTTGATCCCTGGGGAAGATCCCCTGGAGAAAGAAATGGCAACCCACTCCAGTATTCTTGCCTGGGAAATCCCACAGGCAGAACACCCTGGTGGGCTGCAGTCCATGGGGTTGCGAAAGAGTCAGACATGATTTAGTGACTAAACAGCAAGAAATGTAGCTCTCACGGTTGTTGTATCTCAGGCCATTTACTGAATGCCAGTGACATCATTGCTCCTGATGCTGGTCACTGGACCACCTGGGAATATCAGTTCCTAGTAACTCTGTCTACAGTTGTTAACTGTGCTTTGTTGAAAATTAGCTCTTCTTTGAAGTCTTTGGACTGTAATAACTATGTCACTAAGATGAAATGTCTTTCTTGGTGCCTTCCACAAACCTGCCTGTTACAGGGAGCAGAGATGAGGGGCCTGTGGGCAGAGTAAGAAGAGAAGTCCCGTTTGTGCAAGGAACCTCTGTCCCCCATCCTGCACAACTTATGACTCAGGTAGGAGGGCATGACTTTACCACATTGGGTGTTTGTGATTGACTTGAACAAGGTTTTGGAGATCTCTGCAACATCTGGTTGACCCCATGTGTGTGGGGGGTCCTGTATGTCAGGCACGTCTCTCCCAAAGAGAGATAGGATCAGAGCCCATGCAGGTCCAAATCCAGGCTAGAGTTATCCCCAGATGGCACTTCCCACCCCAGCCAGTCCCAGGAACCAGAAGGAACTTAGAAACTCTTGAAGAAGGTAGCACTATAAAGTGTGGGGTCCCTGTGGAGCGAGGTCTGGGGATGAGCCCTTCTTTCTTGCTTATGACTAAGGGCAATGTTGTACCTGGCTTTGGTCCCATCTGCCTCCTATTAGATCTGAAACCCACGCTAGTCTCAACCTCTGGGCCTTGTTTTCGTCTTCTCTGAGATGAAGGTAATAACCTC
Source organism: Bos indicus x Bos taurus (assembly GCF_003369695.1). Lineage (NCBI taxonomy): Eukaryota > Metazoa > Chordata > Mammalia > Artiodactyla > Bovidae > Bos > Bos indicus x Bos taurus. Next base: position 74,001,645 of record NC_040077.1, read on the forward strand.
AAATAATTGTTCTGAGAAGTGAATGAGATATTTATTGAGTTCTTGTGAAATGGACTGGAGAAACAGCAGTGAACAAGACATATAGAAACTGTCCCCTTAAATGTTTATACTCCTGTACTATATGAAGTCAAAACTGTGTTCAGCAAATAATATACTCTTAATAAATGTTGGGTAGCATTGTTGGTTCAAACTCTAGAACTTCTCCCCAGGGTGTTCCAGGCCTGCCTGGATGCTTCAGTGAGGACTGAACATCTCTTAGGCTTTAAAGGGTGAGGGAGAAAGGACTGGACCAGGTGAGAAGGGGTTTTGCTTGTTGGTTTTAAACCAAGGGTTACTTTAAGAATATCTAGAAGAGAGAAACAAAAAGATCACAAGACCCTCAGGCAACACTTCCTAAATGTGTCTTTCTTCCAAGTGAGATTTTTCAAGGGGTCAGGTAGCAATGAGTTCAAGACTACTTTACTGTGAGTTCGCTGCACTCTGGTTGGATACATAAAGATGTCTCTGATTAAACTGTATCATGACGAGAGTGTTTGCTATAACAATACGTGCACTAACTTTACATTCTGTGAAGATTCCTCCTGATGCCTTAAAAATAAAGTCTATTAATATAAAAATCTCCTTGTTGATTTTTCTACAATACCACAATTTCTAAAAGCAGTGAAAAATGCCATTATTCCTTCAATTCTGTTTTCTTACTTTCCAACATTTTTGGACCTGAAAAATATATTTTAAAAATCCCTTCCCAGATGTGCTTCTAAAAGGCTGTGTGAATCCCAGAGATACTTTGCTTCTTTGAACAAGTGCCTACTGTACCTCCACATGTGGTGTATCAACAATTAAAGGATATCCCATTTGTAATTGGGAGTTAGCTTTACTTTCTGCTCAGTAGGAATTCTGTCTGAAATTCACTTTCTTTTACGTTCAAATGATATCTCACATGCATTTTAGTTGAATAACAGGGAGAAAAGCCAATTATATTTGCTATAACTGTCTTTTCCCATTGTCCTACAATAAAGCACTATCTCCAGGTAAAGGAGAGTAAAAATGACATGTGTATAATAAGTTTAAACCAAGCTTAGTTTTGATCAACATTCCAGAAAGAGTATACAGTTTTATCTGAACAGGTTTTCTTTACCTGAGCTCTTTGGAGCCAGAGCATAGGTTGGTATCGTTATGGGCTGTGTTCTGCCCAGTCCCCACTGCAACCTTTCTGTGCTGAAGTTCTAACCCCCAGGACCTCATCATGTGACTGTATTCAGAGAGTCTTTAATAAAGAGGTAATAAAGTTAAAAGGAAATCATTATGGTGGGCCTTAAGCAAGTAAGGCTGGTGCCCTTCTAGGAAGAGACTTACACCCAGATACATACAGAGGGAAGACCTCGTGAAGCCACACTGCAAGCCGAGAAGGGAGGCCACTGGAGGAACCAACTCTGCTGGCGCTTTGGTCTTGGACTTCGAGTCTCCAGAACTGTGAGAAATAAATTTCTGTTGTTCAAGCAATCCAGCCTGTGGTACTTTGCTATGGTAGCTCTAGCAAACTGAGACTGTGAAGCAACACTTTCTAGTCACACACCACAGAAAAAACCACTCTGAGACATCAGTGAACCTGGAGTTTTACTTCATTGATATTTTAGTGGAATCATAAGAATGGTTCCTTTCTGAGTATATTTCTGCAACATTAATCATCATTTCCATCACCACCATCACCATGGATATCACCATCATCATCACCACCATCACCATCACTATCATCTTCCTCCTCCTCAACATCACCAGCACCATCAGCACCATCACTGTTACCGTCATCAACATCCTCCTCCTTATCACCACCATCACCGCTATGACCTCACTACTGTCACCACAGCACCATCGTCTTCATCCTCATCCTCATCGTCAACAACAACCCCACCATCTACCAGCTAGTACACATTATCAGACAATGTGCTCTGGACATTTCATGAGCACTATAGGAATATCATCCATACTACAGCAACATCACAAAGCCTCTCAAAACATCAGTAACTCAACTCAATGTCTCTTTGTTTCTTGCTCATGCGGTGTCTAGGAGGCTTTCCTTAGGGGTTCCATTTCAGTAAGTGAATCAGGGACCCCACAAGCTCCTTCTTCTTTCTGCCTTGCCCTTTTAGAATTCACTCCACTGAGTCAGTAGGTGAAGAGAGAGACAGAAACAGAGAGAGACAGAGAGGAGGGACACTGTGTTGTTCATAGGGGGATTTTTATGGGCAAAGCCTGAAAGTGGAGTTTGTCACTGGTCCCCAATCCCACTACCCAGAACTAGGGATGTGGCTTCACACAGTGCAAGAAAGCCTAGGATGTATAGGCCCAGGAGGGAACGTGAGCCAAATAGGGAATGGCAAGCCTTCCTCTGCCACAGTCTCTGAAAGTTTCTTTTCTCTCCAGATTTTGCACTGTAATAAGGTAGATCTTATTTCCCTTTTGCATGAAAATCAGGGTTAGAGAGGTTAAGTAATGTGTCCAAGGTCAAACAGATGGATCTGGGAATGAACTCAAGGCCCCAGTACCTCCAATATCTGTAATTTTTCATTATATTAGTGTTTAACGAAGTGAATTTCCTAAAGATGTTCTTTAAAAAAGTTCTGTGGTCAAATACATTGAAAACACCACATAGCATAACACCCTCTGGTTGAAATTCAAAATGGACTTGGATATATTAAAGGATGAGAGAACTCTAGAACCCAGCCCAGAGCCACCCTAGCTCCTCCTCTGGCCTCTCTAGTCATCCTCATGAGATAGTAACTAAAGGTTGCTGACAGAACAGTTGGGGGCTGTCAGGTCCTTGCTCTAGCACTATGACTAGGGTCTATTCTGATTGTTCCTTGACAATGTCACTTAGCTTCCAGATTCCCCCACTTCCTGGGCATCACTGTTGACTAGTCAGATCATTATGTGTTGCTCAAATTCTGCCCATATTCCTGTTGGATTAATGGAGACACAGGTGGGCACCACCAGGACATAGTCCTTGCATCAGCTCAGCCGCTGTTTGCCAGGCAATCCAATGGTGCCCCCAATTAAAGTGTATTCTTCCCTGGTGAGAGAAAAGGCACCCTTGGTGGCATCACTGGCACCCCAGTGCTGAGTGTACTCTGTCCATCTGGCCACCTGCATTTATGGATACTCTCTACTGCCTACTGTTTCCAAATGTTCCTTCAACGTGGCCTTTTTTGGTACAGCAATTTTAGTACCAAGACAAAGACTTTGGCTCTGAGAGAACCAAGGATGGACAAAGAAACAACTGAGTAGGCAGTCATAGAGGCCAGTGGAGACACGAGCTACATATCCTGTAATCTACCAGTGTGGGGAAGGGGATGCTTCTGGGCCAGGACAGAAAGTGTGGCTGTGCCTGGGTTATGGTTTGGGACGAGGACATGCTAAAGCTTTGGGTTCTTCTTTTAAGCAATCCTGTTGACGCTCATCTCCATTTAAGAGGAGAAATTCATTAAAACTCATAAATTCTGACTTACCATAAATATTAAAAATATGAAGTTTATTAATAAAATGAGAGTTAACACTTATATACCCTTACTCTATGCTGGACATATACTTTCTAAATGAATAATTAGCTCAGCAGAGTATTAAAATTATCATCATTATCCCCTTTACAGGGGAAGGAACTGAAGAAGAAAAAAGTTATTTTATCATAGAGCCAGAATTTGAGACCATAGATGATGATCTGAATTATCAAACAGCTCCACCACTCTCTGGTCAGGAATATAAGATGTGATCTAGTTATCAATATCTACGGCATTCCAATAAATGATTTTTATGACTTAGTCAATAATAAAGATATTGAAAATATTAAACAAATCTAAGACAACATTTTATTTTAAATTTTAGCCCATTTCCTATATTGGGCTATTGCTTTGACCAATTACTATTGGTTCAGCAGAAACTGAGAGGATTCAGCAGCAGCAGAATGAATATTGTTGATTTTAGAAGGAAATTGACTTCTTGTGACTATCAGTGATCTAATAACTACTGATTCAATAAGTCATTGAGATAGTTTGATGTGGTTTCCTGGGTCAAAATATGGCTTTAACAACTAGCATTCATCATGTCAGAATGATCATGCCAACAATCATTTTGTACATTTTTAGAATGAATTGACAAATGATTTATGCTACAACTTATAAAAATTGATAATTAGTTGCTGAGATTAAAAGAATTAGGTGCTAATTTGCAATCTTGGGAACTACCTGTGTGTCATCTGAAACCAGCCTTTCACATGAAGGGCAGGGGGAGACAAAGGAAGGAGGCAGATCACTGACAATTGGCAGGCAGCAGGTTTGATAAACAGGGAACTTACTTGTGTAAGAGACTTGTCTTTGGATGCTGTAAGATGAGTGGGTCTCACATCCACCCGACAGAATCTTCAAGTTTATATAGAGGCATTGGCTAGGTTCAGTCACATATGCAGTCTAGGTGGTCTCAGTGACATTCTATTCCTAAGGCTGTATCCTTGAAACAGCTCCTAGGGTGGAAAAGATGGGCATATTCCAAGGACAGAGGAGGAGTGAGGAGCATCTGATTGGCCAGGTCCAGCTCATGGGTCAACTCTGTATTATCGTTTCCAATATTAGGAAATAAAAATAGATAGAATATTTACTAATGAAAGTGTTAGCTACTCATTCGTGTCCAACTCTTTGTGGCCCCGTGGACTGGAGCCTGTCAGGCTCCTCTGTCCATGGAATTCTCCAGGCAAGAATACTGGAAAGGGTTGCCATTCCCTTCTCCAAGGGATCTTCCCAACCCAGGAGTCAAACCTGAGTCTCCTGCCTTGCAAGCAGATTGTTTACCATCTGAACCTCCACAGAAGTCCAATATACATATTTCCGTTCGTTAAATATTTTGAATATATGTCTGTGGGTACCAAATCTTACAAAAGTACTTCAGACTGGTCCACACATTGTTATGGTTCCCTTCAAGATTCAGTGCAGGTATTACCTTTCCAAGCGAGTTTTCCCTGAATACCATCAAATATCTTAGTAAGCAAAGGACGTTTTGGTCTCTAATCTCACAGCTCCCAGATAGATTTCTACCCATCATCCATTACGCTGTCTTCTAAAATATTCTTTATTATATATATTACAAATATTTCTTCCCAACTGATTCTGTATATACATGTAAATATATATGATGTATATATACATGCATATAGTTGTTGTTGTTTTATTTTTTGGCCATGTGGCATATGTGATCTTAGTTCCTTGACCAGGATTGAATCTGTTTCCCCTGCATTGGTAGCACAGACTTTTAACCACTTAACCACTGGACCTCCAGGAAGTCCCCATTATGCTGTTTCTTGTTGATTTATCTGTAACCCATTTGAATGTGGAGGTGTGTTCTTTGTGCCTAATGTCATAGATTTTTACTTTAAATTCCTTTAGATTTTGCCTTTGTTTTCTTAGGATCTGTGTACTTATAAGATGCTTTTAATAAATGCAATAATAGATCATGACCCCGGGGTCTTTGACCTGCAGCATCTTCAAAGTTGAAAATATATCAGAGATGGTTACAACATCCTTGTGAATTTTCCAGTATGTTTATACCTACCATTTTTATCAACTTTCTTTCTTAATTTTTCTCCGTTGGAGTTTAGTTCTTCTTTCTTTATTTTAAATTGCAAGATCATTGCTAAAATTGCACTAAATTTTTAAACAAGTAACACATTTTTCTTTATACCATTCTGGTTAAACCTCATACTTTCATGTTTATAAATTCTGGTTGCTGCAGAACCATACTTAATCTACACAAACTTTACTTACAATGTGACTATAATCTTTTTTTGTGAATGTCTGTGGGTTTTTCCTACCTTTTATCTGGTAAGTCACTCTAACTCTGAGACGAAATGATGAGGTAGAGGTAGACAGGAAAAGATAGAGAAAACAGCAAATACAAAACATTTAAGATGAAAAAGAAATTCACATGTTTGGGGAAAAAAATTATGGTGAGTGGCGAGTAGAAGGAGATAGAATTGAGAAAGTTGATGCTTAAATCATGAAAAGACTTTTAAGCCCTGATGAGGATGTTAGATTTTATTCTAAGTGCAAAGCAACTAGACACTGTGTTGTCTGATTTATGACAGAAATTATTTCTATGGGGAAGTTGGACTGGGAAGGGGCCAGTGCAGAAGCAGTGAGACCAGGTAGGAGAACATTGCAGAATGGAAGTGGCAGTGGAGATGATGGTGGCTCAGATTGAACAGTGGCAATAGAGATGGTGAAGAAAGCATAGATTTATCAGGGTGTTTTAAAGTTTGACCTTACGGATGAATTGGCTAAAGTGTGAGAGGGAAAGAGAGGGACCAATGTAATTATAGCATGAATATATCATTGGATGTTGGTAACATTTTCTGAGATGGGAAAGAACAGAAGTTAGAAGTGGCTTTGGTAGTGAGTGAGTCATAAGTTCTATTCTGAGCCTGTGTGTGTGGGATGTTTATAAAATGAAGAATGCAAAACTTAATGAAAGAGGGAGGATTCTGTGGGGAGACTGGAACTGGATAGAAATCTGAATGTTATCACCACATAGATGTTATTTGAAGTCACAAAACTGGTTATTCGACCTAAAGACAGTGTGTATATAAAAGTAAATAGTTTAGTCAAGAGCCTAGAGACCTTCTAGTATCTAAAGTGTGTTGATATGGACAAGTCAGAGTCAATACATCAAGAATATAATAACCATAATAGACGTGTAGGCACTTAACAAAGCCCTCAATATGTGTAAAGCAAAAACTGACAGAATTGAAGAGAAAAATAGAAAATTTGGCTAAAATATTGGGAGACTTCAATACCCTGCTTTTAATGAATAGATGGTTAAAAAGAGCATCAATAAGAAAGTAGGATTGAACAATTCTGTAAAACAACTGGATGTAACACATAGCTATAGAACTCTTCAACAACAGCAAAATGTCCATTCTTCTTAGTGCACATAGAGTATTTTGTAGGACAGACCGTATGTTAGGCCATAAAACAAATCTCAATAAATTTAGAAGGACTGACATTATACAAAATATGCTTTTCAAAATACTATGAAATATATTAGAAAACAATAACATAAGGAAATTTGAGAAATTCACATATATGTGGAGATTAATCACACCCATAAATAACAAGTAAAATGATGCAGAAAAATCTACAAACCCAAAGCTAATTCTTGGAAAAGATAAGCAACATTTATAAACCTTTAACTAAATTAACCAAGATAAATAAATTTGTATATACACGAATGAAAAAGTTCCAAAGAATAGCAAGGAGAGATAAGAAAGCCTTCCTCAGCAATCAATACAAAGAAATAGAGGAAAACAAGAGAATGGGAAAGACTAGAGATTTCTTCAAGAAAATTAGAGATACCAAGGGAAAATTTCATGCAAAGATGGGCTCATTAAAGGACAGAAATGGTATGGACATAACAGAAGCAGAAGATATTAAGAAGAGGTGGCAAGAATACACAGAAGAACTGTACAAAAAAGATCTTCACGACCCAGATAATCATGATGGTGTGATCACTTACCTAGAGCCAGATATCCTGGAATGTGAAGTCAAGTGGGCCTTAGAAAGCATCACTATGAACAAAGCTAGTGGAGGTGATGGAATTCCAGTTGAGCTATTTCAAATCCTGAAAGATGATGCTCTGAAAGTGCTACACTCAATATGCCAGCAACTTTGGAAAACTCAGCAGTGGCCACAGGACTGGAAAAGGTCAGTTTTCATTCCAATCCCAAAGAAAGGCAATGCCAAAGAATGCTCAAACTACCACACAATTGCACTCCTCTCACATGCTAGTAAAGTAATGCTCAAAATTCTCCAAGCCAGGCTTCAGCAATATGTGAACCGTGAACTTCCAGATGTTCAAGCTGGTTTTAGAAAAGGCAGAGGAACCAGAGATCAAATTGCCAACATCTGCTGTATCATGGAAAAAGCAAGAGAGTTCCATAAAAACATCTATTTCTGCTTTATTGACTATGTCAAAGCCTTTGACTGTGTGGATCACAATAAACTGTGGAAAATTCTGAAAGAGATGGGAATACCAGACAACCTGACCTGCCTCTTGAGAAATCTGTATGCAGGTCAGGAGGCAACAGTTAGAACTGGACATGGAACAACAGAATTGTTCCAAATAGGAAAAGGAGTACATCAAGACTGTATATTGTCACCCTGCTTATATAACTTATATGCAGAGTACATCATGAGAAATGCTGGGCTGGAAGAAGCACAAGCTGGAATCAAGATTGCTGGGAGAAAAATCAATAACCTCAGATACGCAGATGACACCACCCTTATGGCAGAAAGTGAAGAGGAACTGAAAAGCCTCTTGATGAAAGTGAAAGAGGAGAGTGAAAAAGTTGGCTTCAAGCTCAACGTTCAGAAAACGAATATCATGGCATCCGGTCCCAGCACTTCATGGGAAATAGATGGGGAAACAGTGGAAACAGTGTCAGACTTTATTTTGGGGGGCTCCAAAATCCCTTCAGATGGTGATTGCAGCCATGACATTAAAAGACACTTACTCATTTTGATATATGGCAAAACTAATACAATACTGTAAAGTTTAAAAAAAAAAAAAAAGACACTTACTCCTTGGAAAGAAAGTTATGACCAACCTAGACAGCATATTGAAAAGCAGAGACATTACTTTGCCAACAAAGGTCCATCTAATCAAGGTTTTTCCAGTGGTCATGTATGGATGTGAGAGTTGGACTGTGAAGAAAGCTGAGCCCTGAAGAATTGATCCTTTTGAGCTGTGGTGTTGGAGAAGACTCTTGAGAGTCCCTGGGCTGCAAGGAGATCCAACCAGTCCATTCTAAAGGAGATCGGTCCTAGGTGTTCTTTGGAAGGACTGATGCTGAAGCTGAAACTCCAATACTTTGGCCACTTCATGTGAAGAGTTGACTCACTGGAAAAGACTCTGATGCTGGGAGGGATTGGGGACAGGAAGAGAAGGGGATGACATAGAATGAGATGGCTGGATGGCATCACCGACTCGATGGACATTGATTTGGGTGAACTCCGGGATGGTGATGGACAGGGAGGCCTGGCATGCTGCAATTCATGGGGTTGCAAAGAGTCAGACAGGACTGAGTGACTGCACTGAACTGAACTAAATGAAAAAAGTAAAAAAAAAACTCAAAATTACTAAAATTGAAACAAGGGTATATATTGTTACAAACTTTAAAGAAACAAACAAACAAACAATAAGGATAAGGAAACACTGTGAAAAATTGTATATCAACATATTAGAAAAGCTAGTTAAAATGGATAGATTTCTAGAAAAACACAAGCTATCAGAACTGACTCAGTGGGAGGGAGGCTCATGAGGGAAGGAATATATGTATACAGATAGCTGATTCACTTTGCTGTACAGAAGAAGCTAACACAATATTGTAAAGCAATTATACTCCAGGTTAAAAAAAAAACCTGACTCAAAAAGATATAGAAAAAATAGATATATAACAAGTAAATAGATATATAACAAGTAAAGTGGTAGAATTAGTATCAGTAACATTTCCACAAAGAGAAGTCCAAGACCAGATGACTCCTACATTGAATTCTAAAAACTATTTAAAGAAAAATGAACACCTATGCTTTATAAACTGTTCCAAAATATAAAAGTGGAGAACACACTTTCCAACTCATTTTATAAGGCCATTATTACCTTGATATCAAAACAAATCACAAGAAAAGAATACAGACCGATATCCCTTACAAACATAGATAAAGATCCCTTAACAAAAACTATAGTTAACTTTATCCAGCAACATATACAGAGAATTAGAAACCATAAGTTTCTGGAAATTTTTCCCAGAATGTATATTTGTATTAATATTTAAAAATCAATCAATGAAATACACCATATTAAGAAAACCAAGGACAAACCCCACAGACAATCTTTATTAATTCTGAAAACCATTTGACAAAATTCAATACCCTTTCATGATTGAAAACCCTAAACTAGGAATAGATGGAAACTTTGTCAACATGATAAAGATCATCTGTGTAACACCCACAGCCAACACCTACTTATTCATGACAGATGGAAAGCTTTCTCAGTAAGATAAGGTACAAATCAAGGATGTCCATTTTTGCTACTTCAATTCAATATTATTATAGAGACTTGAGCTCAGGAATTTAGTCAAGGAAAAGAAAGAAAATTCCTTCAGATTGAAGTACAAAAACAGAACTACCTATTTGCAAATGATTTGATCTTGTACATAGAAAATCCTAAGGAAAAAAAGCAACATAAAAAACAAAAATATCCCACTAGATCTAATATTAATGATTGAGTTCAGCAAGGTTGCATGATGCAGAATCAATATATGAAAATCAATTGTAGTTTCACATATTAGGAATGAATAATATGGAAATGAACAAATTGCACTTGTAGTTACATTACAAAGAATGAAATACATAAGAATAAATTTATCAACATGTTTATAAAGCTTGCATACTGGTGAAAGAAAATATTGTTGGAAGAAATTAAAGAGTTCCAAAATAAATGGAAAAACATCCCATGTTCATGGATTGAAATACTTTATATAGTTAAGATATTTTCCAAATTGATCTACAGATTCAATACAATCCTTGTTAAGATCTTAGCAAACTCCCCCCCCGCCCTTTTTTTTTTGCAGAAACTGAGGAGCTAATTCTAGAATCGATGTGGAAATGCAAGGAATCCAGAACAATGAAAACAATTTTGTAAAAGAACATATCAGTGAAATCACATCTCCTGATTTGAAAACACGCTGCAAAGCTATAGTAATCAGGAACTGTCTTGTACTGGAATAATGAGTCATATAGATCAATGAGAATCCAAAATTGAGTTTAAAAATAAATGCAGTTAGTTATAGTCAATTGGTTTTTGACAAGGGTACTAACAATTCAACAGAGAATTTAGCAAATGATGCTGGACATTGAAATACCATAGGATTGCTGCCTAATTTACAAAAATTAACTCAAATGGATCAAAGACTTAAACATGCCATATCATTTTTATAGTACTACTTCTTACGAAACTGTTAGAAAGCTCAAAACCTAAAGGAAAAAAACACTGGACTTCATCAAAATTAAAAACTTCTGGGCATCAAGGGATGCCACAGTAAAAATACCACCAAGATAATGGGAGTAAATATTTGCAGATTGTACATCTGATATCAATAACTCCAGATATGCAGATGATACCACTCTAATGGCAGAAAGTGAAGAGGAACTAAAGAGCCTCTTGATGAGGGTGAAAGAGAAGAGTGAAAAATTCACTCTTCACTGGCTAAAATTCAACATTAAAAAAACCAAGATCATGGTATTGGGTCCCACTACTTCGTGGCAAATAGAAGGGGGAAAAAATGGAAGCAGTGACATATTTTATATTTTTTGGCTCCAAAATCACTGTGGATGGTGACTACAGCCATGAAATTAAAAGATGCTTCCTCATTGGAAGGAAAACTATGACAAACCTAGACAGTATATTAAAAAGCAGAGACATCACTTTACTAAAAAAGTTTGTATAGTCAAAGCTATTTTTTTTTCCCCCCAGAAGTCATGTACGAATGTGAGAGTTGAACCATAAAGAAGGCTGGGTGCTGAAGAATTGATGCTTTCAAACTGTGGTGGTGGAGAAGACTCATGACAGTCCCTTGGACTTGAAGGAGATCAAAGCAATCAATCCTAAAGGAAATCAGTCCTGAACATTCATTGGAAGGAATGATGCTGAAACTGAAACTCCAGTACTTTGACCACCTGATGCGAAGAGCTGATTCACTGGAAAAGACCTTGATGCAAGGAAAAATAGCTGCAGAGAATGAGATGGATATGAATTTGAGCAAACTCCAGGCTACAGTAAAGGACAGGGAAACCTGCTATGCTACAGTCCATGGGGTCGCAGAGTCAGACACAATTTAGTGACTGAACAACAAAAACATCTGTTACATTCTAGTATCCAAAATAATGAAACAACTCCTACAATTTGCAGTAGGTAGACTAATGTCTACATTAGAATAATGTCACTTAATAATGTCCACATTCTAGCCCCTGGAACTTGTGGGTATTTTACCTTATGTGGCAAATGATACTTTGCAATGTAATTAATCCAAGAATTTTAAATTATGAAGATTACCCTGGATTATCTAAGTGGGTCTGATATAATCACAAGGGTTTTCATGAGAGGGAAAAAGGAAGGTCAGAGTCATAGATGCTGTGACAGTGGAAGTGGAGATAAGAGTTATGCAAACATGAGCTAGGACTATGGGCAGCCTCAGTTCAGTTCAGTCGCTTGGTCGTGTCCGATTCTTTGCAGCTCCATGGTCTGCAGCACTCCAGGCTTCCCTGTCCTTCACCAACTTCCAGAGCTTGCTCAAACTCATGTCCATCAAGTTGGTGTTGCCATCCAATCATCTCATCCTTTGCCATCCCCTTCTCCTCCTGCCTTCAATCTTCCCCAGCATCAGGGTCTTTTCCAATGAGCCAGTTCTTTGCATCAGGTGGCCAAAGTATTGGAGTTTCAGCTTCAGCATCAGTCCTTCCAATGAATATTCAGGACTGATTTCCTTTAGGATTGACAGGTTGGATCTCCTTGCCAGTCCAAGGGACTCTCAAGAGTCTTTTCCAACACCACAGTTCAAAAGCATCAATTCTTCAGTGCTGAGCTTTCTTTATAGTCCAATTCTCACATCCATACATGACTACTAGAAAAACCATAGCTTTGACTAGATGGACCTTTGTCGGCAAAGTCTCTGCTTTATAACATGCTGCCTGGGTATATGGGCTGCCTCAAGAAGCAGGGAAAACACTAGGAATAGATTCTTTCTTTAAGCCTCTAGAAAGAATACTGCTCTGTCAACATCTTGAGTTTAGCCTGGTAAGATCCATTTCAAACCTCTGATCTCCAGAACTGTAAGTTAATAAGTAGGTGTTTTTTTAGGCCACTGTATTTTTTAGTAATTTGTTACAGCACAATAGGAGACTAATATGGATTTTAGTACCTAGAAATGGAGTGACTCTGATTACAAATACTTACAAATTTGGAAGTGGTTTTGGAAGTTGGCACTGGGCAGAGGCTGGAAAAAGTTGAGAAACATAATAGAAAAAGCCCAGACTACCTTATTACCTTGGAAGGGTTGTTAGTAAAAATTTAGATATTAAAGGTTCTGCAGATGAGAGCTCAGAAGGAGGTGAGGAGCATGGTAGATAAAACCTATATAATCCTACAGAATACTGAAGGCATTATAGATAGACTGTTGGTAGAAATAGGAATACTGAGTGCTATTGGTGAGGTGTGAGAAGGAAGTGAGAAACATTATTGAAAATGGATGAAAGGGGATTCTTGTTACATAGTGGTAGAAAACTTAGTAGAATTTTATCTTATAGTTATGTGAAAGGCAGAATTTATAAGTGATGAACTGAATTGAACTAAAGAGACTTCCAAGCAAAGTGCTAAAAGGGTGGCCTGGTTTCATCTTGTTGTTTGTAATAAATAAAAAGCACAAAATTAAACTGAGGAAAAATATTAAGGAAATATTTAGGAAAAATATTAAAATTAAAAATATTAATTTTTAATAATAAAAATATTATTAAGCAGAAAAGAAACAACAATTTGGTGATTCGGGACATTCTCAGCTTATGTAGATTGCAAGAGACAGTAAAATTCAGAGATGTAGTCAAGGGTATGACAGAACAATCTTTTTCTAGTACCTGGGGAGGAAAAAAAAGGTCAGAATATTCAAATCAGACAGAAAAGCCTTTAAAGAGATTAAACATGTGACTCAGCCATTTCCCCAGAAGCGAGGGATAGATAGAGATGAGACGGGATTATTTTGTGGAGGAGTCTCCGGTTTATGAGAATGAATCCCCAAACATACACAGAAGACCTACAGGGTTTGTAAGGATGTTACACCAGCAGAAATATTGTCTACTTGGGTACGAAAAAGAGGATAAAATATAAGAAATCTGTCCAACTCCTAAAATTCTATAGGCAGGCAACAAGCTAATAAACAACTAAGCTACAAATATTTGCTACCCTCTGTGAAAAATGAAAGATTTCTCAGAGGGTGGAGCCTTGAACCTGGAGATAAAATGGTTTTCAAGCATTGGTGGTAGAGAGTATATGGTTTTATTTCAAGAGTTACAATGTAATATGTATGAAAACAAGGCTAGCAACAACAGTGTCAAGAGGTGTCATTCATTAAGTGTTCTCCCTGTTCTAGACAATTATTCTATAGATGTTTCATGTGATTATTCTAACAATACAGTGAAGTAGGTAATCTCATACCCATTTTCAGTTCAGTTCAGTTCAGTTCAGTCGCTCAGTTGTTTCCGACTCTTTGCAACCCCATGAATTGCAGCACGGCAGGCCTCCCTGTCCAACACCAACTCCCAGAGTTCACACAAACTCATGTCCATCGAGTCGGTGATGCCATCCAGCCATCTCATCCTCTGTTGTCCCCTTCTCCTCCTGCCCCCAATCCCTCCCAGCATCAGGGTCTTTTCCAATGAGTCAACTTTTTACATGAGGTGGCCAAAGTATTGGAGTTTCAGCTTTAGCATCAGTCCTTCCAATGAACACCCAGGACTGATACCCATTTTAAAACATGTTAATTATTGTTTGGAGGTAACTTGCTTATGGTCACAGAGCAGGGGTGGAATGGGCTGCTTTCAGAGCCTGTAATGGGTACCACCTTGCTACATTTCCTTCTCATCCTGTAATGGCTTAAGGAGACATAGTAAAAGTCACCTTAAAAGTACTAACTCAAAAGGACCAAAGTGATAGTTTTCAGGGACCTAAAATAGCTTATGGCCCTAATACATGAGAAGAAAAATAGATTATTGACTGGGAAGCAAATAGCAGCATTTCCTCCTATAAACATTCTAGTATGGAAGAAATTTTTACTATGAATGCAAAATACTTAAACTGTTTGGCCTTGCTAACCTTGTAACCTTGGAGTGTGAAGTCAAGTGGGCCTTAGAAAGCATCACTATGAACAAAGCTAGTGGAGGTGATGGAATTCCAGTTGAGCTATTTCAAATCCGGAAAGATGATGCTGTGAAAGTGCTGCACTCAATATGCCAGCAAATTTGGAAAACTCAGCAGTGGCCACAGGACTGGAAAAGGTCAGTTTTCATTCCAATCCCAAAGAAAGGCAATGCCAAAGAATGCTCAAACTACCACACAATTGCACTCATCTCACACACTAGTAAAGTAATGCTCAAAATTCTCTAAGCCAGGCTTCAGCATTACATGAACCGTGAACTTCCAGATGTTCAAGCTGGTTTTAGAAAAGGCAGAGGAACCAGAGATCAAATTGCCAACATCTGCTGTATCATGGAAAAAGCAAGAGAGTTCCAGAAAAACATCTATTTCTGCTTTATTGACTATGTCAAAGCCTTTGACTGTGTGGATCACAATAAACTCTGGAAAATTCTGAAAGAGATGGGAATACCAGACCACCTGACCTGCCTCTTGAGAAACCTCTATGCAGGCCAGGAAGCAACAGTTAGAACTGGACATGGAACAACAGACTAGTTCCAAATAGGAAAAGGAGTACGTCAAGGCTATATAATGTCATCCTGCTTATTTAACTTATATGCAGAGTACATCATGAGAAACGCTGGGCTGGAAGAAGCACAAGCTGGAATCAGGATTGCCGGGAGAAATATCAATAACCTCAGATATGCAGATGACACCACCCTTATGGCAGAAAGTGAAGAGGAACTGAAAAGCCTCTTGATGAAAGTGAAAGAGGAGAGTGAAAAAGTTGGCTTAAAGCTCAACATTCAGAAAACGAAGATCATGGCATCTGGTCCCATCACTACATTGGAAATAGATGGGGAAACAGCGGAAACAGTGTCTGCCTTTATTTTTTTGGGCTCCAAAATCACTGCAGATGGTGACTGCAGCCATGAAATTAAAAGACGCTTACTCCTTGGAAGGAAAGTTGTGACCACCAACCTAGATAGCATATTGAAAAGCAGAGACATTACTTTGCCAACAAAGGTCTGTCTAGTCAAGGCTATGGTTTTTCCAGTGGTCATGTATGGATGTGAGAGTTGGACTGTGAAGAAGGCTGAGCGCCGAAGAATTGATGCTTTTGAACTGTGGTGTTGGAGAAGACTCTTGAGAGTCCCTTGGACTGCAAGGAGATCCATCCAGTCCATTCTGAAGGAGATCAGCCCTGGGATTTCTTTGGAAGGAATGATGCTGGAGCTGAAACTCCAGTACTTTGGCCACCTCATGCGAAGAGTTGACTCACTGGAAAAGACTCTGATGCTGGGAGGGATTGGGGG